>NW_027204937.1:8738712-9168712 GCF_024711535.1 Dipodomys merriami
TAATCAAACCTTTTCTTCTTCCTGCATTCTTTTATTCTTTCAGATTAAAGAGAGGCCCGAAAAATGACATCAATGTATAAACATCATCACAAATAGCATTTGTGGGGCTAGGGCATAGTTCAAGTGATAGAGCACCTTTCTACTAAACCTAGGTGTCTGTTATCTACTCAAGTAAGTTTAAGTCCCAGTACTGCCAGAAAGCGGGGATGGGGGGAAAGAAGTAGGATTTGTGAGTTTGAATTGGGGTCAGAGCCACTGATCACACTGTAGAGACTAGCAGAATGACAAACATCTCTTCACAGCCTGCTAATATAGCGTTCAAAGGATTGAAAGGGTATATATAGAACCTTAGGAAACAGTAACTCACTTCTTTCTAGAGCAGATCAGCTATAGCAATATAGCATTTGGGATTCAATGTATTATTAATAATCTTTGTACTTCCTCCCCAAACTCCATTATTAATTAAAATCTTTGAGCCTGTGTCCTGACAATCTGTACTTAGCAAGGACCTCTTGGTGAGTTTGTGTTCTGGGGATAAACCCAGGGCCTTGTGTATGCCAAACACAAGCCATATACCCAGCTTCTTCAGGTGATTTTTTTTTAGGCCTTTTAATGTTTAGGTACCTAATTCTAATTTTTTCCTTTCAATAGGTAAAGTCAGGCAGCATCTTTGACAATTTCCTTCTTACAAATGATGAAGAATTTGCTGAAGAAGTTGGAAATAATACCTGGGGGTTAAGAAAGGTAAGATGGACCCCTGATGTCCTATTTCTCCATTGTGTACTGTTACTTACATTTGCAAAATCAGCTTCCCAGTCATAGTCCAATTTCTGGCTACATATCCTTGAGAGGTGGGACACAAAACTTACATTCATTGGACATCTCTTAGTTCTTGTAAATCTGTGAGTACATTGCAAAATTTATCTCACTCAGCTCTTAAGATGACCTAGCAATCCAGATATTATTACTTCCATTTTTCATATGTAGGAAGTGAGATTCAGAGTTTTTATCTGTCCAAGGTCATATAAGATTTTCTCTACTTGGCTTGGAATTTGAACCCAGAACTCATGTTCCTTTTGTGTGTTACCCTTCCAGCTCACAGTGTGATAATCTAGCAGGGAACTACTGAACCCATTTGGTGGATGGCTTGGAGAATAAAGGAAGTGATACTCCTGTTTACAGCTCCATTTCTCTTCCCAAACTATTTTATGAGTACAGTGATACTTGAAACAATGGCCTCATGAAGGTGGCATCCTGCACCAGATATCCTGGCTCTGCAGGAAGGTCCATTCAAGCTGACATTATTAACAAACAGGAAGCTTATGTTTAGTACACTACCAAAAACCGTGGGCACCACAAGTTTGGAGGTTTGTTTGGAGAAAGCTTACTTTGTTGAAGTAATTATCATGGGGAAAGTTATTACACTATTTAAGATTAGTTTTGTCTTGTTTTACCTTGGGGTTATCATTTCTTTTTTAATGTGGTGCTGAAGACAAAATCCAGGATTTTACACATATGGGGCAAACAGTCTACCACTGAGCTATATCCTTAGCCTTCAATATTGTTTTATTGCATTATATGCTGAATAAGAGTATGTGTTTTGAAGTTAGATTGCTTAGTTTGAAATGTAGACCCTAGCCTTTACTAGCTGTATGACCTGACTGAGTTATTTAAATATCTTTTATCTATCAACTGAGAATGATGATAGCAATACCTTATAAATTTCTGGCATATGGCATATGTTCACTACACAATAGCTATTATTATGTGGGCTGGGATGGTGGCTCAGTGGTAGAGTGCTTGCCTTGCATGCCTGAGGCCCTGGGTTCGATTCCTCAGCACCACATAAGAAAAAAGAAAAAAGCTGGAAGTGGCACTGTGGCTCAAGTGGTAGAGTGCTAGCCTTGAGCTGAAGAGCTGAAGTACAGTGCCCAGGCCCAGAGTTCAGGCCCCACAACCGGACCCCCCCAAAAAAATAGCTATTATTATGAACACATACATTCACTTGACAAATATTCTACCAAAGGATGTTCAAAACAATGTGGTACTTGCTGGGGATAGAACAGTGAAATAAAATAAGAGAAGTTTCTGTCCTTGTGGGACTTATATTAAGTTTGAGGAGAACAACAAGAAATGTATAAAGAAGCCCAAGTAAGCTGGGGATAGTGATCATACCTATATTCCCAGCACCGTGGAGGGTATGGCATGTATAGTTCAAGTTCAAAGTCAGCCTGTACCATGTAATGAGACCCTGTAGATAGATAGATAGATAGATAGATAGATAGATAGATAGATAGATAGATAGATAGATAGATAGATAGATAGATAGATAGATATACAGCTGGGCACCGGTTGCTCATGCCTGTGATCCTAGCTACTTGGGAGGCTGAGATCTTAGGATCAAGGTTCAAAGCCAGCCCGGGGAGGAAAGTCTTTATCTCCAATAAACCACCAGAAAACTGAAAGTGGTGTTGTGGCTCAAGTGGTAGAGTGTTTGCCTTGAGCTGAAGAGCTGAGGGACAGCACCCAGGCCCAGAGTTCAAGCCCCATGACTGACAAAAAAATAGATAGATACAATAAATAAATAAGTCCAGATGTTGCACCCTTCATCTAGAAAGTAGGATGATTGGTTGGAAGGGTGGCTCAAGTGGTAGAGTGTTTGCATAGCAATACAAGACCCTGAGTTCAGAACCTAAATACCACCACCAAAAAAGGAAGGAATGAGGGAAGGAAAGAAGAAAAATGGAATGAGTATGCTTACTTCAGGCCTTGCTGTGAGGAACACAATAATGCGTATAGATTGTTTAGCATTTGTGCTTAGCTATCCAGTAAATCTGAACCAAACTGATGTGCAAACAAATGATATATGCACACATAGACACATATTTCTCACCACTATACACTTACAAAATATTGAATATAAATAAATACCATCCCAGAAATCTTGAGGACCATAGGAAGACACCAGATATTCCTAAAGTAGGCTAACATTGTTTATCCCACCTATAAATTACTTTGAAATTCTACATTTCAAACAGGACAGAGAAAAGCAGTGGAGAGAAGTGTATGAAGAAATACAAAAGAAGAAGCAGGCAGAAGAGGCTAAGAAGAAAAGGGAAAAGGAGAAGGAAAGAGAAGATGACATCTGGGGACTTGATGAAGAGGACACTGAAGAGGATCTTGAGGAGGAACAAGGAAATGACGGACAGATGCAGGAAGATGGTGCTGCAAGAGCATTTCGGAAGAATGAACTGTAACTGGGGGGAAATGGTTATGCTTAGAAGCAAACAATGGTGCTTAGAAGGGGAAATGTTCATGAGGTTAGCAAAATTTGGGGAGCAAAATAACTGGCTCTTTCAAATCAGCTTTGTGGTATTTGGTTCTTAACCAACTGCATCACATCCTGGATATACACTGTTCTATCTAGCCAGTTGATTCTCACTCAGCAGACTGCTGCAAGCCTTGAAGTGTAATTTGCTTTCTAAACACAACATTCTTTATCATATTCCAAAAAATAAAATAAAATCACTTTGTATTTCCACACCCTATCTTTTGCTCTGCATGATTGTCAAAAACATCCGACCAGCCAGATGTTGGTGGGAGCTCTTGTAGCTACTCGGAAAGTTCAGATCTGAGGACTGAGGTTTTAAGCCAGTCTAGGCAGGAAAATCCATAAGATATTTATCTCCAATTAACCACAAAAAACTCTGGAAGTATAGTTATGGCTCAAGACATACCATTCTTATGTGAAGAAAGCTCAAACTCTGAGTTCCAGCCTCAGTTCCAGCACACACACAGAAAAGTCTTATCATGTGGTTCCTTCTTTTTTTAATGTGGTTCCTTTTTAATGCAAAAAGAATACGTGTGTGTGTGTGTGTGTGTGTGTGTGTGTGTGTGTGTGTGTGTGTGTGTGTGTGTATTTGCCAGTACTGGGGGTTTGAACTTAGGACCTCATTCTCTCGCTTGATTCACTTTTGCTCAAGACCTCATTCTCTCGCTTGATTCACTTTTGCTCAAGCCTGGTGCTCTACCACTTAAGCCATACAACTCCACTTTAAGATTGTTGGTATGGGCTTGGAATGTGGCTTAGTGACAGTGTTTGCCTTGCATGCATGAAGCCCTGGATTTGATTCCTCAGTACCACATACACAGAAAAAACCAGAAGCAGCTCTGTAGCTCAAGTGGTAGGATGCTAGCCTTGAGCAAAAAAAGCTCAGGGACAATGTCCAGGCCCTAAATTCAAGCCCCAGGACTGGAGAAAACACACACACACACACACATACACACACACACAAACACACAGATTTTGGGTGACTAATTCAAGATCAGAGTCTCATGGCTTTTTCTGTTTGGGTTAGTTTTGAACTGAGACCCTTAGATCTCAACTTCCTGAGTAGCTAGGATTACAGGCGTAAGCTATTAATGTCTGGGTGAGAATGATAATTTATACTTTTGAGTTTGTAAAAGGAATTAAATGAACTAATGTGTGTAAAATGCCTCATATAAATATATAGTCAAAATGGTAGCTATGACAACTGTAATTATCATGGTGTTCATGGCATTAATTGTTGATAAGTAAGCATCTGTATTAACTTGATTCTCACTTTTCACTTATCCCAGGTCACCTAGAGATTTGATTTTGTTTACATATTTGTATTAGTGTTTTCTGAGCAATACTCTTTGTTGCAATTGTGCCCAATGATGTTTTCCTCTTGCACATGTATCACTTAGAAACAAAATCAGACTTACTCTGAAAAGAAGGAAATTGCTTTGTGAAAGTCACTTTGCTTCTCTGCTGTCCTGTGCCCTAACTTTTAAATAATTGTTCCTGGTTTGCAAGGTAGCTGGTCTTGTATTTATCTTTTATCTTTTACATTCTTGTAGTTCTTCATAGATAAAAAAGTACTTTCTCGGGGCTGGGAAGGTGGCTCAGTGGTAAAGCACTTGCCTTGCATGTTTGAGGCCCTGGGTTCGATTCCTCAGCACCCATAAGCAAAAAAAAAAAAGCCGGAAGTGGTGCTGTGGTTCAAGTGGTAGAGCACTAGCCTTGAGCTGAAGAGCTGAGGGACAGCGCCCAGGCTCAAAGTTCAGGCCCACGACCAGACCCAAAATTAAAAAAAAAGTACTTTCTCATGAATTTGTGGAGCTCTAACATGTGCTCATTCATTACCAGTCAATATCTATCATTGTAGAATTCCAATCATTATCTTAATTTTACAGAAACTGCTTAGATTGGGCAAGTCATTTGTCCCAGGTCAGTTAGAAAGAGGCAGGAATAATATCTAAACTCAAATTATCTAATTTCAAAGAGGCTGGATGTGGTAAGTCCCAGCGCTAGGAAAGCTGAAGCAAGAGGCCAGCCTGGGCTAAGCATCAAGACCCTGTCTCAAAAAGAATGAAACAAAACTTACCATTCCTCTGCACCAAGTTGTTTGAATGAATACTTATTACTATGTAATACAGAGTAGGCAACATTCACTTGGGAAAAAAATGTTGGTGTGTGTGTGTGTGTGTGTGTGAGAGAGAGAGAGAGAGAGAAAGAGAGAGAGAGAGAGAGAGAGAGAGAGAGAGAGAGAGGGAGAGAGGGAGAGAGGGAGAGAGGGAGAGAGGGAGAGAGGGAGAGAGAGAGGGAAACAGAGACAGAAGCACAGAAAGAGAACAAGAGAGTCTTGGGCATGAACTCAGGGTCTAGGTGCCATCCTTGAGCAATTTCTGCTTAAGGCTAGCACTCTACCACTTGAGACATTTTTTTTTAATGGTCAAATGGACTTTTCTGCCCAGGCTGGCTTTGGGCATAATCCTCAGACTCAGCTTCTTGAGTAGCTAGGATTAAATGCAGAAGCCACTAGTACCTGGCTAGAAGTACATTTTTTTAAAATTACTTCGAACAGCCAGAGTGTCAGGGCCATTTGTGGCTGTCAAACAGTTCAGTAAAGGCTGGAAGGTGGTTTAGTGCTTGCCTTGCTTGCATGAAGCCCTGGGTTCAATTCCCCAGTACCACATAAACAAAAAAAGCCAGAAGTCACGCTGTGGCTCAAATGGTAGAGTGCTAGCCTTGAGCAAAAGAAGCTCAGGGACAGTGACCAGGCCCTGAGTTCAAGCCCCAGGACTGGCAAAAAATGAAACAACAACAACAACAACAAAACCAACAACAAAGCTGGGTGCCGGTGGCTCACACCTGTAATCCTAACTACTCAGGAGGCTGAGATCTGAGGATCGCAGTTCAAAGCCTGCCCAGGCAGGAAAGTCTGTGGGACTCTTATCTCCAATAAACCACCAGAAAACCAGAAGTGGTACTGTGGCTCAAGTGGTAGAGTGCTCGCCTTGAGCTGAAGAGCTGAGGGACAGTGCTCAGGCCTAGAGTTTGAGCCTCATGACTGACAAAAAACAAAAATCACAAACCAAAAACAGTTCAGTAAAGCAAAGCACAGGACTACACATGTGAACCTGGAATATAATAGGTTCTCAATGAATACTACTTGAAAAGAATCAACAAGACTCTGAAAACTTCATGAAGAAAGTGACATTTGAACCAGACCTCAACCAATGCATGAGTCTATTGGATGGAGAGAGGGAAGTGTGGACCTGATTTCAGAATTGAAGAGAATTCCTGGATGGCAGGAAGTGGGTTGGAAGGTCAAAGAGGAATAACAAGAACTTCCTCTTCTCCCCCCCACCCCCCATTGCGTGGTACCTAGTTTAGTTTTGGGGCCTTTGAAATCATTGTAATATTCTAGATTGGTAAATGACTCTCTACCTACTTTCATAATGTATGAGTCTCCCCATTGTGTAAAAGAGGAAGGCTCAGATGCTGAGTCTGAGTACTCAGATACTGAGTAATGGGGTTAGTAGGCTGATTGCTAGAGTGATCTATAGTTTAGGGATGAGCGTTGCTAACTGTAAGTATTTGCTCTGATTGATCAACTATTTATTCTACCAATTGTTACATACTTTTTGTTTCACTGAAAAAGACCTTACTAATCAGCTGGTTGGGGGCTTTTTACCTTATCTTGATAAAAATCATGGGTAGATGAAAAGCTCTTGTGCCTTTGGCAAAGCCTAGAGTCTGACAGATTCAGTGGCTTGAAGCTTCTGTCTCTGAGAGGTAGGAGCCTCATTGCTCCTGGCTTTAGAAGCCAAAGATTCGTGGCTCTAGGCACTTACCGCTTATTGCTCTGAGCTTTCTCCACCAATGTCTGGGCATTTGACAGCTATTACAATGTTTAGCTTTCCATAGCAGCAGCACGCTGCAGCAGGTGGCACTTTCTAGTGTCACAGTTATTATACAGGCTTCAGGTGCTGGGACCCTCAGCGGGGACCCCAAAGAATATTAGTTATTTGGCCTAGAGTTTCAGGATCTACAACTCTTGATAGCAACAAGTGTTTAAGACCTTTGGCCCTTAAGGTTAAGCAACTCTCTGAAATTCTTCTAGGGCCAGGGCCCATCGTGTCTCATCTTTCACTCTTTACAGATCATTGCCTGTCACCTCTGGTACCTATTGCCCTCCTCCCCCAATTGTTTCTGCTCTGGGCCCTCTCTGAAACTCTTTAGCTCTGTCTTGTTACTACTACCACTGCAGCAGCAGTGATTGCTGTCACCTGCACCACTGTTATTCTGCTGCCACGTCTAGTGTTCCCACTCAGCAGGCTCTACTTATAATAAAGATCAAAGTGCACACTGGGAATGGGGTAGAGTGCTTGCCTAGCATGCATGAAGCCCTGAGTTCAATTCCTCAGTACCACAAAACCAGAAAATAGCTGGAAGTGGCTCTATGGTTCAAGTGGTAGAGGGCTAGCCTTGAGCAAAAGAAGCTCAGGGACAGTGCCCAAGCTGAGTTCAAACCCCAGGACTGGCAAAAATAAGTAAATAAATAAATAAACAAATAAAAGATCGAAGTGGGCATGAAAGGCCACTTGAGAGAAGTTTTTGATTGGGTCCAAGGTTGCAACACCAGTAGGCATCCCATGTGCCTCCTGGTGGCTCACAAAGTGAATGGTCCAGTCTGCTTATAAAGCCCTAAAGGGGTGTGGCAAGGGTGTCTACACCTTTCATGATAGATCTCATGCAAATGAAAGACTCCTTGCACCAATCATAGCCCAGTTCCCATGCAAATGAAGGACCCAGCTGGCATCAATCACTGGCCCTCTGATGGGTCACCAGAGAAGTGTTCCTTCGCTAGCCTGGGTGAAATGGCTACAGAGTCATTTAGAGAATTTAAGTCTCCAGAGCTTGTGATGGCAAAAAGTTCAGTTCAAGTTGTTTGAAATATTCATAGCTGAGACAGTTGCCTTCAGGCACCAGGTTGTGCTTTGGCAACAAGCAGATGTGTTTATGCAGCTTCTTTAAGACATTCATGGAGCATTCAAAGCAGCCAGTATTGGCATGAGAGCAGTTCAGCTGTGTGCTTGGCTAGTAAGTCCTTTGCTCAAGGCAACCAGACACCAAGGAAGGGTCCAATAGCTGTCAATTGGGGATTCAAGTTACCCCAGCCCCCAACATCGTTGCTTATTTAAGGGAAAAATAAACATGAAAAGAAATGCTTATAATAAAGGCTCACTAACATTAGCACTGCTTTGACAGTATTTAACAGTGCTCTAACAATGCTTAACTTTTGTCTCATTTACCGTAGGGAAAGATGGGTCCCTCTAATGTGTCTCAAATAGAGTTTATAAAGAATTTGGGGTAAAGAGTAAACAATACAGATCAATTTGAATATTTCCACCTTTGTTAAAATTTGTTTTGCTTTTTGTTTTTTATTAGTTGTATAATTTCAGAAATCAGGATTTTTTTTAAAGTTTAACCTGTTGTGCATATACTTTGAAAAGCAGTATTTTGGTTGATATGTGTGTATAAGTAATACTTGGGTTTGAACTCAGAGCCTTGAGCTTGCAAGTATTCTACCACTTGAGCCAGACCTACAGCCCTTTCTGCTTTGGTTATGTTTTTTTATGAAAGAGTTCCTCCAAGTAATGTTTAATATTTTTAGTTCATTTTATTATCTTTAAATAGCTGAACAAAGTCTGTTTATTTTTTGTTGCAGGAGAAGGAAAGGAATTATTGACTTGGGAACCAAACACAGATGGCAATGAGAAGAGAAAACGGAAGTGGCATCTGGCTTGGTCTTCCAACACTTTGTTACACAGACAGACAAGGTAAATCTGTGGCTTTTTTCCATGCAACAGCCTCCCAGGGCCCTAAATCCTGGGCCTCATTTGCCTGAGTCCTACAGTGACTTGTATGTAGGCTGGCATTTGCTGGATCTTGTCCTTGTACCCAGTTACCTTGTGTCTATTTGGCAAATGGTTCATGTGGAAAATTCTTCTTTCTAGAACCAGCTGACAAAGATAGATATTTCATCAGTTTGAAAGGCCACAAATTGGGTACCATATCTATGGGTCCCCTCAAACCACATGGCCCCTGTGTCAGTGCCATCTGTCATCTTCTACTATGAGCTTGACCTTCTCCAGGTATGGTGGCTGCTTTGGTTATTTTTGAGATAGGGTCTTGTGTTTTTGCCTGGCTAATCTGGACACAATCCTACTTACCATTCCCACATAGCTAGGATGATGGACCTCACACACAGGGTTTTTGCTAATTTGTTTATTTTTGTTTTTGATAGTCTTGCTAATTAACTCAGGCTGTCCCGGAATTCTTTTTTTTTTTTTTTGCCTGTCATGGGGCTTTAACTCAGGGCCTGGGCATTGTCTCTGAGCTTCTTTTGCTCAAAGCTAGTGCTCTACCATTTGAGCCATAGCACCACTTCCAGCTTTTCCTGTTCTTAATGTGGTACTGCCACTGAGCCACATTCCCAGCCCTGGCCAGGAATTTTTGATCCTTACAGTTCAACCTCCTCAGTGATAGGATTACGTGCAAAGCCCCGCCACCCTGCTAAAATTCTTTTGTGTTTTCTTCTAGGACTTATCTTTTGAACAGCAACATTCTGCCCCTGAAGTATATTCTTTCAAATGATTTTTTTAAAGTTTTGATTATATATCTACATTTTCAAAAGTAGTAGATGTTCAGGAGTCAACATATGTGTTAAGAAAGTTCAAAGTTCTCATCATTCCAAAATTCAGAAACAGTTGTACCATAATTATTGTATTTCCTTCCAAACTTGTGATCATATGTTTTTGTTTGTTTGGTTGGTTTTGGTTTTTTTGTTGGTCACGGGTCCTGAACTCTGGACCTGGGTGCTGTCCCTCAGCTCTTCAGCTCAAGGCAAGCACTCTACCACTTGAGCCACATCACCACTTCCAGCTTTTTCTGCTTAAGTCATACTGAGGAATCAAACCCAGGGTTTCATGCATGCTAGGCAAGCACTCTACCACTAAGCCACATTCCCAGCCCTACCTTACTGGGTTAATTAGCATTTCTCTGATACTTTGAGTACCTATGTATGTTCCCTTATTTTTCTTGCTTTTGTTTTTGTTTTTTGAGACAGGGTCTCAGTATGTAGACCAGGTGACCTTAAACTGCCACAGCCCCCTGAGTGCTGAGATTAAAACAGGTGTATACTACCATGCCCAGTGTAATATTTCTTCAATGAAAGATTTATTTATTCAGCAATACATACACTCAGAGAAAAACTATTTGTTTTTTGAGGGGGCGTCTCAGTGTGGTAGCTTAAGCCTGTGATCCCAATTGCAATACAGGATTACAGTTCAAGACTAACTAGGCAAAGTTAGCCAGACAGCCTATCTGCAAAACTACAAAACAGAGAAGAATCAGAGGCACAGCTTAAGTGGTAGACTATTTACCTAGTAAGCTTTAGGTCCTAAATTCAATGCTCAACATTGCAAGAAACAAACCAAAAGCAAACCAAACTATTGATTTTTATTATTAGGTTCAATGAAGAATGCAGAAATACACAGAAATCTGTTGGACAAAAAGCTATGACTCAATGGTAATAAACTGGAAGAGAAAGCTCAGCAAGGCCTGTATGTTCAGATTAAGCCTTTCAGAAATGGGATGGGACACCTATTGAATGAGGATCTAAATGACATATTGTCAGACAAAGTAGGTCAGGGAATTTCTTTAAGGCTAGCTCTTCTGAAGAAAGATAGATGAAGGGCACTGTTTCTGGTTTCTGTGACCCACCTTAGAGAATTCTTGGAGTATCCTGATTCCTAAACTAACTTCTGGGGAGAGAAAAGGTAGGAAATAGGAAGGTAGAAGGAGGTCAGGGAAAGACTTTGCTTCTGAGGCTTTTCCCGTACTCTTTAGTACAAAGTACTTGGCAGGACAAGGCATTATACTTTGGAGTCTTGCTTCCTGAACTGTAAGACCTGCATTTTATTTTACTATTTTTGTTTTTCTTACTCATTTACTTATTTATCTGTACTGGAACTTGAACTTAGGGCCTTGTGCCTTTTAAACAAACACTCTATAACCTGAGCTACTCCTTAGGCCTTCGTTTTTATCTTAATCTCTATTCCTGCTCTTCATTTAGTAGCTTAAATTTTCTTCTCCTGGTTTAAAATATATATGTAATTTTTTTTTTGATACTGGGAAATGAACCTGCGGCCTCAAGCATGCTAAGCAAGAATTTTACTGCTGAGCTACACTACTAGCCTTTAAAATTTTTATTTTATGATAAGAAGTTGCTAAATTGCCCAGGCTGTCCTTGAACTTACAATTCTCCTGACTCCACCTCCTCAGTTGTTGAGATTTCAAACAGGTGTGCACTGCCATAGCTGGAACACAATATGTTCTTCTTATGGTGGCAGCCTTTAACTTCAGATTCTCCCTCATTTGTTTGAGTTCTTCAATCTCAACTGTTGGAACAAACCAAAGCTTTAAGCTTGAGTTCTAGAATCAAGTATCATGTGTTTATGTTCACTGTTGCTGAGAGGAAGATATTTGAACTCCAGAGAAACATAGGGTACCTTACTAAAAGAAGCAGGAACAGAGACAAGTCTATAAAATGATACATGTCTGCTTCTTCTTTTGTGTGAAATGAACATCCTTGAGCCTTTGTTTCTTCATTTGTGTAATGACAACAATAATATCCGTATCAAGAGGATGATATAGAGAGTAAATTAAGTAATCCATAAAAATGTTTTTTATGAATTATAAAGTGTTATGCAAATTTAATTGTGATTCTTGCTTTTGCATGCATCACATAGTATTATTATCATTTGTTTAGATATTAGTGTTTATCTGCCTTGCTATAAAGGAAGTACTGTCAGAGCTAGCATTACCCCTAAATTTTGCTGATGCTTATGTAATTGATTTTTTTCTTTCCTGAGAATAATGAATGAGCAAACATCGGGATTATATTTGACCTGAGAGTGAGTTAGTTTCCATCTGAAGTGTCTTAAAATCACAAGTCAGGGTAACATGTTAATACATTCTCCAGATTACACCCAGCTGATAGCTTGGTACAATGGTGCCAAACTGAACTTCAGTTCCTCCCCTATCTCCAGTTAGAGATGAGACCTTACGCAGTTCACTTAAATTTCCTGAGCCTCAGAGTGCTTACCTGTAAGATGGAGGTCATAAGATAGAGGTGTAGATTATAGGCAAAAGGCCTGGACTAGGAGAAAGTCTCAAGTTTGCCAGACACAAGTTTAAATCTCCTTATTGAACACAACTTTCTACTCTGCTACCTTATAACTGAGTGTTCTTTGTTAACTGTAACATGCTTTAAATTGCTCTGCTTCCTTTGAGAATAATTGATGTCTACTGCTGTGTCTTCAGAATTAGACAAGAAATACTTGCTAGCAGCATAGGGTCTCACAAGAAATATTCTGATCCTTTTTGGTCATTGGAGTTGATAATTTATTTCTTTTTACATATGAGGGATTTAGATTCAGACTAAACCATAAGATATGTATTGCTCTATTTACTACTATTTACTATTTACTATTTACTACATGATTGCAAAGAAAACTACAATAATTTCATGACTTGGGTACTGAGATCCCCATAGGGGATGGAGTAAACAAACTAGGTAACTTAATCTAGGTAACAGAGCCGATTAAAGAAGGGAGAAGCTAGGTGGCATGTTGCTTGCTAGGCATGCATGAAGTCCCCAGCATTGCAGAGAGGGGTGGGGAGAGGGGGGAGTCTAGTGTCATGTAAGAATGGACTTTGGAGTTAAATAGGTTTAAGTTAGGATCCCAGCATTGCCATTTACTAGATTTGGACCATTGAGCCAATTTTTAAAATTCAGTTACCTCATTGGTATAGAGAAGAATTACAATGATATCTGCCTCTCACAAATGTTGTAAGATTGGGTGAGGAAAGTACATATAAAAACAGCGTGCCAGGTACTTCATAGGTACCTACTTTGCAAATACTCGGAAACTTGATATGTGTATGAAAAGAGCTCAGAGCCCTCAGAGCCCACCTATAGTGCTGCCTTACAGGAAACTTCAATGATCATCAAGCTCCTTCAAAACATTTCACTGGATATTCAAATACTCATCCTTATGAATCCTTTGGCTATGATTAAAAATGACGCAGGAAGGAAATGAGGCAGCAAGACACAGTGAAGATAGCCCACATGTGGGAGCCGAGAGACCTGGCATCCAGTGCTGGCTTTTATTTAGTATGTGTGGGATCTTGAGTGTGACATTTATCTTGAGCCTCAGTTTTTTTATTTGTTAAGTGGAAATGGTGCTCATCTCTTGTGGTTGCTAGAGGTATAAATGCAGATAGATGCAAATATTCCTTTTGCATTTTAGAAAGGCTATGTAAATGTAAGAGATTGTGGCTTGAAAGAAACTGAACTCAGTGATGAATCCACACCTGCCTCTAAGAACAACTCTTGGGAACTCCAAGCCTTAAGTAACACCAGGCTAACACGTTGTTGGTACTACAACTTGGGTTCAAATGTCAATCACAAAGTCCATATTTGTGAAGGGCAGAACTCTGTGATTGTCTCCACCCGCAACCTGCTTGAACACAGCTGCCTGGACTGGGACTGGGACTGGGAATATTACATAGAGGCAAGCAACCCAGGGACTTGCCAGTTACCTGTACATGTGGCCTGGCTTCTTGAAAATGAGTTGGGAAAAGAAAAATCAATATCTCTCTCTCAGGAATTTGAATCAGGAAACATGAAGTGATTGAGGCAATTAGCAATAAGAACTATGACTAATAGGACATAAATGAGAGTACATGAAGCTGAGTAAGGATATGTATGGGAGGAGGCAAACCAAAGTGATGAGGATGCAGAAATCATGTTAAACAGAAGCTACAAAGTAGAACAAGATAATATATGTTGATACAACAAATATTTCTAGAGTTCCTTCTATGAGCAGTAAACCGTGTTTGACTCAGAATATACAAACAGCCACAGCTTCTATCTTCCTAGCACTTAATTTTAGTGGAGAAAGGGGATAAAAACAAGAACACAATTACAAATTGTTGTAAGAGCTAATAAAACAAAAGTGGGGCTGTGATAGAGCATACAAGGAAGGACCTAATTAAAAAATAGCAGGTGATGCTTTCATTGTATTTGATGTTGGTATAATTTGTGGAGGGGAAGGGAAAAAATGAACTGTTTAAATAGGGATACAGGTGGACCTATTGCAACAATGAGATGTACAAGTTGTTATGTCGAAAAACGAACTTTACAGCTTTGGTGGGAGGGAGGACTTGGGGGAGGGGAAGGGGGAAGATGGGAAGGGATAGGAAGGGGAAACAATGGAGGAGGCAACAATGCTTGATAAGAAATGTACTGATTATCTTGCCCATGTAATTGTAACCCCTCTGTACAGTATTTTCAAAATAAATAAATAAATAAATAAATAAATAAATAAGAAAAAAAATAGCAGGCAAGTGGGGTGTTGGTGGCTCAGGCCTGTAATCCTTGCTACTTAGGAGGTTGACACCTGAGGATCCCAGTTCACAGCCAGCCGGGGCAGGAAAGTCCTTCAGACTCTTATCTCCAATAAACCACCAGAAAACCAGAAGTGGCTCTGTGGCTCAAGTGGTAGAATGCTAGTCTTGAGCTGAAGAGCTGTGGGACAGCGCCCAGGCCCAGAGTTCAAGCCCTACAAATCTGCCCCCCAACCAACACACACACAAACACAAATAGCAGGTGACTGTGTCTGAAGTGGCAGAGCATCTGCCTAATGAGTATGAATCCCCAGGACTCCCAAAAAGAAAAGGAAAGAAATCACAAGTGAGGGAAGGTCTCTCTGAAGAAAAAAAATCAAAAGGAAACCTGGAAGGACCAAGAATGATGGCACACTCTTGTAATCCAGCACTAAAAAGGCAGAGACAAAAAGGCAAATAAATAAATAAATAAAAGATGATAAGTTTTAGACCAGTTGGGGCAGCCTGGATGAGATAATAAGAACTGTCACGAGAACAGAAAACAAAAGAAAAAGAAAAAGAGGGGCTGGGAAGTTGGCTCAGTGGTAGAGCGCTTGCCTTGCATGCCTGAGGCCCTGGGTTCAATTCCTCAGCACCACATAAGCAAAAAGGAAAAAGCCAGAAGTGGCACTGTGGCTCAAGTGGTAGAGTGCTAGCTTTGAGCTGAAGAGCTGAGGGACCGCACCCAGGCCCAGAGTTCAGGCCCCACGACCAGACCCAAAAAAAAAAAAAAAAGAAAGAAAAAGAAAAAGAAAACAGCAACCTGAAGGATGAGTTAAAGCAGCACCAGGAGGAAGCAGCCATGGGAAGATCAGGAAGAAGAAAATTTGAGTTAGGTCATGCATGAAAACTGTTGGCAGGGCTGGGAATATGGCTTAGAGGTGGAGTGCTGGCCTTGTATGCATGAAGCCTTGGGTTCCATTCCTCAATACCACATAAACAGAAAAAGCCAGAAGTGGCACTGTGGCTCAAGTAGCAGAGTGCTAGCCTTGAGCAAAAAGAAACTCAGGGACAGTGTACAGGCACTGAGTTCAAGCCCCAGGACTGGCAAAATAAAAGCCAAAAACCCTGTTGTCAGAAGAATTTATTATGTTCAAAGAAGCTGTGAGAGGAGGATGGAAAGCTATATATGGAATAAAGTAAAAGAATGCATAAACGAGAGTTGGGAATTTAGTTACAATGTAGTAAGAATCCATCAAAGTATTTGGGACTAATTAGTGAAATGATCCAGCCACCCAATCAATCTGAGAACTAAGCTGTAAGAACTAAGTTCTTGCAGCTGTATTATCTTGGTAAATTACACAATCTTGGTCAAAGTTTCTCATCTACAGAATTGATGTAGATTTGGGGTTTACCTCAGGAGTTGCTGTGGAAACTAAGTATATATAAGGTAGTTAAACCAGTTCTTGTAACATAACACTCAATTAACATAAACTTATATCATCATTGGTTTGTTTATTTTGACAGTAGTAGGGTTTGAATTCAGAGCCTGCCATTATTTTTTTTTTGAAGAGAGTCTTGCTTTTTGCCCAGCACAGCCTGGATCTTCTTATTTATACTTCCCAGGTAGCTAGATGACATGCACAGAATACAGTGTCTGATTGGGACCATGAATTGTGATCCTTCTGATCTCAGCTTTTGAAGTAGTTAGGATTATAGGTGTGAGCCACCACACACCATTTTTTTCTTTCTCTTCTTTTCTTCTTCTTCTTCTTCTCCTTCCTCTTCTTCCTCCTCCTCTATCTTCTTTGCTTCCATCTCTTTTTCTCTCCTCTTCCTCATTTATTATTATTATTATTGTTATTATTGAGACAGGTCTCACAACGCAGCCCAGTTTGGCCTCAAACTTGTGATCCTCCTGCCTTAGTTTCCTGAGTTCTGGAGTCATAAGCATGCACTGCTATGCTTAGCTAAAGTCATGTTGTTGTTTTGTATCTTAGAAGTCATTATAGCTACTTTATGGAAAGTAGGTCTGTAGAGAATAGGAAAAAAGAGAGGTTGAGAAATGTATAAAGGGAGGCCAATTACATAGCTAATCTGCAAGAAAGATGGGCAAAATGGTGGGAACAGAGGAACGGATTAATTTGGCATCATTTTGGAGGTAAAGTTTTTGTAGATAGATTGGACATAGTAATTGAGAATGGAGGAGCCAAGAATTACTTCTGGCTAGAATAAGTAGGTGGATGGAGATGATATTTACTGAGAGGAAGGAGCTTAGAAGAAGCAGCTTTGGCAGAGACATTAGCTCTGTTTAATCTAAAACAGATGTTAAACTTGAGATGTTTATGAGAAATCCAAGATGATGTCACAGGGCCTCTGCTCCTCTTTTCTACGAGAAGGGTTTAGGCAGCAGTGACACTGGACCTCTGTCTAGCTACTCAGTTTTTTCTTTAACAGCATCCTAAAAACAAAACAAAACGAAAAACTTTTGGTTTCTTACTATTAAAAAATGATTTGGATAGGACATCTTCTAAGAACCTTTCTACTACAGGACACCATTAGTTATTTTGAAAGTGTATTTTATTTCTTAAACTGCAACCAGGAAAAAAAAATATTTGGGTCACTACCACTTGAGGGCAGTACATAATGATGCTACATTTCATTCTGGTGGTTTTATTGTTTGAGCTGCTGGAACAAACAAAGCCCTTCACATGATTTTTTCACTCCCACACATTGAGTGAAATGAGGGCAGAAGTCAGAGCGAGGGTCTCCTGTCCTGTGAAAGTACTGGCACATGTTATGAGTTTTCACAAAGAAAACTGTTAATGGGAGATTAGGACATTTCAGCATTGAAAAGGACCCTAGAAGAGACTGAATACAGCCCTTCCATTTTATGGACAGCCCTCCATTTTATAGACAGCCCCTGGGTGCAGAGAAGAGATAGGGCTTGAACAATGTCATAATGATGTTGAAGAGAAGGAGATGGTTTCAACATGTGTCTCCTTAGTCTGTGAAGACAGAGGTTCTGACATTTTCAAATGACATAATAAATACAACCTGTGAAGAGACTGGCCTCATTGCTATTGCTAACAATACTGGTAATCTGAACAAATTGTGATGCCTCTGTTGTGAGATTGTGTCCCTGGGTCTTTCTCTGCCCGGGACAATGTGACTATTCACCTGCAACTCTCTTTCACTGGTTCCAATACCTGGGAATCATATTTGTGATCTATTTCCCTTTTTGACAAGAGTTTCAGAATACTAAGGGGTGTGAGACTTTCCTACCAATCCTGAGGGAGAAAGATAAAGGCCATTAGAAGGAAAGTTAAAGGGCCTGTAGCAGTAACTTGGAAAGATACATCACAGTAGAGGGGAGGTGACCTTAAAAAGGATAATCAGGCCAGGCAGGTGCTAGTGACTCAAGCCTGTAACCCTGAGGAGGAGGAGGAGGCTGAGATCTGAGGGTCTTGGTTTGAAGCCATCCAGGGCAGGAAAGTTCATGAGACTCATCTCCAATTAACCACTAGAAAACCAGAAGTGGTACAGTGGTTCAAAGTGGTAGAGCACTAGCTGTGAGTGAAAAAAACTCAGGGACAGTGCCCAGGCGCTTGAGTTCAAGCCCTATTACTGATAATCAGAAAGATAATCAGAAAATCCTAGTGAAACCTAATATACCAATAGCTGGGCTCAGTAATGTAGAAGGGGCCCCTAACTTCCCTATTCCCAATAAGGAAACAAGCATGCATCAGTATGACTATTAATTAGCTTCTGTTAGGTTTTTAAAAAGTGGTAGCCGAGTAAGAACAGCGCTAGCACACACATGGTATTCAGGTAAGGGGTAGGTTTGTTCAGTAGACCTGCTGGGACCAGGCAAGGTTGGCACTCCACTTGGCTGGGAAAGGCCTGGGAATGAGAGAGAGCTGGGAAAGAGGAAAGAGAGAGGAAAGAGCTAGAGCAGAGAGAAAGCAGAGAGAGCTAAAAAAGAGCAGCAAGAGAGCAGAGAGAGAGCAGAAAAGAACAGAGAGAGAGCTAGAATAGAACAGAGAGAGGGCGCAGAGAGAGCTAGAAAAAGGCAGAGAGAGAGAGAGAGAGAGAGAGAGAGAGAGAGAGAGAGAGAGAGAGAGAGAGAGAGAGAGAGTCTGGGCCTGGGCTAGCCCTTATCTAGGGTATGGACGGAGAAAGGTGTGGCCACATCAAATTCAGATGTGACCTCAGCGGATGCAGATGTGACCTCTTCCAGGTGTCCCAGTTGCCTAGGTAATGCAGGTACTGGGTGGAGACTTTGCTGCGAGGAGGGTGGAATCTGCTCGCCATCCAGGAGCGGATCTTACAGCTTCCAACATTGAAACAATCCATCTATAAAGAGAAAAGGTTGACTCATTGTTTTAGAGTCCATGATGGACTGACCTGTTATTTTGAGCCTGTTGGTAAAGCAGGACATCTTGGAGGAAGTGTGACAAAGCAAAATGACTCCTTTCATGGTAGCTAAAGGAAGGTACTGGGGTTCTTACAACCCTTTAACATATGGACATGCATCCAATGTCCTTAAGATCTCTCATTAGGCTTCACCTCTTAGAGGCACCAGAGAAAACTTCAGATCTAAACGCTAGCACTTGGAATTCTAAGTTCCCTCACCTCACCCCCCAGCCTACTATAGTTTTACATCAACCATAACTTCTATCCTGTGCTTTAATCATTGTTTTTTGAGTACTCACCACATTGTGCTCTGTACCACATTGTGCTCTTGGCTTCCGCAACCACTACATGTTCATTGCTTTTTTTTCTTCTTCTTTCTTCTTTCTTTCTTTCTTTTCTTTTTTTTTTTTTTTGTTGGCGTGGGGCCTGAACTCAAGGCCTGGGCATTGTCCCACAGCTCTTCAGCTCAAGGCTAGCACTCTACCATTTGAGCCTCAATGCTACTTCCAGCATTTTCTGCTTATGTGGTGCTGAGGAATCGAACCCAGGGCCTCATGCATGCGAGACAAGCACTCTACCACTGAGCCAACTTCCCAGCCCTATACATTGTTTTAATATTCATTTTATTCTACTTTATCCTCCTACTACTGAGTGAGCCTTTAAGGCTCTGGAATAGGTCTAAATTTTACTATTATTTTAGGAATTATTTTCATCTATTAAAAACTTAATAATCTTTCATCTTTTTAACTCTCCTGGCTTTCCAATTCCAATGTGTAGTCTAGTGATCTTCATCCCTTACCCATTTACTGTCCTTACTTCCTTTCTTGTTCACTGAAAGTCAAAAGTCCAGTGTTATATTCATTCCCTTGTTATGCTTCTTTCTTGTCTCCTTTTGGTTTGGTGTTTTGTTCCACAAAATCTCTACTCTAGGCAATCTAACTCCTCTGTCTTCCATCTGTGGGAAAGTAAGGAAAGGCTACAATTATGTCAACTGGACTCTTAAAATTAATCACTGTTAACCTTAAGTGGCTGTTTAGTGCTGTCTACATTTTCAAGTCTATCTACTTTCCCTCAATGCTTAATACATAGCTTTCCTTTCCTCATATATCTGATATCATTGTCTATTTTTTTCTCTCAGTAGATAATCCATTCACCTACATTCATATACATGAAACCAACCTTCTTGTTGCTATTTTAAAAGCCAATTCCCCCCCCCCCCCGTGTTATAGTTTTCTTTCTTGCCTACATCATCAGTGTTTCCTGTTCTATGGGAACATTCCATCAGCTTAAAAAAATGCTGGGTTCTTCTTCATGGTGAGAAATTTCTCTTGATTCCACATCCTTCCCTTTCCCTATCTATCAACATTATTTTTCTTCTTTCCATCTCAGCTAAACATCTCTAAAGAACTGTCTGTATTCCTTGACTCTAACTTTCCTCTTTTTATTCACTCTTGAAAGAGAATTTCTAATCAAGAATTGTCCCTTCCTTCTACTGCAACTATTACTTCTAAGGTCAAAAGACCTCTGGTAGCAAATTCTGGGGATCAATTCCCATCTAACTCTATATTCAGCTCTAATGCATTTGTTTACTTCTTCCTTCCTTCAAATACTGTTCATTTAGTTTAAGGATGGACACCAAACTTCTCTAATTTCCCTCTAAACTCAATGTTGCTTTCTCAGCCTACTTTGCTAGCTCTTTATTTTCTTGACCTCTAATATTAGAGTAGTGCAATGCTCAATTGTTAAGACTTCTTGAATCTACAGATACTTGGATGGATGTTTTCTTTTGGCCTTATGGCTTAATATGCCTTTACAGGCTGATGACACTGAGATTTACATCTCTAACTCGTCTCTCCACTGCACTCTAGACCATTTCCTTCTCTCTCCCGTGCCCCTCCTCTCTTTTTCCCTTTCCCCTTTTCCTCTTTCCCCCTTCCCCCTCCTCTGTGGTGTGGCTTGTTCTAGGACCTGGGCACTGTCCTGGAGCTTTTTTGCTCAAGGCTAGAGCTTTACCACTTTGAACCACAGCTCCAATTCCAGTTTTCTGGTGGTTAATTGGAGATAAATCTCATGGACTTTCCTGCCCTGGCTGGCTTTGAACTGTGATCCTCAGATCTCAGCCTCCTGAGTAGCTAGGATTACAGGTGTGAGCCACCAATGCTGGCTTCTTTCTTTCTTTTTGATGAAGAGTCTTACTGTATTTCCCAGATTGGTCTCAAACTTGTGGACTCAAGTGATCCTCCTCAGTAGCTGAGACTATAGGCATGTATCTTTACAATCAGTTTCCAGATTTTAAAAAATACTTTATAATCTATTACTTGTATGGGGGGGGGAGGTGTTTGTTGTGATATTTCCCTACATGCTTACAATATACCCAGATCAAAGTCACCCTCCCTTGAAATCTTGCAACAATTCCACATTGTCCTCAGGATGAAGACTACACTTTTATAATCAGAGTGCCTAACACCAATTTAAATTTCACCCTAGCCTTGTACATTTATAAGCTAACCGCCAAACCAACTGAATTACAAGACTTTTTCTAGAGCTCTACTTTCTTTTGCCTTTGGACTTTCATGAACATTATTTCCTCCATCTGGTATACTTCCTTCTCCATCCATTCCTTGCTTTGCCAAGATAACTCCTATTCATATTTAAGTTTTCCTGTCATCCATAGACTCCTCTCATAAACTTCCCTTTGTCCCATAGCGTATCTGTGTGTACTCACAGGAATCTTTGTCTTCTCTTCACTTTATTTCTCTTAACTTTATTTTAATTTCCATTTTACTTGCCTGTCTTCCTCCCAAGACTGTGTGTGCTCTTTGAGCATGGGGCTCATGTCTTTTCCACTTCTGTAAGTCCTCTGCACTGTAGAATTCTTGACATAATAGAAATGATTTGTTAGATGTCCATTGATCTGTTTTGTTTTGTTTTGTTTGTTTTTGTCTGTCATGGGGCTTGAACTCTGGGCTTGGGCACTGTCCCTCAGCTCTTCAGCTCAAGGCAAGTGCTCTACCACTTGAGCCACAGTGCCACTTCCAGTTTTCTATTGGCTTATTGGAGATAAGAGTCTCACGGACTTTCCTGTCCGGGCTGGCTTTGAACGGCGATCCTCAGCCTCCTGAGTAGCTAGCATGAGCCACTGATGCTCAGCTCATTGATCTATTTTTTTCTAAGTCTCTCTCTTCTACAGAACTGTTGTTGGAAGTTTTAGTCAGTGGTCTGAAAACAAGTCCATTAGGCCATGAGTTTTTAGGGTTTGGCTCAGTACATTTTTATGGGCCTGAGATAATTAGTGCATCTTTGAAGTTCCAATCAGAATCTTCTGGTAGTAAAAAAAGCTACTCATAATATTCTTTATTTTATTTTTTTTGGGGGGGGCCCGGTTGTGGGGCTGAACTCTGGGCCTGGGCACTGTCCCTCAGCTCTTCAGCTCAAGGCTAGTGTTCTACCACTTGAACCACAGCGCCACTTCCGGCTTTTTTCTTTTTGCTTATGTGGTGCTGAGGAATCGAACCCAGGGCCTCATGCATGCAAGGCAAGCGCTCTACCACTGAGCCACCTTCCCAGCCCCCATAGTATTCTTTATATGGACATTTAAGTATAGAAATAATTTTACAGAATTTAAGATTTATAGTCATGCAAAAGCCACTGTTTTTCATGGACACAATTGTTCTGTATTGACGATTTTTCAAATTCCACTGAATTTGGCTGTAACAAAAGTAGTAAAGAAGTAGCTTATAAATTATTTGTTGTTTTTTATTGTATTGTTTGCGGTTCTTTGTTTTTTTTCTCTTTTGTCACTGTTTTTGATTTCTGTACCCTTTGTCTTATATATAAGTTTATCTGATGTGGGGAGTGGAAGGCGAAGCACAGACAAAGGGTGAACCAATTCAGCAGTGATACTCACTAGACACTATGTTGGAAATGAACTATACAACATGGGGGTGGGGAGGACAGACTAGGAGGAGAAAATGAGGGAAGGGGGTGACATTGTTCAAAAAGAAATGTACTCATTACCTGACTTATGTAACTGTAACCTCTCTGTATGTAACCTTTACAATTAAAAAAAAACCCTTAAAATAAAGTGTTTATTGTATGCTAAAGATTTCATATAAATTATTTTCACTCTTATATTTTCCCAATATGATTGGGTTTATCATATACCTTTTCACATGGAGGGATGAAGGAGCTAAATAATTTTCTCAGAGGCATAACCCAAATTTAAATGTTATATTTATTTATTTATTTGTTTGTTTGTTTGTTTTTGGGTCCGGTCGTGGGACCTTGAACTCTGGGCCTGGGTGCTGTCCCTCAGCTCTTCAGCTCAAGGCTAGCGCTCTACCACTTGAGCCACAGCACCACTTCTGGCTTTTTTCTTTTTGCTTATGTGGTGCTGAGGAATCGAACCCAGGGCCTCATGCATTCAAGGCAAGTGCCCTACCACTGAGCCACCTTCCCAGCCCCCTAAATGTTATATTTATAACTCATAATTTTAAAAGAACAGTCATATCTTATTTGAAGTTAGGCTTGAAGATCTGGAAAATAAAATATATAGCGCAAAGATTAACCTTAAACAACTCTGCAAAGAATTTTAATATATAGTATAACATACAGACATAGAATTAAAGACATATTATATAGCTATATTATCTCTATATAAGCTCAACACAGCCAATTGTGTTCATCAGTGTTAGGTCAAATCCTTGCATCTCTATTCAAGTGCTAGATTAAATTCTTCCATTGCAAATAGAAATGATGTCAAATAATAACAATAAAAATACTTATTTTTAGCCTGAGCACGACTGGCTCATGCCTATAATCTAGCTAGTCAGAAGGCTAAGATCTGAGGATCACAATTGAAAGCCAGCTTGGGCAGGAAAATCTGAGCTAGAAACTCACATCTCTGATTAACCACCAAAAAGTCAGAAGTGGAACTGTGGTTCAAGTGGGTAGCATCAGCTTTGTATGAAAAAGCTCAAGGACAGTGCCCAGGTCCAGTACCAATAGAAAAAAAAAACTGTACATTTTTTGGTGTCATCATAGGACGTGATTCAGGGCCTGGGCATTGTCCCTTAGCTTTTTTCTCTCAAGCCTAGTACTCTACTAGTCTTGGCGATAAGTCTCATAAACTTTCCTCCCCTTCTGACTTTGAACTGCAATCTTCAGATCTTAGTTTCCTGAGTAGCTAGGATTACAGGCCTGAGCCAACAGTACCTGGCTGAAAAAAACTGTTTGTTTACCTTTTATTCATTGTGGGGCTTGAACTCAGGAATTGGGTGCTGTCTCTGAACTCTTGTCCAAGGCTAATGTTCTACCACTTTGAGCCACAGCTCCACTTCCAGTTTTCTGGTGGTTAATTAGAGGTAAAACTGAGTCTTATTGACTTTCCTTTCCAGGCTGCCTATGAACCTGGATCCTCAGATCTCAACCTTGTGAGATTACAGGCATGAGGCAGCCATCAGTGCCTAGATGAAAAAATTATTTTTAAACACTTATTTGTAAAGATAGTATAAATACATTCATGTAGAGTTGTGCAAAAATACTTCTTTTCTATTTAAATATTTTTATGTTTTCAACAGGAGTTAGAGTGCTTCCAATACATAGGCCTAGTTTTTGTATCCCTCAGTGTTAAATTTTGCTGTGAATGGTGCAGTCTTAAAGGCCACAAGCAGTAATGTTTATTAATAAAGAAAGCTAATATACATAAAGTAGTTATTCTTAATTAAAATCATTATTATAATTGAATAATCCCTATTTATTGAATATTCCTTTCCATGTGCCAGACACTGCAAAATGCTTTATAAGCATTGGCATTTAATTCTTTCAATCACTTTGTGAGTTGGTTTGCATAAGATTGAGGCTCTAAAACTTTTAAAAACTTGTCCATACTATTATAGCTCATAAATGGAAGACCTGATCCAATACAAATTTGATTCTACCCAAATTTGATTCCAAAGCCATGGCTTTTTCTTTGTTTGTTTGTTCTTGGTCATGGGGTTTGAACTGAGGGGCTGGGCACTGCCCTGGAGCCTTTTTGCTCAAAGGTTAGCACTCTATCACTTTGAGCCACAGCGCCACTTTCAGTTTTCTGGTGGTTAATTGGAGCTAAGAGGTTCATGGACTTTCCTGCCCAGGCTGGCTTTGAACTATGATCCTCAGATCTCAGCATGATTACAGGCATGAACTACCAAGCACCTGGCCAAAGCCATATTCTTAACCATTATCTTGATGCTAATATTCCTGGCCTATAATCTAGATTTTCTTTTGAAAATTAAAATAGGTTCCTCATTAGGATTCATTTTAAAAAAGCAAAACTACTAGATTTGAAAATTTGACAAACATAAAATAATGAAGCCTTTTTAGTTTCTAGTGGTGATTTTGCATCTCTGAGAATCTCTCTCTCTCTCTCTCTCTCTTTCTCTCTCTCTCTCTCTCTCTCTCTCTCCTCTCTCTCTCTGTCTCTCTGTCTCTCTGTCTTTCTGTGCAAGTCTTGGAGTTTGAATTCAGGCCTGCCCCTGAGCTTCTTTTGCTCAAGGCAAGCACTCTTCCACTTGAGCCACAGTGCCACTTTAAGCTTTTTCTGTTTATGTGGTTCTGAGGACTCAAACCCAGGGCTTCATGCATGCTAGGCAAGCACTCTACCATGAAGCCACATTCTCAGCTCTGAGATCTATTTCTCTAAGCTTCTTCCAGTTTATTTATTATTCTGACTGGTTATTTTCCAGTCCATTAATCATCCTTTGCTATTTCCCCCTCTCCCATATTCACCATGCTCAGAACTCACTTGTTCTTCTGTGCTTTGTTCACAAATCCTTTATTGGGAAAGATCTGGTGTCCACTGTAGGCAGGTTATGGAAAGCAGTGAAATCCCTATAGGTTTCAAACAGGTTAATTCTAAGATCTGATTTATGCTTTTCAAAAGATCTTTCTTTGATATGGAGAATGACACAGATACAGAAACAGGGAAATTAGTTAAGGAAATTCAGCAGGAATTTACAAGAAAGATGTGGCGATAAAAAGGAATGAGAAGTTGGGCTGGGGTTGTGACTCAAAGGGTAGAGCTCCTGCTTGGTAAAGGTCAAGATTTAGGATGAAACCCCAATATCACCACCACAGGGGGAAATGTGGTCAGGACTAACTGTATTTTAAAAACATAATTTTGGGGGGTGGGGGGGAGGATGGGAAGGGATGGGAAGGGGAAACACAGGAGGAGGCTACAATGCTTGATAAGAAATGTACTCATTATCTTGCCCAAGTAATTGTAACCCCTCTGTACAGTATTTTCACAATAAAAAATAAATAAAAATTAAAAAAATAAAAATATAATTTGAATTTGGGGTATACGTGAAAGACTTAGCCAACTGAATTTGTTAAACAGACTGGACTTAGCACGGAATCAAAGAAAAGCACTGAAGGCTTGAACAAGGCATCTTCTATTGTGCTATAATGTGACATGTTCAGTACACAGTCATGGTTTTAAGCTTAGACACAGCTGTGATTATGGCTTTAAAAAGTCTTCAACTGAAAGAGTCATCTGTCATTATATGTGTGTGAGAGGGCTGTCTTGGTTTTCCCCAAACACACAATCCAACATTATCAGCATCTGCAAAGTGCAAGGTTTTTTTCATAGTTTACAGAGAGGGGAGTCAAAACTTAGATTGTGATTTGATTGAAGATATGTAGCCAGTAAGCTGAGTTGAAATTTGAAGCTAAATTGACTCTGAAGCTCATGCTCCTATCACTGGCCTGATTCAAAGGTACAGAACCAAGATTATCTGAAACACTTCTTCTCAATCCTTAAAGCTTCTGTTGACTCTCATGTGCCCTACTTTACAGCCTAAGGCTGGCAAACCGGAAGACTTTGTTCTGTCTGTAACCCATCCTCTGACTTGCCTTGTGATTTAGGACAAGCTTCTTAATTTGATGGTGTCTCAGTATTCACACATGTTAAACAGGGATAGTAATTACTGATGGAGAAAATGCTTTGAAATCCAGATGAAAGGATCTGCAGTTATGACTACAAATATTTTCTTTCCCATAGTATCCTTTTTTGAGTTCTGATAGTTTCCAGGACCCTTCCTAAGAGAGGGTGAAGAAAGGAAGGAAATTGGACAAGTGTACAACTCATTGGCTTCTAGTGAGAATGTACTTTCTTGCTGCCTTTGCTTTCTTACTAGAAGCCAATGTATTTAGGGAACATAAATGTGATAATCTCCCTTACTCCATAGCACTGAATAAATATTCCTAATAGTATAAAGAAAACTTTGTTCAAAAAAAATCATTAAGGAGTTCTTGGAATACCACCGATATCATTAAGAAATGATTTTTTTTCTTTTTGTTCAGGCTACTTAAACTCTAAATTTTGGGCAATAGGAAAGAAAGGGAACTAACACTTACCTAGTGCTGCTCTGTGCCAGGCTTTCACATGTAATCTCATGTAGTCATCATAATAGTTCAACCAGTTAAGTGCTATGATTACCTTTAGTTGACAGAGGGCTAGTATAGTTTACTGATTTGTCCATAGTTTCAAAAATAAGAAGTTGTGAATCAAGAGTGGCCCAAGCTGGATCTCTCCAGTTCTAAATTCAGTCTGCTTCTAGGACATTCCCTGGCACTGAAACATTGGTTGATGATGACAACTTTGAACTATCCATCACACCCTGGGTGTATGTGGCATTTAAAGTCTTTTACTGCTTGTTCTTTTCATGGCTCAGACCCTGGCACAGGACAGTTATTTGTGTAGCACAATTGTTATTATTGTGTAGCCTCACTTATTCTTTCTGCTCTGGGCAAAAATGAACAATGATGGGCTATATTTATGAACCAGCAGCTTAGAAGCGTGAGTTCTGGATTACTATTACAATTGTAGTACGATTTATTTTTTAAAGCTTAGCATAATTTGTGTGGAAAGTCCTTCTCAAAGAATCATGGAAATAAAGTGGTTCTTTGTATATTCAGAGTTCCTCACAGCTCTCTCTTCCCAGAGTTTAATCAATCATCCTGCATTTCTTTCTGTCCTCTCTCTCTCTCTCTCTTTTCTTTTTCTTTCTTTCCTTCTTCTTTCTTTCTGCCAGTCCTGGAGCATGAACGCAGGGCCTGGACACTGTCCCTTCTTTTTGCTCAGTGCTAGCACTCTACTACTTGAGCCACAGCACCACTTCTGGCCTTTTCTGTTTATGTGGTACTGAGGAATGGAACCCTGGGCTTCATGCATGCAGGGTAAGCACTGTACTACTAAGCCACATTTCTAGCCCTTCATCCTGCATTTTTCAACTGTATAAATACTAACTTCATGGATGTAACAGTGTTCATGAAGAGTTGATATGACAGTTGAAAAACAAAGAAATAAAAATAGTTGTGATTTCCTTTAAGGGTAGGTTGGGGAATTGGGGAGAATGGTGTAGAGAGATAACTGATGACAAAACTACTTATGATTTAAGATTTCTTCTGTAAGCTTATCTCAGGTTTAATGTTATAAATCTAGAGCCTTATCTTCAGCTTTCCACATTCAAGAATTTTTTTTACCAAGTATTCATAGGGACAATTAATTTCTGCAGGACACCAGCAATATACTTTATTTGAGAAGTAGAGTCAATCAGAAAAACCTTTGTATGATTCCCAGCCCTGTCATTATGAATTTGAGCAAATATCTCTTCTGTAAAATAAAATAAAGAAAGAAAGCCTATAAGATGATTGTGACAATTAAATCAAGCACACGAAAGCAGCACTTGGTTATTAGTATCAACATTTAATTCATGGGATACAATTTTATGTACTTAGGGAGCATCTACTTTTCCAGTTTCAAGAATACATTGTTGCTGGGCGCTGGTAGCTCACGCCTGTAATCCTAGCAACTTAGGAGGCTGAGTTCTGAGGATCGTGATTCAAAGCTAGCCTGGCAGCAAAGTCCGCAAGACCCTTATCTCCAATAAACCACCAGAAAACTGGAAGTGGCACTGTGGCTTAAGTGGTAGAGCACTTGCCTTGAGCTGAAGAGCTGAGGGATAGCACCCAGGCCCAGGGTTCAAGTCCTACGATCAACAAACAAAAGAATACGTGTGTCAGTTGTTCAAGTTCCCCTCCCCACCTCACTGTAAAGAATCTATCTGGAAATCAAGTTTAGTAATTGGAGGATTGCCTAAGGGGTAGAGAGTTAAATGTTGACTTTGAAGAAGGGGATTTTCCAGCTATCATTTATTGAATATCTAGTCTAGAACAGACTTATTCATAAGCTATTTATGCATAATCTTTAATTTTTATAGTCACTCCCAAGTACAGGGGAGGACTCTAAGGCTTAGAGACCCATAGACATTAAATTGCCCTAGAAAAAAAATAGTTATTTTTGTCTTCTCTATGCAGTTCATTCTTGTTAAAATGAAGTAGATCATGACATATCTTTCAATAGCTACATTTTACTTTTTTAAAATAGATTTGGAATGTGACCCAGTGATTTGATGAGATCTGGGACACACATTTGCAAATTGTCATTGATGTCTCATTAAAAGAAAAAAACCCAAAACCCAGACTCAGAAGCTGTGGGCCTGTTTTGGGAGTTGGACCCATCATTCCCTATAGGCCTGTTCCCATCTCCCAATATATGTCAAGTTGTTAAATGAACCTAGAACCTATGAGTGGAGAGAGAAAAGAAGCTACTATCAATTATAGGTGCTCTAGAAGAGACCTGGGGGTCTGATTATATTAAAAATAAACAAAAAACCCCTCCTGAATCTGCTTTCAGTGGCCCTTACTTAAACAAGTAGAGGGAATTTGCTCCGTAATTTTTCAGGGTTTTATTTGTTTCTGAACCACCAGGGATTTAAGCTCAGTTCCTATGCTTGCTCAGCTGGCATGATACTGTTGAGCCACACTTCCAGCCTTGTTCTTCACTGGTTATTTTTAGGATAGGATCTTGCTTCCAGCCCGGGAGTGCACCTATGATCAGTCTACTTTTAGGCTTCCTTTCAATGCTGGCAAATATCACTTGATCCAGCTTTGCTTCTGTGGAGAGAGACATAATCTTGAGGACTTTTCTGCACCAGCTGGCCAGGACCTGAGATCTTGTCAATCTTAGCTTCCCATATAGCTTGGGATGACAAGCATCAGCCAGCAGCAGCTGGTCGACTTGCAGTTTGTTGTGGTTTTAACTTCATTTATATATCTACAACTTTTGGTTATTTTACAACAACCTAGTAGTAAATGGAACTGGAAAGTTTCTGAAGTCTGAGCCCTGTTCATTTCACTATATGGTATTACTTTGGTTATTATCCTTACAACCTCGGGCAAAATCTCTGTAATATTGAACTACTTCATTTGTAAAGTGGTGATTATAGTACTTCCTTTTAGAGCTGTTGTGAAGCTCACATATGATAATGTAGAAAAGTGTCAGAAACATCCATTGTGCTTATACTAACAAATGTACAAAAGCAGAATTGAAAACAGTATCTCTTCCCTTGAGTTAAAAAGAGTAACAGCATGAGGGAAGGGGGTAACAAGTTAGACACGAAATGTACTCATTACCTTACTTATGTAACTGTAACCCCTCTGCACATCACCTTGACAATGAAATTTAAAAAAGAGTAATAGTAAAAATAGGGCAAGGAAAACACTATTGAATCTTCAGGCAGCTCCAAAATGACCTGTGTAGCTTGGTTCTCTGACCTTGTCAGAGGGGTCTGACAATGCTCTTAAGAGCATTTCTGAGTTTTTTCCTTTGGTGGAAATAAGTTTGAAAACTGAAGTGCAGATAACTGTATCCTAGGTCGTATTCAGTTGTTTTTCCTAATATATCGTATAGAGACTGCCATGATAATGGTAACTGTGTGGGCCTGATAGAGCAATGGTTCTCACCACAACTGGGTGTTACCTAGAAGGTCATCATGACTGAGAAAGAAAGACCAACTTCGGCAAATGCATATTGAGGTTAGGCTATGTCCTTACTGTGATATAAAAGGGAACCAATTTTTTTTTTTGGTCAAAGACAGTCCATTAGGGACAGACAAATCCTCAATTAACTCTTAGAATAATGCAGAGTGTATTAAAAATCATATCAGAGCAACTCAGAGGTGAGGCAAGGTGAGGTGCAGACTTCCTAGAAGTCTTCTTGGAAAATACTTTATTGTTATTAAAAAGGTGATATACAGAGGGGTTAAAGTTACATTAATCAGGTGAAGAGTACATTTCTTTTTTCTTTTTTGCCAGTCCTGGGGCTTGAACTTCACAGCATCACTTCCAGCCTTTTCTGTTTATGTGGTCCTGAGGAATCGAAACCAGGGCTTTGTGTATGCTAAGCAAACACTCTACTACTAAGCCACATTGCAACTGAGAGTACATTTCTTTTTGGACAATGTCATCCCTTCTCTTGCTCTCTCCCAGTTTTTCCCTCCCATTCCTAGAAGACTTCTTGAAGTAGGTAACATATAAACAGAGCCTTTGCAGATGAAAATTTCAAGTAATTGGCTGGTTATTCAAATTGAGGGTGGCAGCATGAGAAAGTATTTAGGCTGTGTTACGTTTAATATGGGAGGAAATGAGATCTGAGAATAAAGCAGATATATTTATAACAGTCTTTATCATTGAGGAGCTCTTAGTCTCGGGGAGTAGACAAGTGTCATTGATCATTAGGAGGATGGCTTTATAAGATAAAGAAAGGTTAAAAAGGAGAGTGTGTAATCTGATTTGAAGAAGATGCTCTGGAAAGGAGATGATACATCAGAGAAAGAAGGAAGTTTGGGATAGAACTCAGGGTCTGTTGTACACATTCTACCACTAAAATACACCCCAACCTTCTCCCGTGCTTTTATTGAACAATCAAAAGAGGACCTGGCACCAAGCAAGGAAAGTATTCCTTCTTCCTTCCAAGTAGCTTTCAGCTCCGAAAAGAAGTGACTTTTAAAGCCTTCTTTTCCGAGATATAAAAGCAGCTGGATGAATTGTAAGAAACTTATTTTTGACTCCACTTCCTCATCTGTAGACTTTTTGTTTCAGTTCCTTCCTTCATACAATTCAAAAGTAAAGCTTCTAGTCTGAAGCCTGGCACACAGATAAAGCTCTGTTACTATTTGTTATTATTATTTCATTTAGTCCTCACAAACCACCTGGATCTTGGGCAAAATTTCCTTGCCCCCTCCTACCCTCTCCCCCCCACCCCTTTTATTTTTCCCAGAATCAGAAGCGGAAAAGTAGGTGGGTGAACCACCTTAAAAGTACACACAGGACAATCTGGAGCCGATGCCCGTCCTATTTAATTTAATATCCGTGCCGGGTTTTCTTCTGCGCGTCCTAGGACCAGACTCTGGTCCGGAGGCCTTAAGTCCGGTGCCAGGGTTTAGGCTCCGCCCCGGCCTGTCGGGGCCGGCCGGCGAGCGGGCGGGCCCCCACGGGGCGGGGCGGGGCGGCGTGCCGAGGGAAGTTGTCGAAGTTGGGAGAGACGCCCGCCCGCCCGCCCGCCCGCCCTCCCGCCGGGCCTCGCCCACGGCCGCTCCCTCCGCCTCCTCCCCGCCCGGAGCCTGGGTCGCCCGTCCTTCCTTCCCCTCCCGTGCATGATGGAAACACCATGGCTGCGGCTGCCCCGCTCTCCCTGACACAGGTAACTCCGCCCGCCGGGCTGGGCCGGCCGGTGTCCCTCACCCCCCGCCCCCGGGCCCACCCTCGCCGCCCTCGGCCTCCCTCCCCCGCCGGGTCGCCGTGCCGGGGCCGGGCGGCCGGCGTGCCCGAGCGAGGGAGCGGGCGGACCGGGGAGCGTGTGACTGCGGGCCCCGGCCGGAGCTCCGCCGCCGCGGCCGCCCGGCCCGGCCCCGCCCCGCGCCGCCCGCCCGCCCCGACGCCCCAGGCCCCCGCCGGCTCCCGTCCCTTCCCCTCTCACCGGCCCGGGAAGTTTCTCCTGCCAGGCCCCGGCGCCCGCCAGGTGCGCTCCTGTTGAGCTCGCGCGGGGGTCGCGCGAGGCTGGTCCGGGGCAGGGCGGGAGGGTCCCCGACGGGGTTGTTTCCGTCGTGAGGCGTCCGGGGAGCTCCCCTCCCCTCCCCGACCTTCACCCCCCTCCCCCGCCGGACGACTTTCGGCCCTCCCTCCCCCGGGGGTCCCCTGAGCCAGCAGCCTCCTTCCAAGGAAGTCTCCCCAGGTAGAGTGAGACTTGGCTTCCCCGGTCGCTCGGGTTCACTTCGGGGTCAGACTCTCCTCCTCCATTCAGATTTTTCCCAACTCAACGCTTACTTCTTCCACCCAGGGAGGGGCTCTCGCCTAGTCGCTGTCCCAGCGGATCTCAGGGACGCATCTTTCAGCAGGTGCGGCCGTCTGGCGAGGCTTGGTGCTGGGAACGTCCAGGGGTGATCAGTTGGTCCTCGGAGAATCCTCGCCAAAAGCTTCTCAAGTTCTTTCTCCTCTTGCCCTTTTGCTTCCTTTAGAGCCCAGTTCTGGTGCCTTCCAGAAAAGCCCTAAACTTTCCCTCTGTGAGCCCGCTTCCTCCCACTCTCAGCTGGAAAGCCTCGTCGTGGGCTCTCCACGATGTCTGGGATGATGAGGTGCCACACATCTGGCCAGTTCCTCCCACGTCCCTCATTCCAGCCTCCAGGTCTGAGCTTGTTCGCTGCACAGCGGATGGCCCGGTACCCCTTGACCCGGGCCCACCTCAGCCTTCCTGCTTTGTAATATCTCCCTCTCCCCAGGACTAAATTTGTTGGATGATTTTGGACTAAGGGTCCCATTGGAGTGGGACATGCATTTGGGCATCATTTTGGCATGAAAAGTCATTTTCCCAGCAAAAGAAGCCTTTTCTCCATGTATATGTGCTTTTTCTGTATGTGTACACAGGTGCACATATCTCTATATCTGTCTGTTTATCTGTCTATCCATCCATCCATGACCCAGGTCCCATAACTGATTCAGCTTGCAGAAATTCGATATTGATGATATTTTCTTTCCTTCCTTCCTTCCTTCCTTCCTTCCTTCCTTCCTTCCTTCCTTCCTTCCTTTCTTTCTTTCTTTCTTTCTTTCTTTCTTTCTTTCTTTCTTTCTTTCTTTCTTTCTTTCTTTCTTTCTTTCTTTCTTTCTTTCTTTCTTTCTTTGCCAGTCCTGGGGCTTGAACTCAGGGCCTGGCACTGCCCCTGAGTTTCTTTTGCTCCAGGCTAGCATCATACCACTTGAGCCACAGCACCACTTCCAGCCTTTTCTGGTGCTGAGGAGTTAGACCCAGGGCTTCATGCATGCTAGACAAGCACTCTACCACTAAGCTACATTCCTAGCCTGATGATATTGTTTCTGCCATCAGATAACATGGCATATATGAGGGTTTAACATAGTCGTCAGTCTATTTGGAAGGTTTCTTCTGAAACTCAAATTTGAGTAATGGAAATATTGACTTTTGGGTGTTCACTTTCTGTGAGTCTAGCTATAGTGATTCTCCTTAAAGAAAATCCCTGTTGGCTGGCTGCTGTTTCTGGCTCTGTTGGCTAATTCTGGCAGTTTTCCCCTCCAAAAGATTTTGTTCTCTTGAAGACTTCTGTAGAATTTCCTCTCAGTTGTAGGCCTACTTTTTTTTCTCCCTAGGTAATACTGTGTTTTAAGTTTCTGTTTACTTTCATTCATTCTTGGAGATTTACTTCAGGTTCTATTTTATAGTCACTTAAATAAATTATGTATATTTGGTGGTTATATGTTTAGGTTATTAACATGTATCCAGAGTAAATAGTGTATCAGTAAGGAAGTAGTGTTGTTTGAGAGAAGGTTCTATATTAATTTGTATTGAAAATTCAAATAAGTAAATTAAGAATGTTTTGACTTTAAGAGGCCATGAGATTGTAGTGTAATGCCATAGGAGAAAAGAACCTAATTGTTAATAATTCCTAATGTATTTCCTTCTTTCAAAATGTAAATTTGTGGTTTTTAAATTTAGTTTTAATTAAAAAAAATAAATTAACTTTAATTTTTTTAACCTTCTTGAGTCCAATAAACTCAGATAACAGCTCAGCTCAGTATTACATTCATTATTGGTTTTTATGTCACTTTCTGTTTCTCCTCCCACTTTTTCAACACACATACACACACACTCACACTTAGATTTAGGCCTACTTAAGTGAGAGACCTTTGAGAGTAGGGACTTTTTTCTTCTTCTAAGGGATGGGGAGGGATGTGGGGCATTGGCAGTGGTGATCTAGCTATGTTTTCCTTGGAACCCTTGGGCTTAGGTTATCCTCTTGTCTCATCCAAGTTATCCTCTTGCCTCTTCCAAGTACCTGTGCCACAGTGCCCCCAGCAAGGGAAATCTTATACCTGTTAGGTTCAAGGCACTGTTCTGAGATTGTCTTTACAATTTTTTGGCCTTTGCCAATTAAACAAAACTGACATTTTAAGAAGTATATTTAAAAGATGTTTTAATTTATGCCATCCTCTTCTCTGCCTGCCAATTAATTGTCTTACTTTCCTATCATCCAAATAAATGATTGAAATTATAGAATACTAGATTAATTAAATTCCAATCCCAATCCCAATTTTTAAATTATTTATTTATTTATTTTGTCAGTTGTGGGGCCTGAACTCTGGGCCTGGGCACTGTCACTGAGCTCTTCAGCTCAAGGCTAGCACTCTACCACTTGAACCCCAGTGCCACTTCTGGCCTTTTCTGCTTAATGTGGTGCTGAGAAATCGAACCCAGGGTCTCATGCATACAAGGCAAGCATTCTACCATGGAGTCACCTTCCCAGCCCCCAATCCCAATTTTATAATAGGTATAGAATGAAGTAAAGTCTCCAGTTCTCAGTTTTCCTTTTTTTTTTTTTTTTTTTGCCAGTCCTGGGGCTTGAACTTAGGACCTGAGCACTGTCCCTGAGCTTCTTTTTTACCCAAGGCTAACACTCTACCACTTGAGACATAGCACCACTTCCGGCTTTTTCTGTTTATGTGGTGCTGAGGAATCAAACCCAAGGCTCCATGAATGCTAGTCAAGCATTCTACCACTAAGCCACATTCCTAGCCCCAATTCCCAGGTTTCTTAACTTTAAAGTTACTCAACTGATATTTATTGAGCATTCGTTATGTGATAAGAATTATTCATGTTATCAAGGATGTACTAATGAGCAAACAATAACACTTTTTTGAAGTTTGGGGACAAAAACATAGAACTTCTAATAGGGGAGTTTGAATTACTTAATCAGAATACCTTTCCAATTTAACATTCTATTTTATAGATCATATCCTATGACTTTTGGACTTTCTCAAGGTAAATTTAGTGCTGGATAATGTCATTTTTTTTGGGGGGGGGGTCCAGTCATGGGGCCTGAACTCTGGGCCTGGGCGCTGTCCCTCAGCTCTTCAGCTCAAGGCTAGTGCTCTACCACCTGAGCCACAGCACCACTTCTGGCTTTTTTCTTTTTTGCTTATGTGGTGCTAAGGAATCGAACCCAGGGTCTCATGCATGCAAGGCAAGCGCTCTACCACTGAGCCACCTTCCCAGCCCAATGTCAGTGTTTTTTAAGTTCAGGTTAGTTGATGATGTTCGTTTTTTTTTTTTCTAGTTATAGTGAAATTTGAATGGGAAAGATCTTGATACTTGCTTATAGCTACAGCTTGCAAAAAAGGCATATGTTATTTTCTTTTTTTAACTTTTCTGTTTTGTTTCTTCCTATAATGTCCAGATTCCTAATAATACTATTGTTAGCTTCTCTTTGCTTGTTACTATTTGTCAGGAATTTTAGTTAATCAGTCGATTTTACAAATAGAAGTAATAATTTACACAGGTGAGTAAATGATTTTTTGTTTTGTTTTGTTTTCTTGTCAGTCATGGGGGTAAACTCTGGGCCTGTGAGCTGTCCCTTAGCTCTTCAGCTCAAGGTTAATGCTCTACCACTTTGAGCTACAGTGCCCACTTCAGGTTTTCTGGTGGTTACTTGGAGATCAGAGTCTCATGGACTTTGCTGCCCCCGGCAGGCTTTGAACTGTGCTCCTTAGATCTTAGCCTCCTGAATAGCTAGTATTACAGTTGTGAGCCACGGGCGCCCAACTAGATCTGAGATTTTAAACTTAAGCTCTGTAGAACTAAAAAGCTGTTACACTTCCTAGTATACTAGAGGCTTGGTATAATTTTTAAAAAGCTATTAATTGGGTCTAAAGAAATTCCAGCATATAATCCAAAACAATAAATGGTATAAATATTTTTTTATTGTTTATTCATTTGTTTTGAGACAGGGTTTCCTTATATAGCTGGCATCAATTTTGAAATACTCTTGTCTCAGCCTCCCAAATATTAATGCTTTTTTCAGAGTTGCATGTGCAATATAACTGCATTTCAGAAAACTTGGAAATTGGAGGAGAAAGTTTTCCATAATTTTAGTTTCTGGTGTTTTTTAAAAAACTTTATTGGAAAAACATAATATTTGGTAATAAACATATCACCCTAGTGGTCTAACATTCATAACTGCAGATGCACAGGTCTGAGCATTACAATGTGTTTTGAGAACCAGAGAAGGGATATTTTAGTCAACATGATAGATACTTGAGTTCCTATTATGGGAAAGGCACATTAATGATATTTTTCTTTTTCTTGTTGCCTGTAATTATAATCCAGTATACTCAGGAAATCTCTAACTGTTCTCAAAAATGGTTTGGAATGTTCAGTATTTGGGAGGGGTTGCCATAGTTAAAATTAATTAGGAACAGTTGGATTTGTCCAGTAGTCTCCCAGGAATAATCTTAAGAGTGCATTCCTTTACTTTCATTCTGTTTGCAGACCAAATACTAATAACAAGAGGATTATGTAGTCGAAAAAGATTGAACATCCTTAACAGTGAATCTCCTATCTCTAGCAGTTTAATTCTAAGGGTTCAATAGAGGGTATTTTACATCCTTTTTAAAGATAAAATATAACATTGTGTGTATTTAGCTTAATAAGATTATAACTCTGAAAAACACAAGAAAATGGCTTGACAGAGATCTGGTTACTTGGAGAACTGGTAGAAAAGAATAAACAGAAAAGCAGAGCAGAGTTCATTAGGCAAATCCATATACTTGAAATTTCATTTTAAAGTATTTGAATTCTTAAGCACTTGAACCTCATCAATAAGATATACTTCCATTAAAAATTAATTAGTGTTTAACAGTGTAAGGAATATTGTAAGTTCAATGCTATAATACAGTAAGGTGGCCAAATTGTATTTAGGTAGATGATAATCTAGTTAAGTGTGTTTAGGAGAAAGACATCAAGAAAAAAAGAATTTTTGGGGAGAGATATTCAATGTCTTTAAAAATTATTTTATGTCTTTAAAAAATATTTAAGTAATTGTACAAAGGAGTTGTCATGCAACTTTTGTCTTTCTGTGCTTGATTTACTTCATTTAACATAATTTTTTCCAGGTCCTTCCATTTCTTTGCCAATGATGTAATATCTTCCTTTCTAATGGATGAGTAAAATTCTTTCTTTCTTTCTTTCTTTCTTTCTTTCTTTCTTTCTTTCTTTCTTTCTTTCTTTCTTTCTTTCTTTCTTTCTTTCTTTCTTTCTTTTTTTGGGGTGGGGGGGGTCCGGTCATGGGGCCTGAACTCTGGGCCTGGGCGCTGTCCCACAGCTTTTCAGCTCAAGGCTAGCGCTCTACCACTTGAGCCACAGCACCACTTCCAGCTTTTTTTTTTCTTTTTGCTTATGTGGTGCTGAGGAATCGAACCCAGGGCTCAGGCATGCAAGGCAAGCTCTCCACCACTGAGCCACCTTCCCAGCCCCGAGTAAAATTCTTTCTAATGGGTTAGTAAAATTCCATTGTGTATATGTGCCATGTTTTCTTGATCCATTTTCCATTGAGGGGTATCTGTGCTGATTCAATACCTTGGCTACAGTGAATAATGTTGCAGTGAACATGGTTGTGCTGGTGGCTTTAGTGTATCCTAGTTTGTAATCTTTTGGATAAATGCCCAAGAGTGTGGAATTAAGAAACAACCATTCAGTTAATAAATGGGCTAATGAGCTAAATAGAGACTTCTCTGAAGAAGAAGTAAAAATGACCAACAAGCCAGGTGCAGTGGCTCATGCTTGTAATCCTAGCTACTCAGGAGGCTAAGAGCTGCCAATCAAGGGTTCAAAGCCAGCCCAGCCAGAAAAGTGCTTGAGACTCTTATCTCCAATTAACTACCAAAAAGCCAGAAATGGAGCTGTGGCTCAAAGTGGTAGAGTGCAAGCCTTGAGTACAAAAGCTCTGGGATACCACAAAGGCCCTGAATTCAAGACACACACACACACACACACACACACACACACACACACACACACACACACACACACACACACACACACACACACACACACACACACACACACACACACACACACACACACACACACACACACACACACACACACACACACACACACACACCCTGAATTCAAGCCCGAGACACACACGCACGCACCCTGAATTCAAGCCCGAGACACACACACGCACGCACGCACACATGCACACACGCACACACGCACACACAAATGGCCAACAGACAAAGAATTGCTCAACATCGCTGGCCATAAAGGAAATGCAAATCATAGCAACAGATTCCACTGCACCCCAGTTAAAATGATCATCATCAAGAATGTAAACAATAATGAATGTTGGTGTGGATATGGGCAAAAGGGAATCCTAATACATTGTTGGTAGGAATGCAAACTTGTTCAACCACTCTGGAAAGCAGTATGGAGGGTCTTCAAAAAACTAAACACAGGACTACCATAAGGCTGGGCGCCATTGGCTCACCCCTGTAATCCTAGCTACTCAGGAGGCAGAGATCTGAGCATCATGGTTCAAAGCCAGCCTGGGCAGGAAAATCTGTGAGACTCTTATCTTCAATAAACCACTCAGAAAACCGGAAGTGGTGCTGTGGCTCAGGTGTTAGTGCACTAGCCTTGAGCTGAAGAGCTGAGGGATAGTGCCCAGGCCCAGAGTTCAAGCTCTACAACCGCAAAACAACAACAACAAAACTACCATAAGATTTTAAAAATAAAGTAATAATAGTTTTTATTTACCTTGTTGTAATAGTAAGCCTGGTTTTTTGTTTTGTTTTTTTGTTTTTTGTTTTTTTTCCTATAATCAACTGATGTAGGATTTCTTGTTTTCATTTTTTTTTCCCCCTTTGGGGTATTCTGGGATTTTTCACTCAAGGCCTTGTATTTTGTAGGCAGGTACCCTACCACTGGAACATGCCCCTGTCCTTTTGATTTAGCATTCCTTTTCTTTTTCTTTTCTTTTCTTTTCTTTTTTTCTTTTTCTTTTTTTAGTGTCAGTACCTGGCCTTGAACTCCAGCTCAGAGCTTGAACTCAAGTTCAATTGTAGAGTTACAATTTACTCACAGCTCAGGGCCCTTCCCCCCCCTCCCCCCCCCCCCCCCCATCTGGCACTGTACAACTTTAGCCACACCTCCAGTCCTATATTTTGCTGATTAAGTGTAGATGAACTTTTGTTGCCCCAGCTGGCTTTAGCCATCCTCCAGGACTTGGTCACCAGAATGCTTGGATTATGAGTGTGAGCCATTGTTACTGGTCTTTAATTGTGAAAATACCATACAGAGGGGTTACAATTACATGAGCAAGGTAATGAGTACATTTCTTATCAAGCATTGTTGCCTCCTCCTTTGTTTTCCCCTTACCATCCCTGCCCTCCTATCCACCCCCCCCCCCCCGCCCCACCCATAGTACTTTAGTGCCTTACCTCTACTACCTTTCATCATAGTACCTATCAGTCCAGAAACTTAGAGTCATGGTCTCACTTTGAATAGTTCATTTCTCTTTCCTATCAACAGAGGACTGTAACATTATGTGGATGCTCATTTTGATGACTACACTCCCCTCCCACTCCCCCCCCCCCCATTTTTGTTTTTGTTTTTGAGACTGGGTCTCACAATTTGCTTAGGCTGGCCTGGAATTTCCTATGTAATCCAGGCTGACCTCAAGCTTAAAGATTCTTCTGTGTCTGCCTCCTGAGTGCTGCAATTACAGAGTGTACCACCACACCCAGCATATCTCATTTTAAACATTCTCATCTTTAGGTTTAGTAAAATTAGTCAGAGGAATGATAATAGTTTTTATAATTGGTTTGGATAATTCAGGTAGAGAATTTATAATTTTGTGTCCTTTATAATTTACAAAGTATTTTATGCTCTTTAATTATTGTTATCATTTAAAATAGGAGGATACTAAGGCTTATAATTTCGAACTTGAGTTTTATAGTGAGAAGTAAGAGAGAAAGTTTAAATCCACATTTGGAAAAAAAATTGTGAAAAGTCTTCTTGCTATAGACCCTCATCAGTGGCAGCCATTTTGCCAGGTTCTTATATGATTGTCTACATAGTCTGTGTATATATATGTTTTATTTTGAGAAAGCTACTTACTGTTTTACAATTTGTTCTTACTATTTTTATATCATCTGATCTAGAAAGCTGTGCAATGTCAGCACACGTAGATGCCCTTCGTTTTAAGATATATCAGGGCAATTTGTGTATGAATGTATTTAATTTTTTAAACTAATTACCTGATGATGGACAGTTACTATTGTTCACAATCTTTTATTATAAGTAACACTGAAGTGAACATTCTTCTTTATTTTATTTTATTTTTTTGCTCATCCTGAGGCTTGAACTCAAGGTTTGGGCACTGTCCCTGAGCTTCTTTTGCTCACGGCTCACTCTACCACTTAAGCCACAGCACCACTTCCAGCCTTTTCTGTTTATGTGGTACTGAGGAATCCAACCCAGGGCTTCATGCTTGCTAGGTAAGCACTCTACCACTGAGCCACATTCCCAGCCTGAAGTGAATATTTTTTTACATACATGTATGTTTATATGTGGACTAGTTTTTAGTGGGTGTGATTGTTGGGTCAGAGGATATTTTTTTTTTTTTTTTTTTGTCGGTCGTGGGGCTTGAACTCTGGGCCTGGGCGCTGTCCCTCAGCTCTTCAGCTCAAGGCGAGCGCTCTACCACTTGAGCTACAGCGCCACTTCCGGTTTTCTGGTGGTTTATTGGAGATACGAGTCTCACGGTCTCTCCTGCCCGGGCTGGCTTTGAACGCGATCCTCAGATCTCAGCCTCCTGAGTAGCTAGGATTACAGGCGTGAGCCACCAGCGCCCGGCTCAGAGGATATTTTTAATGTTAATTTGTATTGAGAAATGTACCAGCAGTGGTGTTTGAGAGTTCTTCCATAGCCTTATCAATATAGTATAAGTTTTTTTGGGGTGGGTCCTTGGCTTGAACTCAAGGCCTGGGCACTATCCTTGAACTTCTTTTGCTCAAGGCTAGCACTCTACCACATTAGCCACAGAGCCAGTTCCTATAAAATTTTTGATCATTGTCAAAATGACATATAAAATGGTATTTTATTATCATTTCTTTAATTATGGTATGATTGAGCTCATTTCCCTTAGCTCTTTGTATTTTCTGTTTTTTACTATTTTTTTTTTTTTTTTGCAGAATACTTATTTGGCTCCCTGAACAAGTAATGTACTGTTTATCAAAACAAATATGAGAAACTAGAAATAACTTTTTGGTGGTAGACAAAGGGGTGGGCATAGGAATGAAGGAAGGGTGAGCAAATATCATTATATTCAATGTACCTTATATAAAAAATGAACTGAAAAATGAAATGTAACTTGAGGGTAGGGATGGGAGGGAGCAAAATGGGTGGGAAGGAAGGAAGGGGTGACATTAACCAAGAAGCATTATACGCATAATCTGATTTATGGAATTGTAATCCCTTTGTACAACTACTTAATAATAATTTTTTTTTTTTTGGGTCCGGTCATGGAGCCTGAACTCTGGGCCTGGGCACTGTCCCTCAGCTCTTCAGCTCAAGGCTAGCGCTCTACCACTTGAGCCACAGTGCCACTTCCAGCTTTTTTCTTTTTGCTTATGTGGTGCTGAGGAATTGAACCCAGGGCCTCATGCATGCAAGGCAAGCACTCTACCACTGAGCCACCTTCCTAGCCCTTAATAATAATTTTTAAAAAAGGAAAAATGCCTATTTGGTACTTGTGTGTGACTTTCTGTTTGACTTTGGTCATCTTTCTGACTGACTTTTATTTTTTAAAATTTGTTTGTGGTACTTGAGTTTGAAATCAGGCCTCATACTTGCTGGGCAGGTGCTTTCTACTTGAGCCATACCCCTTGCCCTTTTTTTTTTTTTTTTTTTACTATTTTGGGAATAAGATCTCATTTTTTAAAATCCATGTTGGGCTGGGCTATGATTCTCCTATTTATGCATAACTGAGATGACAGGCATGTATCACTATACCCAGTAGTGGGTTCTCACTAACTTTTTCCCCCAGCTGGCCTTGAACTACTGTGTTCCTGATTTATGCCTCCTGAGGAGCTGGGATTACAAGTATGAGTCACTTTCCCTGGCTTTCTTTGCAAAATTGTTTGCAAATATTTTTCTCTTAATTTTTTTGGCATTTATACTATGTATAAATATTTAAGTTTTACATTTTTAAAATTCATACTGTTTTCTGTTAGAGCTTCTGCCAAATTTAGATTAAAAAAAATTTTTTTTGGCATTGCTGGGGATGGCACCCAGGGCCTTCATTGTGCTAGGCAAGCACTTTACCATTTAGCTATACCCTTAGTCCCAAATTTAGTTTTTTTTTTTTCCCCCTTTTTTTTGGTGGTAAGGTTTCACTACTCAGTCTAGGCTGATCTAAAACCCACCATGTAGTCCAGGCTGGCCTTGAGCTCATGATAGTCCAGGCTGGCCTTGAGCTCATGATCCTTCTATCTCAGCCTCCCATCATACCCAGCTCTATATCTAGATGTTTACATTTCAGGAGCATAGGCAGAATAATATATAAGAGATTCCTATTCTGTCTCTACTAGCTCTAATCTAGTAGAGACAGAACTTGGGCACATTGCTTGATCTGTGGGGCTCAGTTGTTCATGTATGTGATAGAAATAAATTATGACCACTTAGGTGTGTTGTGATGTTCTAATTACAGAATGAACTGATCAATGCATTTAAGAAAAAGTAAATGTGGCTCTCAGCAAATATTTTCTTTAGCCCTTCCTGTAGTTTCCTAATTTGTTAATAGTCTCATTTCATACCCTGTATCATATACTGTGCTTTTCTTTTACATAACTGTGAACTTTGAGAATTTTGTACAAAAGTAAGAAGTGAGATAGAAGAAACTTTTGTTATATTAAATAATGCTTCCAGTATGGAAATACAAAACAAACTTATTTTTGTGTGGTTCAAATATATAAAGAAAACCAAGCTTAATTTTCTTCCCTTAAATCTGTGGATTTTACAGTGAGAATTTAATAGTACCAGTAGTCTCCCATTTGAAGGTATAACATTGCTTATTTCTTGATAAATCTATAGTAAAAATCCAGACTGTGGCCCAAAATGCTGGGACAAGAGCATTATTTTTTAGGGTTTGGGACAGAGAATGTTTTCAACCTTGGCACTGGTGACATTTTGGACCAAATAATTCTTGATTTCTTTTTGTTTGTTTGTTTTTGTTTTTCAGACAAGGTTTTACTATGTAGCCCAGGCTGGCCTTGAACTTGTAATCCTCTTGCTCAGTCTCCTGAGTGCTAAGATAAGGTGTGTACCACCATAACCAACTTGTCTGAATCATTAGTGTGAGAGGCTGTTCAGTGGGGGCTCTGTTGCAGTGTTCTTATCCATGTGGTGCTGGTAACACTATTCTCAGTTATGGCAATAAAACATAATCTCCAGAAATTGCCACATGCTTCCTGGGGTTATGTTTATAAGCCTTAAACTTTCCATGAGCCATGATTATTATGTATAGATGTTGAGTTTAAAAAAACTTAAATAAGGCACCCTGAAATCATGAGCTTAATTTTATGTGATTTCTGTTTCTTGTTTTATATTAGTAGTGAAACAATTCTGTCCAGTGTGTTAAGGATTAATGACAGGGTCCTAAAAGGAAAGAAATCATTCTTATGCTACTGTTGTTGAGGATGAGGACTGATTTTCTTAAAACCCTAATAAGTACTATATCTTTTTAGCTGATTTAGATGTGTTATTTTACTTTATAATTTTTCTATAAGTAGGAATCAGTCTTCTATTATTTCTTACTTGGAGTTATAAGTGGTAGAGTTAAATTTGAGTATGGCACATGTATTCCCCAAGCCTATTGTTGTGCAATAAGTAGTTATTGACAATATTCCAGTCAAAATGAGCATCCACATAATGTTACAGTTCTCTATTGATATGAAAGGGAAATGAACTATTCAAAGTGAGACCATGACACTAAGTTTCTGGACTGATAGGTACTGTGATGAAAGATAGTAAAGGTAAGGCACTAAAGTACTATGGGTGGGGGTGGGGGGTGGGTGGGTGGGAAAGATGGGAGGGCAGGGATGGTAAGGGGAAACAAAGGAGGAGGCAACAATGCTTGATAAGAAATGTACTCATTACCTTGCTCATGTAATTGTAACCCCTCTACATTATTTTCACAATAAAACTTATTAATAAAAAAAAGTACTATGGGTATGACTTCATTTTGATGATACTTTTGGTGATAATTTAAATTTTAAATTATTATAGTTTTCAAGATAATGTAGATTATATTTTTATGTTGTATTTAAAAGGCACATTAGTTCAGTATAGCTTGCTTACCTAGGATGTATGAAGTCATTTGTTTGATATCCCCAGCACAAAAGAAAAAAAAGACCACACAAAAGCATTTGATTCAAGTAAAATTGTGTACTTGTGAATAGAGTCTAACTGTGAATTTAATGAACCTTTTCCTTTCTTTTTGTTTGGGGGGGGAGGGGCTTGAACTCAGGGCCTGGACACTGTTCCTGAGCCACTTTTGCTAAGGCTAGCACTCTACCACTTGAGCAATAGCCACTTCCAGCTCTTTCTGTTTATGTGGTACTGAGGAATTTAACCCAGGGCTTCAATGCATGCTAGTCAAGCACTCTACCACTAAGCCATATTCCCAGACCATAATAAACCATTTCTAACTTGAGTTTCAGACACTGGGAGCCTCTTTCCAACAAGAAGTTTATCTTTGTATCTGGACACTGGAGGCTCACTCCTATAATTTTAGCTACTCAGGAGGCTGAGATCTGGAGGATGGTAATTTGAAGCCAACCAGGCAGAAAAGCTTTTTTATTGTGAAAATACCGTACAGAGAGGTTACAATTACATGAGCAAGGTATTGAGTACATTTCTTATCAAGCATTGTTGCCTCCTCCTTTGTTTTTCCCTTACCATCCCTGCCCTCCCAACTCCATAACTACACTCCCCCTCCCCCCCCCCCAGACTCTTATATCCAGTTAACCAATAAAAAGTGGAAGTGAGGGTATGGCTCAAGTGGTAGAACACCAGCCTTGAGCGAAAAGCCTAATAAGAACACAAAGCTCTGAGTTTTATGCCCCAGTGTCAGTCTCCTATTCCAAAATAGTATGCACAATATTTTGTGTACTTTTTGCTTTGGCAGCATATTAAGATGCTCATCCTAGGAGTACTAAGACATTTCAAATAGTGAGAAAGTCAATAGATTTATTTTTTGAATTTATTTTTGAATCCTGAATGAATTCTGACTCTGCCCTTTGTTCCATCTCTATGTGACCATAATTTACTTAAACTGTTTTAAGCTTCCATTTCCTTATGTATATATTATTGGCTCTATCTACAGATTCAAACAACTGTAGATAAAAAATAATTCCCTTATTATTTTCTGTACAATACAATGTAACAAATATATAGTATTTACATTAGATATAAGTAATCTAGAGATGATTTAAAGTATATATGAGGATGTGCAGAGATACTGCATCATTTTATAAAATCTGTGGATTCCAGAACCAATCTCACCAGGAAAAACAGTGTTTGAATATAGGCGACATTCAGTACATATTATTGCCTTTATTCACTATATTTGTATGCAGATTTCATATAAATTTTCCTTTAACTTTTTTCCTTTAATTTTTCATTTAAATTATTCATTAAAGAAAACTGGGAACAATGAAGAAAAATAGCAATAAGATAGATCATGATCACATGTTTTGATTTTAATGCTTTTGATCTTTTTATGTTTTAAAATGTGATTGTAATCTCATTCACATACATACAGATATGTTTATTTTTTATATTGTTTTAATTTAACGTACATAGGTATATTCCTACATGGTCTTCATAAAGACCTTTTTCATAACTTTGGCATATGTTCATTGATTGGGTGTATATATATACATATATATGTATATGTATATATATGTATATGTATACATGTATATATATGTATACACCAATTATAATCAATACAATTGAAAATAACCTTTGATATACCCCTTGCTGAATTCTCTTCTGTAGTTATATGTAGTATTTACTATGTAACTTAATTTTTAACGTATATCCTTGAGTTTTAAAATTATACTTGAGCCGGGCGCCAGTGGCTCATGCCTGTAATCCTAGCTGAAGAGGCTGAGATCTGAGAATCACGGTTCAAAACCAGCCTGGGCAGGAAAGTCCAATAAAAACCACCAGAAAACCGGAAGTGGCACTAGCCTTGAGCTGTAAGAGCTGAGGGACAGTGTTCAGGCCCAGAGTTCAAGCCCCACGACTGACAAAAAAATAAAATAAAATAAAATAAAAATAAAATTAAACTTGAGTGATTTTATTTTAGTTTATGTTTTTAAAATCTTGACGGCAACAGCAATAATTAGCTTAGGAGCAATAATATCAAATGTACTATTTTGAAGGAATTAATTTATTGGATTACAAAGGCTGAGTGCTAGTGCTAGTGGCTCAGGCTTATAATCCTAGCTACACAGAAGGCTGAGACTGAGGAGTGGTTCAAAGCCAGCCTAGGCAGGAAAGTCCATGAGGCTCTTACCACCAATTAACCACCAAAAAGCCAGAATGAGAGCTGTGACTCTTAAGTGGTTAAGTGTAAGCCCTAAGCAAAAAAGCTTAGGAACAGTGCCTAGGCCTTGTGTTCAAACCCCAGTACTGGCATGAAAGGAAGAGAGACAGAGACAGAAATTGGCATAAAAAGTAGTGAGTTTGAAAAAGATGAAGGCCTGGGAATGTGGCTTAGTGGTAGAGTGCTTGCCTACCATGCATGAAATCCTGAGTTTGATTCTTCAGTACCACCACATAAACAGAAAATGCTACAAGGGGTGCTCTGGTTCAAGTTGTAGAGTGCTATCCCTGAAGCAAAAGAAGCTCAGTGACAATGCCAAGGTCCTGATTTCAAGCCCTAGGACTGGCAAAAAAAGAAGAAGAAGAAAAAGATGAAACTATTTCAGTTTGTATATGGTGCTCATCTTTCTCTGTAGTCTGGGCTGCTTTTGGCCTTAGTCTGTTCTCTACATAATTCTCCTCTTCCTACCTCCTGGCACACTTTTATACATGGTCTTGTAAGATCTGGGGGTGGATTCTGGACCATCTGGCACTTAAGAACAGTTCAGAATGTAATTCTCTTGTCTCTACTTTGAGCCATACTTGAAATGTCCTGGTTTATCTCCATGTTTAGCAAGTTTTCTTCGTTTCCATATCCTCACAGCTTTTTATGACTAATTGCTTTCTTAGCACAGGAATTTTGATATTGGTGTTCATAGAAGTCTAGGATGGACAGAAGTTCCCAACTGCCTTAAATATCAAGTCTCTAGGAATACATTCCCATCTTTATTTTCTTTGTGTCTCTAGAGAAGGCATCTTTTGCTCAAAAGGAAATGGGAAAAAATAGTTGCATAGTCACCATGGTTCTTTGGAGGACCAAGGAAATCCCCTTCTGAGTTCCTTTAATACAATAAAACTCAATCCAGTACCTTGAAGGAGAGATGCTTCCAACACCTTAAGGATAAAGTTTAATAAATATTCATTGATCTCATAGGAAGGTGTCTAACCCTTTTATCACTGAAATTCCTGGCCAGCTTGGGTGTCTAACAATTATGTAGGCACCTTTATTTTGTTTGGGTTTTTTTTTTTTTAACTGTATTTTTTTTGTCTTTTCTTTTTTGGTACTGGGGATCGAACCCAGGACGTTGCACTTGCTAGGCAAGCGCTTTGCCACTGAGCTACATCCCAGCCCTGTAGGCACCTTTAAAACAAAGATAGTGGGAATAAAAATTGTGGGACCAGGATCTTGATTTTTTTTTCCTTTTCCTTCTCCCCTCCTCCTTCCTCCCCCCTTCCCTCTTCCCCCTCTCTTCCCTCCTTACTTCCCTCCCTCCCTCCTTCCCTCCCTCCCTCCCTTCTTTCCTCTCTCCCTCCTTCCCTTCTTTCTTTTTCTCCTTTCCTTCCCTTCCCCCGTGTGTGTATGTGTGTGTGTGTGTGTGTGTGTGTGTGTGTGTGTACTGATACTAGGGCGTGTGTGTGTGTGTGTGTGTGTGTGTGTGTGTGTGTACACTGATACTAGGGCTTGAACTCAGGGCCTTGGTGCTGTCCTTGAGCTTTTTTCTCAAGGAGCTAGTGCTCCTCCACTTGATCCACAGCTCCACTTCTGTTTCTCTTTTCACCATTTTCTTATAAGAGATCTAACTGTAAAATGGTGTAAAAATTTAGATTCTCATCTTTGGGCCATTTTTCTTGGTCCTCAAGCAGATATTGGGACCAGGCTATGTATATTACAGTTTCTTTTGCATTATGGGGATCAAAGCTGAATTTCCCCCATGTAATCTGAGGAAAAGAAACAAGGAAAGGCTGTTATAGCCATTGTCTCTGATGGAGGGGATGTTCCAGAAGAAGGGTAGAATCCCTATTTCTAGCCTGGGTCTGGGGTTCTGGAGGGTTCAACTTAGGGGGTCCCCTTCATCTTTCAGAGGCTATGTCCCATTAAAGAAGGTCTACTCAGTTGAATACCTCAGCAGCCCCCCTAGCATCAAGGAGGAGATCATTTTTTCATTCCTAGCAAAGGAAAACATGATTCCATTGCCCCATGTAGGTCTTTGCCTACAGCCACTTGAACATGACTCGTTCTCTCCTCTGGCCCTGACTATGAAGGGAAAAATGGTCCATCCCCAAAGCAAGACTTAGTGGGGAGAATTGCTAGTAAAGAGAGTTTAAGCAAACTTTATAGATTACTATTGGGTGGAAAAAATCCAAGAAGTCAGGATTGAGAATCAGCTTATAATCAGTCACATGCCATTTAAAGTTTTTAGGTCCAGGACCATAACTGAGTTGACGGAATGGGTACTATAGAATGGCTGGAACAGGATTTCTCTTTTTGACCCCCTTTCTCCTTGTCTATCCCAGCCTGTGTTGTCCTCCCTCAGATGGCCAGTCTGGGAAAAAAGACAAAGATTTCTCCATGGCTAACAGAGATTTAGAGCCAGAAAGTTCCAAAATTAAATGTTTTTCATACTTGGTGAGATTCAGTTCCTGGCTTGGGATTGCCAGTTTCTGCCACTAAAGGGTGGATGAGGGCTTTCTTCAACTTCCCAGTTTCCACACAAAAAGGATAGGTACTTGAGAAAGCACTTCAATGTGCCTTGCAAAAGAAGAGTCTCATAGAAAGAGTCTCATAGAAAGTTTTAGAAAGTTTTTATTTTTTAACAACAAAGTTAAAGTAGGGCAAAATGGAAAATAGAGAAACATTTCCTGTTCCTCACATTTCTCTGATTTTAAAAGACAACAAGATTGAAAAGAATTTGAGTGGCTTCTTTGAAGGAAGAAAATCTATGCCATTATTCCTTTCACTACTGACTGTATCTGTCTATACAAGGTTTTTCTGTCTGAATTGCCTTCTTCCATTTCACATTGGTCTTCAACCTAGTCTTTTCTTGGGAAGTTGCAAATAGTGATTCAGAGAAGTTTCATTGGCTTTTATCCCATTGTCCTGACTGTATCATTTTATATAACTGTAATATAATAGCAAACCCAGGGAAATGACAGTACATTACACAGACCCTATTCAAACTTGTATAGACAAAGTTCTGTGCCGCTAAAGTTTGAATGTTTCCTTCAAAACTCATATTGAGGGTTGGGAAGGTGACTCAGTGATAGAGAGCTTACCTTGCATGCATGAGGCCCTGGGTTTGATTCCTCAGCTCCACATAAGCAGAAAATGCTAGAAGTAGTGCTGTGGCTCAAGTGGTAGAGTGCTAGTCTTGGGCTGAAGTGCTTAGGGACAGTGCCCAGGCCCAGGGTTCAGGCTCCAGGACTGAGAAAAAAAAAATTACAAAAACAAAAACTCATATTGAAATTAATTGCTACTAGTTTGACAGGTTTGGTACTGAGAGGTGGGACTTTTTAGACATAATTAAGACGATGAGACTATGCCCTCATGAGTGAGTTAGTACTGTTATATCCCCAAATGAGCTCTTGCCATGTAAGCCCCACTACCATATTATAACAGCTAGAAGGATTTTTCCAGATGTTGTCTCATTGATGTTGGACTTCCCAAGCCTTTTAGAACTGTGAAAAATTTCTTTATAAACTACCCAGATTATAGTATTCTTTTATAGCAACAGAAAACAGAATATAACATATACATACAAAACACTAAAAGTGGCTGGGAAGGTGGCTCAGTGGTAGAGTGCTTGCTTTGAATGCATGAGGCCCTGGGTTCGATTCCTCAGTACCACATAAGCAGAAAAAGCCGGAAGTGGCTTACGTGGTAGAGCACTAGCCTTGAGCTGAAGAGCTGAGGGATAACCCAAGCCCAGAGTTCAGGCCCTACGACGGGCAAAAAAAAAAAAAACCCAAAAAACAAAAAGCTACACTAGAAGTGTTTTAGATATGAATTATTTTAGATTTTGAAATCTTTCATATGCATAATGGGATCAGGAATAGGAATCAAGTCTACACATGAAATTATGTTCCATGTATATCTTTTATACCTAGTCTAAAGATAATTTTCTGCAATATTTTTAATGTGCCAGAATTTTGACTTTTGACTAATTAAATGAGGTAAGGTATAGTTTGTTTTTTTTTTTAACTGTGGTGTGGTTGGTGCTAAAAGTTTGAATGTGGACATTTTGGATTTCAAATTTTTGGATTAGGGATGCTCAACTTGTATAATTTTATCATGTGGATTCATGTTATCACAACCACAGAGTAAAGTTGAAAAAACTGTTCTATTACAAAGATCCTTATATCAGTTTCCTTCTCAACTTTATTAATTTACTTTTTATATTATATGACATGGGTTATCTGAAAAAAGATTGACAATATGTTTTAGGGCTATCATTTTGACTTTTTCACATTGTTCATTGTTCTGGGACTGTTTATATAGGACTATACCATTTAAAATTCAAGTTCATGTGTATACTGTACAATCTTAAAACTCCCAAAGTCAGGAAATCCAACATCTGCCCCCCATATAACCTTCCCAAAACATGATATTAAAGCAATTATTAACATTAATAACCTGCGAATTTCTCTAGTGAGAGATTCCTTTTTGTTAACTGATATATTTTGGTGTTAGATTTCCTTATATGTTAACTTTTGTTAGATTATGCTACACTAAGAAACACCTCTGACAATAAGAAAGGCTTATTGCTCATGTTATACATTACCTGGGACTTAGTTATGGTTATGATCTGCAGTTTTTTATCTGGATCCAGACTGGAGGAGCAATCTCTATTTGTGGTATACTATTCTTTTGACACAGAAAAAGAATAAGAGCTGGCAGAAGCATACAATAATTCTTAAAGCTTTTTACTTTCTCATAGTCACATGGTGGAGTCACACTGGTGGCCTTAGAGCGAGGCTTGTAGGTTATTTTTTTTTCAGAATATATAGTAATATGTAGTAGTTTACACTTTAGAAGGAATTTTTCTTATGCTTATGAGTATTTAATTTGATTACAACTTGTAATGGATTGCTTTTCATTTACAACAAAATTTTCAAAGGTCAGTTTTGATTTTGGTAACTATAATTTAAGCTTTCCTTTAGAAATTTAGATGTTAAAATTTTGTATATAGATCAGGTTTTTGCATTTTTATAGTTTTTCCCCAAAGGAAAATAGCTTTATTGTTTTGTTATGAAAATACCAGATTACTCAAAGACTGCAAATATCATTTATAATTCCCTTATCAAAGATAATCAGTGGTCACTTTAGCCATGCCTTTCATTTTTTTCCTCCATTCATTCTGTTATTTAAGTGATCACATTTATCATTCAGCAATAACCACAACAAATGCCAATTTTACTGAGACCTCAAAAACATTCCTTGGTCTTGCTTGATAAGTAACTTGGCAATTTGGATGGCTTTTTCCATTCTCACTTAGCTGTATCACGTTAGTCTAGTAAACAGCACAGGGTGTACTTTAGAACACTTTAGTAAACTAATACCTTCTTGTGAGTGTTTATGAAGTAGTCAATGAATTTACAATGTGATGATCAATAAGGCACCATTTGGAACTTAGGATTTCTTACCATATATGAATTTTTTTCTACATACTAAAAATTCAGCTAAAATATACTCTTTGTCACCAAGGAAACATTTTATTTTCTTGCTCTGGCAGAGTATGTATACCCTAAAAGTAGGTGACTATATATGATTTTTTACTCAAGCAGAGATATTTTTGAGGAAAGAGTAAAAGAGGGCTGTAAACATTTCAAATACTACACACTGTGTGTGTGTAAAAGGGGGGAGAGGGTGGGGAGAGAGATTTCTGGGGCTTGAATGCAGGGCCCGGTCACTGTCCCTGAGCTTTTTTGTTCAAGGTTAGCATTGTGCTACTTGAGCCACAGCTTTACTTCTGGCTTTTTGGTAGTTAATTGGAGATAAGAATATCTCGGGCTTTGCTGCCCAGTCTGGCTTCAAGCTGTGATCCTCAGATTACAGCTTCCTGAGCAGCTCGGATTATAAGCATGAGCCACTGTGCCTGGCCATGAAATAGTACACTTTCTGAAATATTCCTTTATATAATTTTTATTGTATTGGTAGGTCAGTAAAATACTTCTGTTAGGTTTTTTTCAAAAACAAAAATATTTTAAGTTGTCCAACATAGGAGGCTGAGTGATTTGAAGCAGAAAAGTCTTCAAGACTTCATCTCCAAAATAACTAGCAAAAAGCTATAATGGATGTGTCGCTCAAATGGTAAAGCAACACAACTGAGCAAGCAATCTGGCAGGCCTAGGTCAAACACTGTACACATTCTCTCTCTCTCTCTCTCTCTCTCTCTCTCTCTCTCTCTCTCTCTCTCTCTCATACACAGCCTGGTGGCTCCTAACTACTGAGGAGGCTGAAATCTGAGTAGTTGAAATCTGAGTATCATGGTTCAAAGCCAGCCTGGGTAGAAAAGTCCATGAGACTTATCTACAATAAACTACTCAGAAAAAGCTGGTAGTAGCTCTGTGGCTCAAGTGATTAGAGGGCTGGCCTTGACCACAAAGAGGCTCAGGGACAGCGCCCAGGCTCTGAATTCAAGCCCCAGGACTCCCCCCCCCCCAAAAAAAAAAAAACCCCAACAAACATTTTGTTCATTTTAACAAAACGAAGTTTCTATATTTGTATTGGTTAAATGTTAACCTGCTTATTTTTGGTAATAACCATGTTTTTTTTTATTTTATCAGTTTCTTAGCCAGCTGTGTCTCTAGTATTGTGTCTTTAATATTGTATATTTTCCAATATAGTTTTAGTACAAAACCAGTAAAACTATTACACAGTTAGTTTTACTTGTGCAAATTTTTCATAAATATCTTCATTGTTTTTTAGTTTGCATTTTCTACTTTGTGATTGTCAACTTTTACAATTGACATATCTGTCCTAAGTAGCTGTTATTCTTCCTAATTTCCCTTTGCCCCTCAACACCCTGCCCTTTGTTTTGTTTTTACATTCCTAAGGGAAATCATTACTCTAGTGTCATAGTGTACATATTTATTCCCCTTCTTTTGCCCTCTTCACCCTTCCCATTTATTTCCTGCCCCACAAGTCCCTCTTTTATATTTGTCTCTTATTTGTTTGTTTGTTTTTGTGGTACTGAGATTTTGAACTCAGGGCTTGGGATTTGCCAGGCAGGCTCTAATTTGAGCAACACCTCCAGCTCCTTTCCTTTTTATTTGATGGTACTTGGTTTGAACTCAGTGCTTTACCACCTGCTTTGAGCCCTCCATTTGTCAATTCTTGCTCTCAGTTCCTGAACTTTTAGAGTACTATTCACAACGTTGTTTTGTATCCGTGTGTGTGTGTGTGTGTGTGTGTGTGTGTGTGTGTGTGTGTGTGTGTGTGTGTGTGTGTGTGTGTGTGTGTGTGTGTGTGTGTGTGTGTGTGTGTGTGTGTGTGTGTGTGTGTGTGTGTGTGTGTGTGTGTGTGTGTGTGTGTGTGTTTTCCTCTTCAGGTTTTACATTGAGGGCTTTGATCTACTTTGAATTGATTTTTTGTACAGAATTAGAGGCAGGGATCTAATTTCAGTTTTTACATGTAGCTATTCAGTTTTTCCAACACCATTTGTTGAAGAGGCTGTCATCTCTGATATATGATTTGGCATTTTAGTTAAAAATCTAATGGCTGTAACTGTGTGGGCTTATTTCTGGGTCTTCTATTGCATTGGTATATATGTGTTATTTTTCTGTTTTAGTTACTACTAGCCCTGTAGTATAATTTAAGTCTAGTGTTGTGATACCTCCAACATTGCTCTTTTGCTCAAGATTGCTCTGGCTGTTCTTCATCTTGTGCTTCCATATGAAGCTCAGGTTTGATTTTTCTATTTCTGTAAAAAAATGAGGTTGAAACTTTGGTGGGGATTACTTGGATCTGTAGATTGCTTTTGGTAGTATAGCTACTTTTCACAATATTATTAGCCTGGTACATCTTTCAGGTCACTATACTTGCTGCTGTACTGGCTGGCCCACCAAATAGTGGGAGTACAGTTGGCAGATGCTCCTTCCTATAAATTATAACACCGTAAATAATTAGCGGTCTGTACTTTCTTGTGTCTAAGGATACTTTTCAGTGAGTTTTCTACATTTACTTAAGCATTACTGAGTAGAGGTATACTAAACCTATATCCTAGTTTATTTTAATGTATATTAGAGTAATGATTAATTACAGTTCTCTTTTTGTGTGTAACTGGGGTTTGAATTCAGGGCTTTGAGGCTTTTGCTAGATAGGCACTCTACCATTTAAGTCGTGTTTCCAGCCCTGTTTATTCTTGTCATTGAGATAGAATCTCATTTTTCCCCCAGGCAGCCTGGATTGTTCCTCCTATTTACACTTCCTGCCATAGTTGGGATGGCAGACTTACACCACCATACTCACCTTTTTAATGTTGAGGTGGAGATTTCTCAACTTTTCTGCCTGGCTGTCCTGGAATTACAGTCTTCCATTTCCATACAGCTGAGATGATAGGCATGAACCGCCATATCTAGCTATTGGTTGAGATGGAGTCTCACGAACTTCACTTGTCTGGGCTTGCCTCAAACAGTGATCCTCCTAATCTCTGCTTCCTGAGTATTAGATATTACAGGCATGAGCCACCATCACTTGATTTATAATTAAAGTATGACAGTTGGTAACATGAATGAAATGGTGGGACACCAGATTGCAATCAAGACTTTTCTGGTGAAGCAAGGACATAATGTGAAGCAGCATGGAGGCTTGTAGTAGGAAAGACTAGAATTTAGATCCTCACTGCCATCTAAAGCCTGAACAAGTAACCTCTCTGGAACTAGATATATTACTCAAGATTTTCTGGAGAAACAGAAACAACAGGTTATGTGTGTGTAGATGTACACGTACATTGCAGTCTCAAATCTTCATGTTTATGTATATGTGTATATAATGTGTGTATTTCTGACTGTGCCTTCTATCATCCACTTAAATCTTGTTAAATTTATTTTACAAATATTTCTTCAAATTATACCTTTCCTTTGCCCTGATAGTGTTTGTATCTTTAGCTGCAATGTTTAAGATTATTTCCTAAGTAGTAATTACCTCAGAATAAAAACTGATACCAAGATAATAACTCTTGAATTTGCCCCCTTTTTTATCCTCATTTTCTTTACTTTAACCATGATAGGTGAGACCTTTCATAAATTGTCTCCTGTAAAACATCACTAACAAAGCACTGGTTCAGAAGTTTTATTTGTTTTAGATAAAGTCTTGCTGTGTAGCTCAACTGGCTTTGCTATCACAGTCCTCCTGCTTCAGCCTCCTGAGTGCTGGGAATATAGGCATGGGCTTGCCTATAAAGGTATGTAGTTCTGTAGTAGAGCACTTGCCTACCATGCATGAGACCCTCTGTGCTGGACTTCTTGTTACTTACAGTGGTAATTGCATGCCTTGAACATGCTGTTGTCTCTGTAAAATCACTCTCTGTATCCCTCCATATTCATTTAATTATTTAATATTTATTTGTAATGCTAGGGATACACTGAGGGCCTCATACATGATAGGCAAGTACTCTACCATTGAACTATATACTCAGCCTTCAGTTGATTATTTTGCTAAAGTGGTTTTTGAATTGAATTCATAGATACCTGGGGCACTTGAGTAGAGAGGATAAATGCTTTTAATTGTTTTTTTTGTTTGTTTGTTTTTTTGGGTCTGGTCGTGGGGCCTGAACTCTGGGCCTGAGCGCTGTCCCTCAGCTCTTCAGCTCAAGGCTAGCGTTCTACCACTTGAGTCACAGCACCACTTCGGGTTTTTTTGTTTTTTTGTTTTTTTTTTTTGCTTATGTGGTGCTGAGGAATCGAACCCAGGGCCTCAAGCATGCAGGGTAAGCGCTCTACCACTGAGCCACCTTCCCAGCCCCTTTTAATTGGTTTTAACAAAAGCATTTCCTTCCTAATTTGTTGTATGTATGTTTGGTTTTTGGGTGGGATTTTACATGAGATAAAGTTCTGAAATAAAAAATAATTTTAAGATTCTTGTTTTGATTCTGTCTTCTGATTCTTTGTAATCCATGTGACTTTATTCTTTCCCTTGCTTTCCATCCAAGAAACAAAAGTAGCCTTTTTAAAATAGAGGATATTTTATCCTGTTCATCTTTATTTCTGAAATATCTTTTGACTGAATGCTAAATCTGTTATTAGTATTATTGAAAAGAACATAATTACTATTATTATTTATTGTAGTTATCAAGTGGGAATCCTGTATATGAAAAATACTATAGACAGGTAAGATTTTCATTGTTATTCTAGATTGAACATAAAATAAACTTCCAATTGTTGATTATATGCATGTAGATTACCAACTGGCTAATTAAATTTGATGTATCTTTAACTTTTTGTTTTGACCCCCAATGTTGAGTACTTAATGCTGTTTTGTTTTGTTTTTTGTACTCAGGCAGGCCTTGAGCTGGAGCTTACAGTCCGCCTGAGACTGTAGTACTGGGATTATAGACATGCACTGTAGGAAAGAAAATTAAGATGATTCAATTATCTTAAATATGTATGTTAAAAATCTATACAAGGAAATAAAAGTGTAGCTCAAGTTACTACTTGAGCACCAGCTTTGAGCAAAAAAGCCACGTGAGAGGGCTGGGAAAGTGGCTCAGTGATAGAGTGCTTGCCTTGCATGCATGAGGCCCTTGGTTTGATTCCTCAGCACCACATAAGCAGAAAAAGCTAGAAGTGGCACTGTGGCTCAACTGGTAGAGCGCTAGCCTTACCTGAAGAGCTGAGGGACAGCTCCCAGGCCCAGAGTTCAGGCCCCAAGGCTGACCAAAAAAAAAAGCCAAGTGAGAGCTTAAACCCCTGAATCACACACACACACACACACACACACACACACACACACACACACACGCACGCACGCACGCATGTACACACACACACCCTGTACAACATTAGATATATTTATTTAGCTATAAATATCCAAATTAGGTTATAAGCCAAAAGTAAATTACTTTTACGTTTTTGTTTGTTTGTTTTTGGGGTTTTTTTGTTTTTTGTTTTGGCCAGTCCTAGGGCTTGAACTCAGGGGCTAGGCACTGTCCTTGAGCTTCTTTTGTTCAAGGCTAGCACTCTACCACTTGAGCCACAGCACCACTTCTGCTTTTTCTGGGGAATCAAACCCAGGGCTTCCTGCATGCTAGGCAAGCACTTTACCACTAAGCCTCATTCCCAGCCCTTTCATGTTATTTTTATTTATTTATTTATTTATTTATTTAGGTCCAGTCATGGGGCCTGAACTCTGGGCCTGGGCGCTGTCCCTCAGCTCTTCAGCTCAAGGCTAGCACTCTACCACTTGAGCCACAACACCACTTCCGGCTTTTTTTTTTCTGCTTATGTGGTGCTGAGGAATCGAACCTAGGGCCTCAAACATGCAAGGCAAGCTTGCTCTACCACTGAGCCATCTTCCCAGCCCCTGCTGTTATTATTTTTTTTAAATATAATTTTTACAAACTGAAAACCATGGCTTTCATATAAATCTAAATGAACATAGGGGCCGAGGTAGAACACAAGGCTCTGGATTCAATTCCCAGTACCATAAAAGCTAACAAAGCATGTCAAAGATTTTATTTAATTTATTAATTACTTGGTAAACCATTCAAATATAAGAATAAGAATATGATTTACAGATGTTCATACTCAGGCAAAATTCATTTGCATTGGTAAAGATGGATTCATTTGCAAAGCTAATAATTTTCTATAATTAAACCTCTATCTTGGGGGGTCCGGTCGTGGAGCCTGAACTCTGGGCCTGGGCGCTGTCCCTCAGCTCTTCAGCTCAAGGCTAGCGCTCTACCACTTGAGCCACAGCACCACCTCTGGCTTTTTTCTTTTTGCTTATGTGGTGCTGAGGAATCGAACCCAGGGCCTCATGCATGCAAGGCAAGTGCTCTACCACTGAGCCACTAAACCTCTATCTTTAAAGTTTAAGATAGTCTAATCTGTAGAAAGTTAAATGACACGGTAAACTACATGTCAGGTAGTATAGACGATCTCATTTGCCCATTTCCAAGTAGTAAATAATTTTCCCCAAAAGCCTTCTTACCTACTGAGCATGAACACAGAGAAGGCTAGTTACATATTTGGCATGGATGTCTGCATAGTTGTAGCAAAGGACAGTGAGATGTAGACCTCCTTGATTTTGACTTGCAAATCTAGAGCTGTCTACTATTCAGCCATTTAGAAAGCCAGAAAATTAGTTTGTGCATGAAAACTTTTATAATTAGATTGTACTAAGTGGAGATTGAACAAATAAATCTCTTTATTTTTAATTTTTTACTTTTTGCTAGTCCTGGACCTTGAATTCTGGGACTGGGATTGGGTGCTGTCCTTTTGCTCAAGGCTAGCACTCTACCACTTGAGCTACAGCACCACTTCTAGTTTTTCCCCTGTGATAAAGAGTCTCCCAGACTTTCCTGCCTCAGCTGACTTCGATCTGTGATCCTCAGATCTCAGCCTCTTGAGTAGGTAGTATTACAGGCATGAGCCACCAGTGCCTAACTCTTTGCTTACTTTTAAAGAGCCGGTTGCTCAAGCTGACTTCAGAATCTTCAACCTTATAAGTAGCTATGACAGGTGAACATTATCACACCCAACTTGATTTTGTGTGTGTGTATGTGCATGCTAGTCCTGGTACTTCAGTTCAGGGCTTGGGTGCTATCCTGTTGTACAAGGCTAGAGCTCTACCACTTGAGCTCTACTTCTGGCTTTTTTGGTTTAATTGGAGATAAGACTCTCATGGACTTTCCTGTCTGGGCTGGCATTGAACTGTGATCCTCAGATCTCAGTTTCCTGATTAGCTATGATTACAGGCATGAGCCACCAGCACCCAGCTGATTGTGCTTTTTAAAGTATGTATTCTTTTTTGTTCTTCTACTTTGATGACAAGATCAGTTTTTATCAATTTTCTTTCCAGTATATATAAATTTATCAGTTTTCACTAGCAGTACATATAAATTACAGCGACTTTGTCTCATCTTGAGGTTTTCCAGATATACTAAATTTCCTAGCTTGTTGATAAGCAACCTTATTCTATTACATATGAGGCTGGACCTTTATAAACCAGATAGTAAGCCATTTTTTTTTTGAGAGTGAGTTTTGGCTCCACATAAAGTTGAGCTTTTTCTCCCCCTCCTCTTTTTTTTTTTTTTTTTGTGGGTCATGGGGCTTGAACTCTGGGCCTGGGGCTTGAACTCTGGGCCTGGGCACTGTCCCTCAGCTCTTCAGCTCAAGGCTGGTGCTCTACCACTGGAACCACAGTACCACTTCCGGTTTTCTGGTGGTTAATTGGAGATAAGAGGCTCACAGAATTTCTTGCCCGGGCTGGCTTTGAACCATGATCCTCAGATCTCAACCTCCTGAGTAGTTAGGATTACAGGTGTGAGCCACCTGTACCCCACTTCCCCCTCCTCTTTTTCTTCCTCCTCTTTTCCCCCTTTTCCCCCTCCTTCTCTTCCTGTCTCTTACCCCATATGCTGTCACTCTGTTTTTACACATAGCTAGTGCTGTGTCACTTGTGCCATACCTTCTACTTCCCATTTTACTGGTTATTTGGGGATAACAGATTTGTCTGTCCGGGCTGGCTTTGATCTCAGCCTCAGATCTCTACCTAGGATTATTAACGTAAGCTACCAGTGCTGGTTAAAATTTATGTTGAGTAAGTTATTTTATCTAATAAAAGAGAATTGCTCTTAGACACAGACTTGTTTTGCATACTTGATGCATCTAAATTATTGCTGAGTCTTTGTGATTATATTGCTATAAAAAGTAAGGAAGCCAGGCACAAGTGGCTCACCTCTGTAATCCTAGCTACTCAGGAGGCTGAGACTGAGGATCATGGCTGAAAGTCAGCCCAGCCTGTTGGACTATTTCCTATTAACCATCAAAAAATTGGAAGTGAAGGTATGACTCAAGTGGTAAAGAACCAGCTCAGAGTGAAGTGCAAGCAACAACGCTTAAGCCCTGAGTTCAAGCCCCAGTACTAGCATATTTTTTTTAAAGTAGGGCTTGTTTTTATATTCTTATAGACCAATGAGAATCAGATACCATTGAAAACTATTTCATTTAGTTGACAAAAGCAGATTCTACTAAAATGAGGGTTGAGATAGCCAAGGAAGAAAAAAAAAGTGGAGCTTTGTCACATACCTATTAGAAAGTGTAAAACATTATATTTGGTGCAGTGTCACATGCCTGTAATCCCAGCACTCTGGTGGCATCATGATTTTGAGGCCAGCCTGGACTACATAGCAAGACACTATCTCAGAACAAAAAAGTGACAGAGGGGATGGGAGGAGATGAAGGAAAGAAAGAATGAATAAATGAATGAATTAAAACATTAAAAATAATATGATGAGGAACCATGGCATACATCTGTAGGTAGTCAGCTACTTGGGTTTCTGAGGCAGGAGAACCACTTGAGGTTAGAAGTTCAGGGCTAGCCCCAGTGATATGGAAAGACTCTGTCTTAAACAAAACCAGCAGAGAGCTGACAGTATCTCAGTGATAGAATGAGTATATGTTAGGCCTTGGTTTCAATCTCAGTACCCCCAAAACAAAAATAATTCCAAATTCTGACAGTATTCCAAGTAAACATGCATAATTAAATATTCTGCAGCAATTCAGTCAGTCCATATTAGGATATAATACATGCATATTTTATTCAGTCTTACATCCAGTTGGATCTAGACTTGTGAGTTTGCTTTCATGAACTATATTTGCCTCCAGGCTGAAGAAAGAGTCATTATAAATCCTGAATTCATCTACCTATCTGAAAGTAGTCTAAGTTGTTAGCTCAGAAGTCTTTACCCAAACATCTATTTCTCAGTTGTTAATAATTCAGTCCTTTTCACAAGGTTCCAACCTTGTCTTTGTTGAAGGCATAGATTCTAGCCTGCAGTTTATTGGCAGAGTGTTTAGGCAAGCATCAGAGTACTGTGCAATTGCCTGTAACAGGACAAAGATTTAATGGCTATGCTTAACTTATTATGGAGACTATGAGAATAGAATATACTAAAATTCCTTATTAGGATACAGTACACAAATATTTGATGAGTTTGATGCCTCCCTGAGTTATGCTCTGTGTTAGGTTATGCAACATTTGAGTATCTCTCTGTCAGAGAGTGGTCAAAACCATAGTTCTGGTGCTAGCGGCTAATGCCTGTAATCCTAGCTACTCGGAGGCTAAGATGTGAGGATTGTGGTTCCAAGCTAGCCTGGGCAAGAAATTTGTGACTTTTCTCCAATAAGCTACTCAGAAAAAGCCCAAGTGGCACTGTGGCTCAAGTGGTAGAGCACTAGCCTTGAGCCAAAGAAGCTCAGGGACAGTGCCCAGGCCCAGGGTTCAAGTTCCAGGACAGGTAAGCAAAAAGAGAGAGAGAGAGAGAGAGAGAGAGAGAGAGAGAGAGAGAGAGAGAGAGAGAGAGAGAGAGAGAGAGAGAGAGAGAGAGAGAGAGAGAGCATCCAGGCCCAGGGTTCAAGTTCCAGGACAGGTAAGCAAAGAGAGAGAGGGGAGAGGGAGAGGGAGAGAGTGTAGTTATTAATCAGGTTTTCCAATCTTCTGTGCTTACTTCTTACACAAAAAAATAAAAATTAGGATTTTTTTTTGGCTGAGTAATCCTATGTTCTAGCATTTGAAAAAAAGTATTCTTCTTTTGACTTTTTTTTTCAGTCCTGGGGCTTGAACTCAGTGCCTGGGTATTGTTCCTAAGCTTCTTTTGCTCAAGGCTAGCACTCTACCATTTGAGCCACAGTGCCACTTCCAGCTTTTTCTGTGTATGTGATATTGAGGAATTGAACCCAGGGCTTCATTCATGCTAGGCAAACACTCTACCACTAAGCCACCTACCCAGCCCTCTTTTGGCTTTTTTGTTACTAGATTGTCTAGAATACCTTGCATATGTTTACAGTAAACAATCTTTAAACTAGAAATATAGCTGTTTCATAAATGTCCTCGTAAATGTTACCCAAGACTTTTAAACTATTTTTTGAAATACTGAGGATTTGAATTTGTGGCTTTATGCTTGCTAGGCAAGTATTTTATCACTTGAACCATGCCATCAGCCTGCTGTAAGTTTTTAAAGTTTACTTTTCATATTTGCAAATAGAGCTTTCAGGAATCTTTACACAAATGAAAAAAAGTAGACTCATTTTTTTCCGAAATTTTTCTTTCCTCTTCCAGTGACCTCATTGAATGTGGAGAAGTCAATGATCTAAAACTGTTTGCAAAGGCAGTTAACATTTGCTGCTATTCTGATTTGTCACAAGACTTTTTTTTCTTCTGTTATCATTTTGAATTTAAATTACAGCCATAAAAAATTGGAACCTGAAGATCTATGTTGATGTTCTAACTCCACTAATTTGCTTTCACCTCCTCTCAGATTAAGTTTTCTTATATATAGCAAGTATGATAAAAAAAAATTTTTACAAATCATCACCACCAGCTTGATGGTACTCTGCTTATATGGCTCTTCACATGTTTCTTGGCCCATGTTAGTAAGACATTTCCTGTTTCTTTTTTGGAAAGCCAGTTCCCAAATTAGAGCCTTGGAAAGTTTAGATAATTTTGCTTTTGTGTTTTATTATTTGCTTACAGTTTATATCTTTTCAGGTTGATACAGGCAATACTGGAAGGGTATTGGCTTCAGATGCTGCTGCTTTCCTGAAAAAATCAGGGCTTCCAGACTTGATTCTTGGAAAGGTAATGTTTGTCTGTTATAACTAGAGTATCACATACGTATAAGCACAAATGAACTGGATTTAAATTCAGATCAATAACCATTTAGAAACTTACAAATTAGAATAGCAACAGTTACATTAATGGGTTGGGGATATTTATGACATAGTAATTTATCTTTTTGAAAAGTATTAATGTGTTCAGACTTTTAGAAACATACTGTTGTGTAGGATGAAAGGAGGAAGTAATAGTACATTTGGGTATTATGAGAAGATACAGTGCAGACTGGGAACCTTGCTACCTTTATATACTATATGTTTAATGTGTGTGTTGAATAGAGTGAAAAATCTTCCCTGTCAGAGCCTTACATTTAGTCAAAATCCTGAAAAATAATAGTTAAAAATTCAATTATCCACAAATAAATATGAGTCTTCCCAACTTGCCTGTAGAAAACATTTGTCTTAAAGTTAAATCCTGGGTTAGTGAAAAAGGCTAGAAATTCGACTAGAAATTTGAGCATGTGTTTCAGTTCTTTCACTGGTTGTAAACCTCATTGGGCCTTTGGTTCGCAATGAAGGGTTGCACTGAATGATAAGGGTTCTTTCCATTTTTAATTCCATGATTTTTAGATCTTACAGCCAAAGAGCATGACATTATAAATTGCAGCAACTTTTCTTTAAGTTAATTTCTGTTAGAAATAAAAGTTCTGTTTTCTTTATTTTTGAATTTCAGATTTGGGATTTAGCTGACACAGATGGGAAAGGTATCCTGAACAAACAAGTAAGATTCAGAGATTTATATAAAATTATTTTTAGTGATTTGAAATTAAAAATAGCCAGCAGATTATTACATTTTTAAGCAAAGAATTGTTTATTTTTATTTTTAAAATCAGTATTTGGGTTTTGCAAGGCAAGTGTCTTAACAGTGAAAATATTTCCAACCTATACACATTTAACTATAACACCTAATACCTAAAGGTTAGTGCTTATTTGGTGATAATGTTCTTTTGAGGTTTATTTTTCTGTCCTATAGGGAGACTTAGCTCTTTGTATCTTACTAATTAAATTATGTGGGTGAACAAAGTTATAATTAAATGTTGATTTTTATTAATAAATGTAAGATGATATTGTCAGTCCATGTGAAAGGAATATCTGGATTAATGAAACTTGAATATTCTGGTTTAAGTCTTTTTTTAATTTAAAAAAATTTTTTTTTATATTTTTATTTTTTGGGGTCTGCTCATGGGCCTGAACTCTGGGCCTGGGCACTGTCCCTCAGCTCTTCAGCTCAAGGCTAGCATTCTACCACTTGAGCCACAGCACCACTTCCGGCTTTTTTCTTTTTGCTTATGTGGTGCTGAGGAATCAAACCCAGGGCCTCAGGCATGCAAGGCAAGTACTCTACCATTGAGCCACCTTCCCAGCCCTGGTTTAAGTCTTATCTCTACATGTAAACTGAAAAAATGATTCACAGGCCAGAAGTAAACTGCAGACTACAAGTGCATGAAAAATAGTTATGACAGGAGTTTTCAACACGATCTATGTACTTTGATATTTTACTTGTTGGGAAGAGATTCCAGAGGTGTATAGGATTGAATTAAAAGTTTGCTATATGCTAATACTTTTTTTTTTTTTTTTGCCGGTCAGGGGGCTTGAACTCTGGGCCTGGGCACTGTCCCTCAGCTCTTCAGCTCAACGCCAGCACTCTACCACTTGAGCCATAGTGCCACTGCTGGCTTTTTCTGCTTATGTGGTGCTGAGGAATCACAGGGCCTCATGCATGCAAGGCAAGCACTTTTAGAGCCACCTTCCCAGTCCTGCTAATACTTTTGATTAGCACCACTACTTAAAGTTAACTTTTCCCCCCTATGGATATACCTAAAGCATGATCGAAACCAGAAAAGAGGGGCTTGGGATGTGGCTTAGTGGTAGAGTGCTTGCCTAGCATGCATGAAGCCGTGGGGTTTAATTCCTCAATACCACATACACAGAAAAAGCCGAAAGTGGCACTGTGGCAAAAGAAGCTTAGGAACAGTGCCCAGGCCCTGAAAGCCCCAGGACTGACAAAAACAAAAAAACAAAACAGAAAAGAGATGTGAAGAATTCAATGAGAGGGTCAGAATATTCAACCTCTTAATAATAAAATTCCAGGGCCAGATTGCAGGCTCATCGCAGCCTTTGGGTAGAAGGGCCAGTTTGGTACAGTGGAGACATATACTTTGTGTACTTAATTCAGCAAATGTTTGTTAGTACCTGTTAAGAGCCAGGCTTTATAATCAAATACAGGAGCAAAATTATAGGATAGCTTTACAGGTATCATTGATCCCTATCTTACAAGTAATAGGTTCTTTGCTTATGTTCATGGACTTTGAGTTGAATTTTTTTTTAACATGTCGAGTGCCAGTATTTATAAGTCTTCTGTTGAAATTTCCATTGCAGGCATAGATTTTTTTCCTTGAGGAAGAAGAAAGAATTGTGTTGGATCATAGTTTCAAAGGTTTTAGTTCATGGTCACTTAGCTCCATTATTTCTGGGCATGTAGTAAGTCAGACCACAATAGCAAAGAGGCAAGGTGGAGCAAAACTGCCCACTTCTTGGCAACCAAGAAATAAAAAGAAAGAAAGGACTGGGGTCCCAATATATCTTTCAGGATATGCCATATATTAACTACTTCCTCCAATAAGTACTATCTCTTAAAGTTTCTACCATCTCCTGATAGCATCATCAGCTGGGGACTAAGCCTTTAACATATTAGAATAAGATCTAAATCATAACAAAGGCATAGATTTATTTAAAATTAACATATGAAAGAAATAAAATAAGCCAATACTTATTGAGTTTCTGTGTGCCAAAAATGACACTTGATACTTTCATTCTTATGCTGAGGTTTTATTTTGTTGCTCCTAATATATTGCAAGATATTTATGAAAGAGTAACAGAGACTAGTATACTTGGTAGCCAGGATATTTGTGATATTATGATAGCCAGATTATTTGTGATATTGTGATATTGTACTTAGGGAATTGATTGCACAGTTGTAGAGAAAATGAAAAGAAATTGGGAAATCAGAGTTTTTTCCTCCATACTAGGAATCAAATCCAGGGTCTCATGCATGCTAGGCAAGCACTCTACTACTAAGCTACAATTCCTAGCTCTACAGGAAGTATGTTGAAACAACATTTTTTTCCCCCAAGAAAGTTTGGTTGAAGGCAAAGATGTATAAGAATATAGCCTACAAAATGATAAGAAAAGGTCAGAAAGTGGGTAAGATGGTCATAAATGGAAATGGGAATTGGAAAAGTTGTGAAGGGTGAATCAGCAACCAAGGATTGAGTCAGCAACCATACCAAGATGCTGACAGACTGGGGGGAAAAAAACTGGAGTAAAGATTTTTGTTTTCATGCCAATTCTTATTTATCTCTAACTCAAAAAAACCTGAAAATTATTTGCTTCAGCTTCTTTTCTTAACTTCATCTATCCTTTTCACTCATTCATTCATTGATTCATTCTAGTTTTTGAACCATAAGGAGCTGCTGTACATTGATAGCTCATACCTGTAATCCTAGCTATTCAAGAGGCTGAGATCTGAGGATCAAGGATTGAGGTTCTAGGCCAGACAGGGGAGAAAAGTCTGTGGAAACTCTATTCTCCAATTAGCAACCAAAAAACCTCAGTACTGGCACCAAAAAAGAGAAATACGAATTTTTTTTAACTTTTTTTTTTTTTGTGCCGGTCCTGAGGTTTGAACTCAGGATCTGGGCACTGTCCCTGAGCTTTTCCCAAGGCTAGTGTTCTACCACTTGATCCACAGTGCCATTGCAGCTTTTTCAGTTTATGTGGTATTAGGGAATCGAACCCAGGGCTTCACGCATGCTAGTCAAGCACTCTACCACTAAACTACTTTCCCAGACCTTTTTTTCACATATATGGTAGAAAATATTTATTAAGGTCATTGAATGTTTTTGGAAATAGGAGTATTCTGTATAATTTCATTATTAGCACATACTACAATTTAAATATTTTCCCATTTATAATGTTATTTGCTATTTATACTATTAGGAAAATTTTTATGCATTTGTTTTCTCAATTTTGGAACAAATAATTTTGAAGCAAATTTGTGGTTATACTTGTTGCTACATAAAATCATGGAATAATTGTAAGTTATGTTTTCAGATAATAAGTATAAATGGGAGGAAGTTAGATAGGTATTCTCTTAACATTATGCTTTTCTTTCAGGAATTCTTTGTTGCTTTGAGGCTTGTGGCCTGTGCCCAAAATGGATTGGAGGTTTCACTGAGTAGCTTGAACTTGGCTGTTCCTCCACCAAGATTTGTAAGAAATGTTTTTAATATATTAATGATATTTAATTAAAAATATGCCTGTACTTTGAAATTAAGTATATTTTTTCTTTGTTAATCCTTGCCATCTGTGACTATTGTGGTTAGTGGTTTCATATGTATCCTTAGCATTACATGTATACATAAATATAAATACGTATTTTCTCATTTTCCATTAGCTGTAGTATCCTGTACCCTTGATTCCATACCTTTAAAATTAATGTATTAGTGGCGTTGTGGCCCAAGTGGTAGAGCATTCGCCTTGAGCTGAACAGCTCAGGGAGAGCACCCAGGCCCAGAGTTCAAGCCCAACTATCTCCTCCTCTGTGCTCCCCCCCTCCCCTCTCCCTCTCAAATAAAGCCAGTTTCTGGTAGTTCACACCTGTAATCCTAGCTACTCAGAAGGCTGAGATCTGAGAATCACGGTTCAAAGCCAGCCCCATCAGGAAAGTCTGTGAAACTCTTAACTCCAATAACCACCAGAAAACTGGAAGTGGCGCTATGGCTCAAGGGATAGAGTGCTAGCCTTGAGCTGAAGAGCTGAGGGGCAGTGCTCAGGCTCAGAGTTCAAGTCCAGTGCTGACAAAATAAAAATAAAAATAATGTGTTTAAACTGGACATGTGGCTCAAGTAGTAGAGTACCAGCAGAAAGCAAAAAATTAAAAATAATGTTTTAGAAATCTTTACATATTACATAGAATTTTCTTCCTTGTTTTATGGCTGGTAGTATTTCTTTTCTTCTCCTACTAATAATTACCCATATCTAGGATCACAGTTCAAAGTGTGCCTGGACTACCTTAAAATAAAAACTTTCTACACAGACAAAAAAATAGCAACCAAACTAGAAAGAAAGTCAACTAACTGGGAAAAAGTATTTACCAGCAAAATATCAGACAAGGGTCTAATATCCATTATATACAGGGAACTCAAGAAACTAACCATTCCCAAATCTAACAAACCAATCTTGATATGGGCAAGGGAACTAAAGAGAGACTTCTCAGAAGAAGAGATAAAAATGGCAAAGAAACACATGAGGAAATGTTCATCATCCCTGTCTGTAAAGGAAATGCAAATCAAAACAACACTGAGATACCACCTTACCTCATTCAGAATGGCCACATCCTAAAGTCAGCCAATGACAAATGCTGGAGGGGATGTGGAGAAAGAGAAACCCTATTACTGCATTGCTGGTAGGAATGTATACTAATACAACCACTTTGGAAAATAGTATGAAGGTGCCTCAGAAAGCTAAATATAGATCTCCCCTATGACCCAGCCATACTACTCCTGGACATCTACCCTGAACAACAGGAACCAGTATACAAAGACACATGCATTTCCATGTTTATTGCAACACTGTTCACAATAGCCAAGATTTGGAAACAACCCAGATGCCCCACTACTGATGAGTGGATCAAAAAATTGTGGTACCTATACCTATAGACAATGGAATATTATGTAGCCATTAGAAAGGACAAAATAATGGCATTTGCAAGGAAATGGATGGAACTAGAGCAGAATATTTTGAATGAAATAAGTCAAGAACAAAGAGAAAAATGGCACATGGTCTCCCTGATACGTGGATGCTAAAGTCAAAATACAAGAAGATATGACAACTCAAGAAACAAAGGACAACCACCCATTTTGTCATATCGTTGCTAAATGACTCCATGTTCTTTTTTTTTGCCAGTCGTGGGGCCTGAACTCTGGGCCTGGGCATTGTCCCTCAGCTCTTCAGCTCAAGGCTAGTGCTCTACCACTTGAGCCACAGTGCTACTTCCAGCATTTTCTGCTTATGTGGTGCTGAGGAATCGAACCCAGGTCCTCATGCATGCAAGGCAAGCACTCTACCACTGAGCCACCTTCCCAGTCCTGACTCCATGTTCTTGACCATATATATGGTAGATATATGCACTCAATGGAGGGAAGCCAGGAGGAGGAACAGAATAAGTGGGAACAACCTACACTAAGCAAAAGGAAAGAAATGTAAACATCACCCAATGTAGAAAAAAAAAAACAAACTTGTTTTGTCAAAGCTCATAGAATTCACAAACTGTGTAGACCATGATAATGACAATTTGCCTTTATGGAGGTTAAAATGTGTTGGTGATTTTGAATATCACTATTCCACAATACTGTGAAATATTGAAATTTATATAATCACGTAATCTCAATTAAAGAAAAAAAGTGAGAGGAGGGATGGGTGACAATGTTGTCACTTTGTATTCATATACTGTTTTGTAAAATGGGAACTTCTTTGTACAACTACGTAAAGATAATAATAATAATTAAAAAAAAAAAAAAAACCCAAAGTGAGCCTGGGTAAGAAGGCCTGTAAGACTTTTTTCTCTCCAATTAACCAGTAAAAAGCCTGAACATGGAACTGTGGCTCAAGTGATGGAAAACTAGCTTTGAGTGGAAAAAGCTAAAAGACAGTGTTCAAACCCCAGTACCAGCCCAGTAAACAAACAAATACAACCTGTAGCCTGTATAATTTGGAAATAATATATATTATCAAATTGCCCTCTATAGTTGTTGAACTAGAAATGCCTGTTTCTCTATATTTTTGCCACTTTACTATTATGAGACTTTTAGATCTTTGTCAGTTTGATTGGTGACCAAACTGTATGTAAGTGAAATTCTGATTTTTTTCCTTTTGGCCCTTTTTTTGTGACACTGAATAGCTTTTCTGCTTTTGAGACATTTACATTGTTTTTGTGTGAATGTCTTAAGTATTGTCATGGCTTATTTTTCTTCTTAACTTTGTCTTTATGAGTTTCAAGTATGTTTTCTCAGTTTGTCATTTGTCTTTTTTTTAAATTTAATTTAATTTTATTTGTGAACATACTGTACAGAGGGGTTACAATTACATGGGCAGGATAATGCGTACATTTCTTACCAAGCATTGCACCCTCCTCCTTTGGTTTACCCTTCACATCCCTTCCCAGCATCCCCCCTGTCATTAATTTTTTTCCATGACAAAATGTTTATATGAAGATTTTGTCAAATTAAACCTTTTCTTCTTTTTTACATTTTAAGTTAGTTCTGTTGTAGGTATAAGTATGAATTCAGGTTTGTGGGGTTTTTTTTGTTTTTTTGTTTTTTTTTTGTCGGTCGTGGGGCTTGAACTCTGGGCCTGGGTGCTGTCCCTCAGCTCTTCAGCTCAAGGCGAGAGCTCTACCACTTGAGCTATAGCACCACTTCCGGTTTTCTGGTGGTTTATTGGAGATAGGAATCTCACGGTCTCTCCTGCCCAGGGCTGGCTTTGAACCGCGATCCTCAGATCTCAGCCTCCTGAGTAGCTAGGATTACAGGCGTGAGCCACCAGTGCCCGGCTGTGTGGTTTTTTTTTTTCAAGATAGCTACACTGCATAGCCTAGAACAGTGTATTGAATAATCTTTCCTTTTGGTAAAGAAAAGATTTGAAATGTCAATTTGAAATTTAGCTCAATTATGAGCTGAATTGTCATATGTATGTTGGTTTCTTGATGGATTTTTTTGGTCTTATTAATTTTTTTATGTGTTAGTTTTACATTGTTTTTATTATAAATTGGTAAGGCTTTTTATTTGACACGACTGGTCCTCCCTACTCTTTTTCTCAGAAATTTAATGGCTTTTGTTATTATTTTATTTCATTTTATTTTTGGTAGTGCTGAAGATCAAGCCTTATGTATACTAGGGCAACTGTTCTACTATTGAGCTGTATCCCCAATCCTTCTTGTTTGTTTTTAGAGTTACTATTTTAGAAACATTGAGAATTTAACTATTTTGAGAATGTCTGCACATCTCTATTTAGATATGGTATAAAGGGTTTAATATAGAGATTTACTGCCTAACTATATTATTGTTAAGATTTTTAAAATATAATCATTTGTCTCTCTTTTTTTGGGGGGGGGGGAGTCCAGTCGTGGGGCCTGACTCTAGGCCTGGGCGCTGTCCCTTAGCTCTTCAGCTCAAGGCTAGCGCTCTACCACTTGAGCCACAGCGCCACTTCCGGCTTTTTTCTTTTTGCTTCTGTGGTGCTGAGGAATGGAACCCAGGGCCTCAGGCATGCAAGGCAAGCGCTCTACCACTGAGCCACCTTCCCAGCCCAATCATTTGTCTCTTTAGCCAGATGAGCATAAATTGTGTATCATGTACTAGTAACAAATGCTAAGGTGGGGTTTTCCTGAATGCTTTCCTTAAATCTTATTGGAAAAATGTTGTCTATTAAGAGGTCATTTACCTATTTTTGTTAACATTCAGATACCTCTATCTTTATCTCAGTTATAGGAGGATTTCTTCTGTAATACTTGCATATTTTAAAGCTATACAGTGATTTATGTGGCTAAGTATAAAGGTTTTGTTGCAATGAAAAATAGGTGAAAATCTACTTAGTTTAAAATAGTGTTCTAAATGCAGTGATAACTAAGTGTTTTATATGAATATATTTAAATGCAGAGACTTTTCTTTTGAGGGGTAGCTGGTACTGAGTTTTTAATTCAGGCCCTTTTGCTTGCTAACCAGACACTCTACCATTTGAGCCATGTCCCTACTACAAGAATACTTTTTCTTCATTACTTATTGATATGAGAATTTCAGTTTTTGTGCTGTTTATGTTTTAGCATGATACCGGTAGTCCTTTGCTAACTAGTGGACCCTCTGCAGTTGAGCTTCCATGGGCTGTAAAAGTAAGTAAACTTCATAATTATTCACTTCTTATTCTTACTTTGCTTCCTACTTACATGTTTTTCCTTCCCCTACTTCCAAAATATAGTGCAATCTATGTTACTTTCATATGTATGTTCAAGTGTTGTAACTGGTACTAGACTAGTCTGCAATACTCAGACTCTGTTCTCTTCAAAGCCCTTCAATCTGCGATATTTTTCATTTCTAACTAAACAATAGAAAAACAGATAGTGTTCCAACTGCAAGAGGAATAGAGTACATTAGACTCCTGAGTAGAGTTACTTTGAAGTTATTATTTACTCTAAGCCATTTTGATGAAAATGAATGGTATGTACATATGTATGTTTATGTGTGTTTGTTTGTTTATATTTATTTTTACTGGCTCTGAGGCTTGAATTCTGGATTTGGGTGCTGTCGCTAAGCTTTTGTGCTCAAGGCTAAAGCTTTACCTTTTAATCCACAGCTCTTCTTTTGGCTTTTTATGGTTAATTAGAGATATGAGTCTCATAGATTTTCCTGCCCAGGCTGGCTTCTAAACTCAATCCTCAGATCTCAGCCTCCTTAGTAGCTAGAATTTTAGGCATGAGCCCCTGGTGCCCAACTTTACTTATATTTTTAAATAGGAAAACAAATTTTAAGTAGGAAAAATTTTTAATGATGTTTGCTAGAACATTTTACAGATATATCCTTATTTAAATAAAATTTAAAAGACTGTTAGTGAAATTTCTTCTTCCTTTTTTTTACTTTTTTTAAAAGTGTTTTTCATAGTACATCATGTCTATAACATGAGATGCTTCTTTGAAAGGTATCCTGAAAAGTTGTGGGAGGTTTTTTGTTTTTTGGTTGTTGTTTTTTGTGTGTGTGCTGGTCCTGGGACTTGAACTCTGAGCCTAGAACTGCCCCTGAAACCTTTAGGTGCTCAAGGCGAGGGCCGTACCACTTGAGCCACAGTGCCACTTCCAGCTTTTTCTGAGTAGTTTATTGAAGATAAGAGTCTCACAGATTTTTCTGCCCAGGCTAGCTTCAAACCCCAAACCTCAGATCTCAGCCTCCTGAGTAGCTAAATTATAGGCGTGAACCACTGGTTCCTAGCAAATATGTATATATGTATTAGATATATATGTACATATGTATATATGTATATGTGTACATATACATATATATGCATATGTGTACATATATGTACACATATGTACACATATGCATATATATGTATATATCTTTTTACATATGTATATATACATATATGTATTTTTTAAGTAGTTGTACAAAGAAATTGCCATTCAACAAAGCTGTTTGTGAATACAGTGTCACTGCTTTCCTTCCAACCTACACTTTGCTAGCTTTTCTTAATTTTGTAGTATATACATGGAATTCCTAACTGCATTCTCCCTGCCTTCTCTTCGTTCTGATATTCCTCTCTCCTTGAGCCTACCCCATATTGTTCAAGTACCCATTTCCTAGTGGTTATTTTGTTGACTTTGCTTTTCTAAGGAATTACACTATTTGAGTTCTTCCTTGAGTCTATTGTATTTCAGTTAATAATTTTTATACACTTGGATACTAGTCAGTGTAAGTACTACTACATTTACAAACTATCACATTTGAGAGAAAACATGCAGCTTTTGCGTATCTGGGCCTGACTTACTTGACTTAAATGTTTTAAAAATACAAGATCTATTCTTTGAGAACTTGATTTCTGTAACTGAAGTTGAATCTTTTTCACTATTATTTAACTGGTCATCTTTTTCATCTTCTAGGCTGAAGATAAGGCCAAATATGATGCCATTTTTGACAGTTTAAGCCCAGTGGATGGATTTTTGTCTGGTGATAAAGTGAAACCAGTATTGCTCAACTCTAAGTTACCTGTGGAAATCCTTGGGAGAGTAAGATAGTAAATTTTAAATGTTATTTGTGTATATTTTAATTTTATAAAAAACATTATAAAACATTGTATCTTGTTTTAAAGTTGTATCATTATAGAATTTTCTGTGTTCTTTTTTTATTGTTGTTGTTAGTCATGGGGTTTAAACTTAGGACCTGGGTGCTGTCCCTGGGCTTTTTGCTCAAAGCTAGTGTTCTAAGTTTGGACCATAGTTTTGCTTCCAGTTTTTGGGTGTTTAATTGGAGATAGGAGTCTTATGGACTTCCCTCTCAGGGCTGGCTTCAAGCTGTGATCCTCAGATTGCAGTCTCTTAAGTAGCTAGGATTACAGGCCTAAGCCACCAGTGCCTGGCTCAGTGTGTTCTTAATATATAAAAATATTACCAGTTTGCGGAAGTGGCGCTGTAGCTCAAGTGGTAGAGCGCTCGCCTTGAGCTGAAGAGCTGAGGGACAGCGCCCAGGCCCAGAGTTCAAGCCCCACGACTGACCAAAAAAAAAAAATATTACCAGTTTGTTTGGTTATTCCCTATCAAACGTGAGTAGTCAAAATTAGTTATATGTATAAGCTCCTTGGGTAAAACCATTTTTCTGTGTGCTGCATGCTGTGACTTCCCAATTCTTCAACACTGTTTAAAGACTATCAATATCAATATTTTATATCAGTACTTTACCTCATATTGTTGTAAGGAATTGTTTCGTCTCTAAAATTGTAAATTCTATTCTAACTTGAACTTATGTGCTTTCTAGAACCTTTTCCTAGATGTTTGCAAAACTTTTAGTTTCTTGATTTCATCAAGACCTTTAAACCTCAAACTCTTTTACTTTCCCTCTATCTTTTAAATTGTGGCTTGGTACCCTTACCATGAAATTTGCCACATTAATCAGTTGTAAATTTAAGTCAATTCAAATTTCAATACTGCGACATAACATTCATATTTTTGTGCAGCCATCACTACCATTCATCCTTATGGCTTCTTTTAGTCTATAAACTAAAACACTATCCCCCTCTTTTTTTTGTAAATTAAAAAAAATTTTTTTTCAGCTTTGGGGCTTGAAATCAGGGCATAGACATTGTCCCTCAGGTTTTTTGCACAAGGCTAGTCCTCTACCACTTTGAGGCACTGTGCAATTTCTGTTTTTCTGGTAGTTAATTGGAGATAAGAGTCTCACGGGCTTTCCTGACAGAGCTGGTTTTGAACAGTGATCCTCATATCTCAGCCTCCTGAGTAGCTAGGATTATAGGCATGAGTCACCAGTGCCCGACTCTTTTGCAGTTACTTTTTCCCTAATGTGGGCTTTTTGAACCCATCATTTCACATCCACATCTTTAGTTCTTGTCTGCCACATTGTTCTTCTATCTTCTGCCTGATGAATTCATAAGTTCTACTCTCAATTTCCTTGACTTTTTAGATCTTTTTCATATATTCTCGAAAGCATTTTTTCAACTTTGCCACGAAATCTTTGTTTTTACTAAACATCCAGTTTTTCATTAAGCTAATTATCTATTTTCTCTTCAGTTGCTTTACAGACTCCTGAGAAAGCCTAATAAGATTGGTGTCATCATAAATTCATGATCACCAGCTTCACTTGAGCTTCTACTACCTGTCATTCTTGTGCTGTTTCAAAGTGATTTTTCTCCACTCTTCATATTTCAACTTTACCTACTCTCTAAATCTACAGCCCTTAAAAAAAAAAGAACTTCTGCCTAAGTAGATTACATAGGATCAAGTCTTGGCTACACTGCTTCTTATGTGTGATCTTGGGCAAGTCATGTATAACCATGTTTGTTAACTTTAAAAAAGGGCATAATTCCTAGTTTATGGGGTTGTTAGTATTAGATATGATTATGTAATATAGTTATATGGTGCTTGTACATATTCTTTAATTGCTAACTACTATTGTAATGATGAGAATGATGATGATCACCACATTATCTCCAGTATTAGTACTACTACTGTTGCTGGATCAGTGTTACATAAATTATATGCTCAATAAATACTGATTTTAAAAGCCATTTTTTATTATTATTTCCACTACTTTTCTATTGTGTGGTAAATTTGAGATTCCTAAGCAGTAAATAATGTTGTCATTTTATTACTTAAAATAAATCAGTAGCTTCTCAATGCAATTAAGATGAAATCCAACTTCCTTTCAAAGCACTTAATGACCAAGAGCTTATTTATCTCTATTCTTATATGTCATTAGTACACTTTCTCTCCTTGGCTCCAAATACACACGCACACACGCATGCACACATACACACGCACACACATTAAGTTTTCTCATTTCTGTTTTTTAAGGTTTGGGAGTTAAGTGATATTGACCATGATGGAAAGCTTGACAGAGATGAATTTGCAGTTGTAAGTAACCTGATTTCTTAAGGTCTGAAACATGTTAATAGTCTATGACGTGAAATTCTCTCTCTCTCTCTTTGAACTAGAGTGTATTATTTGCCTCAGGCTGGTGTGGAACTTGCCATGCAACTCAGGATGCCCTTGAACTTATGATCCTCCAGCCTCACCCACCCCAACCCCAGTCCCCCTCCCCGCAAGCACTAAAATTATAAGGTGTGCACCATCATTCTCATGAAAATTTTCTCTTTTAATTCATCCTTAGAAGAAAATGATATGTCCATCAGATTGCTGGTATAAACATTTCTATTTGGAATTTATAAATCAATATTTTAAAATAAATGAGTAACAGAAGATGTACGTTTTTGCGGTCTTTATTTTGTCTTTAAGGCACATAGAAGTTCTTTGGTTACTGTACTTTTAAGAGGAAGGGTGGTACTATTTTTGTATATCTCACTTGTCTTAAATGTATTACTCCAGTTTTCACATTTATTTCACTAAAAAAACATGAATAGCACTAACTTCATTTTACTTGATAAAAACATAGAAAGTTCACCTTTTTCTGGTACAAAATCCTATCTGAAATGACATTTTAGTAATAGGATATTCTCCTCATTAATGGTTAGATAAAACTCTTCTGTGAACTCAACAATGTTAAATCTCTAGTCTCCCATTCATTCTTTTATATGGAAACTCGTATGTTCAAGTTTTCTACCCCTATTTTGCTAAGGAAACCTCTGTTTTATTTTCAAACTTGTTGCCACAAATTCGTATTTTTCTTCTAATCTCTATTGGGTCTGTGGTTATACTCTTTTCTGATTCTGAATCTTGCATATTTTTTTAACCCATTATCTACTTTATTGAACTTTGAAAATTGTCTTTTGGATCATGTAATTTCTCTGTTTTGTTTCTCCTCTTTTTTTCTTCCCCCTCCTTCCTTTCCTAAATGTTAACCTGTAATAGAATATACATATATACATATACATATATATATACATATATATATATATCACATTTTAAAAATGCAGAAACTTAAAGTGACTTGAATTCATGGTCACAGGTCTCTAGTAACTTTTGTCTTAATTCAGATGATGGTTAGAAAATGGCAGGACATTTACTCAAAATGGTGATAAAACATCCCACTGGGCTGGCAATGTGGCTTAGTGGTAGAATGCTTGCATAGCATGCATGAAACCTTGGGTCCATTACTCAGTATCGTATGCACAGAAAGAAAAAAAAGTTAAGCCTTTTACCAGTGGCTCATTTCTGTAATCCTGGCTAGCTACTCAGCAGGCTGAGATCTGAGGATCATGTATCTAAGCCAGCCTGGGCAGGAAAGTGTGAGACTCTTACCTCCGATTAACCACCAGAAAACTGGAAGTGGCACTGTAGTTCTAGTGGTAGAGTGCTCCCCTTGAGCTGAAGAGCTGAGGGACAGTGCCCAGGCCCAGACTTCAAGCACCATGACCCCCCCCCCCAAATAAACAAACAAAACCCACCACAACTTATCCCACTGATATATAAGTCAATATATTGAAGAGATTTGATACATGGTGCACTTTGAAGTATGGTCAACTTTAATTATATATTCTACCTGCTTCTTTTGTTATGAGTATTAGTGTACTGTTAAACTTACCTATCAAAAAAGAATATTGGAGCCGGGCGCTGGTGGCTCACGCCTGTAATCCTAGCTACTCAGGAGGCTGAGATCTGAGGATCGCGGTTCAAAGCCAGCCCGGGCAGGAGAGACCGTGAGACTCCTATCTCCAATAAACCACCAGAAAACTGGAAGTGGCGCTGTAGCTCAAGTGGTAGAGCGCTCGCCTTGAGCTGAAGAGCTGAGGGACAGCGCTCAGGCCCAGAGTTCAAGCCCCACGACTGACAAAAAAAAAAAAAAAAAGAATATTGGTATCAGATCTTTGCATTGTAAGTCATTAAAGGATCATTTGTATTAATATAATTAGGATAGATGGAAAATAATATTATCTTTGTTAAATTGTATAGTTTAGGTTAAAGTAACAATAAATGCTATTTATCTTATATGTCCTGCAGCCTTTTACTAGGCTGTGTGTGTACATATATGTGTATACACACATATATATACATATATATACACACATATATGTGTATATATATATATACACACACACATATATATATACATACATACACACACACACACATATATATATATATATATATATATGTATAAGCTTATGGGCTGGGAATGAGGCTTAGTGGTAAAGTGTTTGCCTACCATGCATGAAGTCCTGGGTTCCATTCCACATAGAAAAAGCCAGAAGTAGTGCTGTGGGTCTTGTGACAGAGTGCTAGCCTTGAGCAAAAAGAAACTCAGAGACAGTTCTGAGGCCCCCAAGTTCAAGGTCCAGTACTGGAATAATAATAATAATAATAATAATAATAATAATAATAATAATAATAATAAGCTTTTATTTAAAAGAATATGTTGAGTGCATGCTCAAGTGGCACAGTGCTGGCTTTACCACGGACAAGGTTCAAGCCCTAGAATATTAAAAAATTTAAATAAATTAAACATACATCCATTTTACTTTAGATAGTAAATACTATGTCTTCTAGACTACTGCTAGTTAATCATTTTGCCACATTTGCTATTTTCTACATACAATTCTTCAGAAAATTTTGTTTTCATGAGCTTTAGTTTAGAACTTGCTTGATAAATCAATTTCCATTCTTTAATTCCATGAAAGTAAAAAAAAAAGCTCTTTTATTACATTATTTTTAGATTTCTTCTTTCCATGTTGCTTAGGCTGTCCTTGAGATTCTGGGCTTAGGTGATCCTGCTTTCATTCATAAGTAGCTAGGGCTACAGGCATGCACTATTGTATCTACTTTTCAGAATTATAATTGGCACAACATAGCAGCCTAACCAAAACTTTTAAGTCATGTGACTTTTGACTTGTTTTTTATACAATTTACTTATAAACGTTCATATTTTAGATATGAATTTTAAGATTTGGTCTATTCCTTGAAAGTTGAAGTAATTAAAAAAAATACTTTTTAAAAGAAATGAACTAGGCTGGGAATGTGGCTTTGTGGTAGAGTGCTTGCCTAGCATTCATGAAGCCCTAGTTCAATTCCTCAGTACCACATAAACCAAAAATGCCCAAGTGGCACTGTGGCTCAAGTAATAGAGTGCTAGCCTTGAGCAAAAAGAAGCTCAGGTCCTGAGTTCAAGCCCCAGAACTGGCAAAAAAAAAAAAAAAAAAAAGAAAAGAAAAGAAAAGAAAACTAAAAAGACCTTTTCCAATAGTACAGTAACTAAGACCTGAACATTTTCAGTTGTCTTCCTAAATGAAATGTCAAGGTAATATATTACTCAGAAAATTTTTGGATTGTTGAAACATTATATAGGACCCTCCCCTAGCATATCTTATTTTACTAATCAATCAAAACTGGATTAATATTAGGAATCATTCTGTTGTCAGGGCTTGGTAGCACATGTCTACAATCCCAATCGAAGGAAGTTTGCAAGTTCAAGGCTAGCCTGGCTATAACAGTGGGACTCTGGTCTTTAAAAAGAGAGAGAGAGAAAGAGAGAGAGAGAGAGAGAGAGAGAGAGAGAGAGAATGTTTCAGGCCTTACCTTTTCTTATGTGCTGTCTGTTTGTTTGTTATAAAGACCTGATATCCTGCTCTCAGTTTATTTTTTTAATGGAAACAAATGAAAATGAAGTTAATCATTCATTGTAACTTGGTGTGTTGAATTATAGTACAAATTTGTTTTAGAAATAATTACTTCACTAATTTGTCAAAACTTGATTGAATGTTCCAAATATATATTAAAATTCTATTTTTAAAATTTTATACAAGGGGCTGGAAAGGTGGCTCAGTGGTAGAGCGCTTGCCTTGCGTGCCTGAGGCCCTGGGTTCGATTCCTCAGCACCACATAAGCAAAAAGAAAAAAGCCGGAAGTGGCGCTGTGGCTCAAGTGGTAGAGTGCTAGCCTTGAGCTGAAGAGCTGAGGGACAGCGCCCAGGCTCAGAGTTCAGGCCCTACAACCGGACCCAAAAATAAAAAAATTTTATACGAATAAGTGGGAAGTTGTTTTTAATTGGGTGGTGGAATCAGTGAAGTTAACTTATATAATTTACATTGCCATGAGAACTTTTAATCAATGGCTTGTTCCTTTGAATACTCTTTCATATAATCTGAAATCTAATGGTTTAATTAAAAATCCAGATCTAGAATGCCTTTGAGTGTTTAGTTTTTTTTAAGTACATTTCTAAAAGACCTTGTCATGTATGGATGTTCTAGCAATACCTAAAATTACTTCTGAGCATCTTTCTTATATATGGATGCACACACAAAAAAGAATACAAACTTTAAAAATTATACCTATTCCTACCAGGCGCTGATGGCTCATTCCTGTAATCTTAGCTACTCAGGAGGCTGAAATCTGAGGATCACAGTTTGAAGCCATCCGGGGCAGGAAAGTCCATGAGAGTCTATCTCCGACAAACTACTCAGAAAAACCCAGAAGTGGTGCTGTGACTCAAGTGGTAGAGTGCTAGTCTTGAGCAAAAGAAGCACAAGGACAGTACCCAGACCCTGAGTTCAAGCCCCAGGACCAGCATCAAAAAATAGTGTATCAGCATTCTATGTACTGATTGATGAATAATCGGATGAGAGTATATAGATATTAGAATTATATCTCTATGATATTTACTTCTGACTCATTTAATTTAGTAGGAAGTTTCTTTTGACACATTAAGAAATAATTTTGCAGAAATGCTAAATTTTTCTCTCTTGTATTAGCATTAAAAACTCAAAATATGCATTAAATTATGCTATTGTCATTGAATGGAAAAAATGTCTAAATCCCAATTATTGGTCACTTTATGGAGTAAGTTCATGAATATAGTTCTAGTCTGTGAAGTAGTCCTTTGTTTTGTTTTTGTTTTTGTTCTGATTCTAGGGTTTGAACTCAGGGCCTGGATATTGTTCCTGAGACTTAGTCAAGTTGAGCCACAGCTCCACTTCCAGCTATTTTAGTAGTTAATTGGAGATCAGAGTTTCACAGACTATTCTGCCTGGGCTGGCTTCGAACTGAAATCCTCAGATCTCAGCCTCCTGGGTAGCTAGGACTGTAGGCATGAGCCACCATCACCCTGTTCATGTTTCTTTTTAATGAAATAAATGTGAAAACTGGAACAATACATTTAAGGCAAATGAGATATACATATCATCCTTCACCTTTATAGTATAGTAACCAAAGAACTATTCCTATGTGCTTTAAAGACAAAATGCCACCAATATCCTGCCCCTTGTAGTATTCTTATGAGTGAAATTGAGCATATTTTTTGTTAAAGATAAAGACATTTTTAATATTTCTGTAAAATGTCTGTTCATACGTTTTCTATTTTTTTGTACATTAATTTCTAGGAATACTTAAATATTAGAATATTGCTATAGATAATATTTTCCCCACAAATTGTCATTTGTTTTTGTCATTGAAAAAACTTTTTTTTTTGGGGGGGGGGTCCGGTCGTGGGGCCTGAACTCTGGGCCTGGGCGCTGTCCCTCAGCTCTTCAGCTCAAGGCTAGCGCTCTACCACTTGAGCCACAGTGCCACTTCTTGCTTTTTTCTTTTTGCTTATGTGGTGCTGAGGAATGGAACCCAGGGCCTTAGGCATGCAAGGCAAGCACTCTACCACTGAGCCACCTTCCTAGCCCCTGAAAAAACTTTTAGAGTGTGTATATTACTGTTTTTTTTCTACTCAGGATATCTTCCTATAAATTTCTTAGCTTTTTAGTTCTTACTATTTTTCCTTTTTGTATCTTCCTCTTTTCCTCCCAACATCCCCTCTCTCTCCCTTCTTCCCTCATTTTTCTTCCTCTCCTTCTCTGCCCTCTCCCCCTCCCCCTTTTTTTTCTTTTTCTTTTCTTTTCTTTTTTTTTTTTTTTTTTAGCACAGGGGATTGAACCTAGGGCATACCAGGCAAGCATTCTGTCACTTGAGCCATGCTACCCTTCAGCCCATTTGGCTTATATTTTGTGTTTTGAGGCAGACTCTTGCTGACTGTCCAGCCTGGCCTCAAACTTGTAATACTGCTATTTCTGCTTCATAAGTAGCTGGAATTATAATCTTGTACCACCATGCCTGGTCTATCAAAAAAGCATTTGAGACACCTTCAAGATGATTTGTTGTTGAAGAATGAATGTTATTAAATAATTTTAATATATGTGACCCTGATTCATCTATTTTGAAGGCCATGTTTTTGGTATACTGTGCACTGGAGAAAGAACCTGTGCCAATGTCCTTGCCTGCTGCCTTGGTGCCACCTTCTAAGAGACAAACGGTCAGTATATTGGGCTCTATGCAGTTGGTTCCCTCTTCAGCATCCGCCAAGAAATCTTACTACTTACCACCTGTAGGCATTCCAACTACCAAAGCATCGTTAAGACAGGTATAGATTTACCAGCATGAAAGGATTTTTTTTAACAAAGTGCATGACATTTAACAGTTGATTACTTGATAAAACTAGAAGGAACATCAAAGGGATTAAAGATTTGGAGCTCCCTCTGGTTGATCCTACATAATGTGATGGTCCAGAGGAAACAGATATTCCTCTATATTTCCTTAGGTCAAACAGATACCTTGTTGACTATGCTTTTATCTACCTGCCATTAAAACTAGAGGTGAGCCAGCACCAGTGGCTCATGCCTATAGTCCTAGCTACTCAGAAGGCTGAGATCTCTGAATCGAGGTTTGAAGCCATCCTGGGCAGGAAAGTCTAGTGAGACTTTTATCTCAAATTACAGAAAAAGCCAGAAGTGGTGCTGTGGGTCAAGTAGTAGAGTGCTAGCCTTGAGCAAAAGGAGCTCAGGGACCATGCCCAGGCCCAGAGTTCAAGCCCCAGGACTGGCAAAAAGAAGAAAGGAAAAAAAAATAGAGGTGAAAGATACTATGTGCTAACACTGCATGATTGCCCTACATAATTAATAAATGTTTTTGTTTAATGTCCAGTTACTTCTTGAATCTTTAGGATCAAATTATCTGTTCAGAGTGGTGCATGGTCTTTTTCTTTCTCTGACTTGCTTCTTGTCAGATTGTTAGCATGAACAAATTGGCCAATTTGGCTACAGTTAAGAATTCTGGACAGAACTATAGAAAATGAAAATAAAAAACTATTTAAATATTTCTTCATACAAACTTTGCCAGTTACTTGTATTAATGTGGGAATCATAACAGGTCAGGTGTTTCATCATACTTAAAAGGGAAATAAAAGTAAAATTAGCATATGCAAATATACTCCCAGCTGAATTGTGTTTTTGTAATTTTCTCTTTACTGCAGTATTTTAGTTTCAATACAACAGAGATGAAGCATGACTGTAATATTTAGTAGGAAATATCTGTTCCGAATTTGGGACAGCTACTGCTGTAGGTTGAACAAGTGAACTTCAAAGTTTATTTTATTTGGCAGAAATACTGTTTTTTTTTTCTCTCCCTCTAGTGGGTTGTATCCTCTGCAGAAAAAGCTAAATATGATGAAATCTTCCTGAAAACTGATAAAGATATGGATGGATTTGTGTCTGGAATGGAGGTCCGTGAAATATTCCTGAAAACAGGTTTACCTTCTACTTTACTAGCCCACATATGGTAAGACTGACTGAAATTGATTTCTAAAAATGCAATTTTCTATTATCTGTAGTTTTATGCATTTTTATTTTGAAGTCATTTTTGTGAGCAGGTTTATATCTCAAAGTTCTTTATAGAGTATATTTAAATCTGAAGTACTAGCCAGGTGTTGATGGCTAGCTACTCAGGAGACTGAGATCTGAGGACTGAGGTTCAAAGCCATCCCAGGCAGACAAATCCACGAGACTCTTATCTCCTATTAACCATAAAAAAAACCTGGTAGTAGAGATGATAAAGCCTCAGCCTTGAACAAAAAAGCTAAGCAAAAGTGGCGCTGTAGCTCAAGTGGTAGAGTGCTCACCTTGAGCTGAAGAGCTGAGGGATAGCACCCAGGCCCAGAGTTCAAGCCCCATGAGCAAAAAAAAAAAAAAAAAAAAAAAAAGCCAAGCAATAGCTCAAAGCCCTGTATTGAAGCCACAGTATAGCATCAAAACTTTAAAAGTATTTTAAGAGTTTTTCAGGATAAGGGCAAAACCTTGATCTAAAGCTTTAGAAGATAGACAGTGATACTCACTATTAGAATATTATATGAAGTATCAATTTAAAACAATATAAATCTAACAATCAAATGTCTGAAACTTAAATAATAAAAGAAATAGCATCTTTAAGACATATTTATATAATTCTTCAGGGTACATGAATATATTCATACCTTTATGTAATTTATATGCTCCTTAAAGAGAAACTAATTGGTCATGGTGGCTCACACCTATAATCCTAGCTATTCAAAAGCTTGAGTTGTTCAGGCAAAAAGTTAGCAAGACTCCATCTCAGGCAATAAAAACTGGGCAAAGTGGTACACATTTGTTATCCCATCTACTCAGGAAGCATAAATTGAAAGATCAAAGTCTAGACCTACTCAAGTAAAAAGTGAGCTCCTACTCAAAAAAATAAAAGCAAATAAGGCTAGAGGTATAGCTCAAGTGGTAGAGCACCCAAGTTCAAATCCCAGTTTTACAACAACACAAAAAGAGGAAAAGAAAACCTTAATAATACTAATGAATTTCACACTAAATGTGATTATATGTGGAAAATCCTTTGTAGTTTGTCTACTACCAGTCTAGCTATACCAAAGTTTATCTTCAAGTTTTCAAAGGCAGCAAACATCTGAAGTTAACTATGTGTTTACAGAGAGAAACCTAGGAAAGATAAAGAAGAATAGTAGGTCTGCTTTCAAAGGGATATGTGCTCAAGAATGAGAAAGACTATACAGGCACATTTGTTAATGGCTACTATTGAGTGCCTAGCTATCACAAATAGGTTTGGCATTATGCCCAGACTTTTATAAAAGTACCTGTCTTTAATTTTTACACTAACCTTACAAGATGGATATTATCTCTATAGATAGGAAATTCAGGCTTGAAATGTTAAAAAGTTTGATTCAGATCACAAGGAGAAATAAGGAAAGCTGAAAGTCAAGATTTATTAGATACCCTTGCGTGAAGTCTCTGTCAGGTCACAGTGACTTTCAGAAAATTAAACATAGGATTTCAGAAAGCTGAGCTTCAAAAAGAGGAGGGGGATGGAGGGAAAGAGGGAGGGAAGGAAGGAAGGAAGGAAGAAAGGAAGGAAGGAAAGGAAGGAAGGAAGGAAGGATGGATGGATGGATGGATTTGCTCTTTCTCTTCAAGTGATTTTGTAAAACTTTCCAGATTGTTGCCTTTCCTTCTATGTGATTTGCATTTACAACTGTCCTTTCTACTTTGAGGTGGTGACCTTTGTATCCTGCTACTCTTAAGAGTTATGGAGGAATAAACTAACATGGAAATTTTTAATTGTTTTAGAATTTTTGTGGCATCACCAAATGAACTAGATTTGTTGAGACTTAGGGTTCATCTGTTTTTAACATCTTTTAATGTTATAAATTTGGGGAGTAAGGGGCATAAAAATTGACTGTCAGTGGAGACTCATCCCTTCAATCTAATAATAGGAGCATACACCTCAACATAGCCTTTACCCAGTCTTGTGTAATCTATAAGAAATAACCAACTAAAAGGACACAGCAGAATGAAAGCTTCACTAGATCTTTACCTCCAGATGCACAAATCCTAATGAAAAATCATTACTTTTATGAATAAACAAAGAATGTGTCTCTCGAAAGCTAACAACTCCACAATAAAAGACTTAAGTGATAATGAAGAGGATTAAAGCTTAAACAATGAACTGAATAAAATGGTGGAAAAAATGGCCAATGAAATAAAGAAGGCAATGGAGATATGAAAGAGGAAGGCCAATGAAGATAGAAATCTTGAAAAAAATAAAATTAAAATCCTGGAAATGAAATGCTCAGTAGCTTAAATTAAAAACTTAATCAGAAGCCTAGCTAATAGAACAGAAGTTGAAACCATGATATCATTGGTTGAGGATAAAGCATTTGCATTAAATCAAACAGTCACAGACATTAAATAAAAACACTTTAGAAGATACCAAGGAAACTTATAAGATGCTCAGATTCCATGAAGAAAATCAAGCTTTTGAATCATGGACCTAGACAAGGGAGAACAAATATAAAGTAAAGGCACTGAGAACCTATTCAGTGAAATAACAAACAGAAAACTTCCCCATGCTTGAGAAAGAGAGGGTCATCCATGTGGTAGAGGCTTATAGAACAGCAAAAAGCAATATCAGAGAAGAAACACCCCAGGACACATTGTAGTTTAAGCACTAGATATCCAGAATAAAGAAAGAATATTTTTTATTTATTTATTTTTTCCAGTCCTGGGGCTCAAACTCAAGGCCTGGGCACTGTTCTGAGCCTCTTTGTGCTCAAGGTAGTGCTCTACCACTTGAGCCACAGCACCACTTCCAGCTTTTTCTGTTTATGTGGTACTGAGTAATTGAACCCAGGGCTTCATGCATGCAAAGCAAGCACTCTACCACTATGCTACATTCCCATCCCTAAAGAAAGAATATTTAAAGCTGCAAAAAAGGGAACACAAGTTACTTACAATGTCAAGCCCATTAGAATAACAGCATATTTCTCAACACAAATTCTAAACAAGGAAGGTATGGAAAGAAATCATTCAAACCCTGAGAGATAACAATTGTATCTGGAAAGCTATCCTTTATAATTGATGGAGAAATGAAAACCTTCCGTGATATACAGATCTAGAAAAATTTGTGACTACTAAACAAGGACTGCAAAAGATGAAAGAATCCAACACAGAATAAGAAAATTCAAAAGCAGGAAAATAGTTGAAATAATAGACCCTCCTAGATGCATAGATACACAAAGCAGGAACAGGCAAGATGCAAATGACAAGAAATGTGGCATATATTTCAATGGTAATGTTGAACATTAGTGGTTTTCACTCTCCAATTAAAGGACATACAACGGAAACCTGGATCAAAAGCAAGACCCAACCATTCATTACCTAAAAAACAAAGCCAAAACAAAACCAAGGAAACAAACAAACAAAAAAACCCTCAACACTTCACTGACAAGATAGAGTATGGATAAAGATCTTCCAAGCAAATGGACCGCTGTAAACAGGCAGGAGTAGCCATTCTTTTTTTTTTTTTAATTGGTGGTGGGTCTTGAACTCTGGGCCTGGGCGCTGTCCCTCAGCCCTTCAGCTCAAGGCTAACACTCTGCCATTTGAACCACAGTGCCACCTCCAGTTTTCTGGTGGTTTATTGGAGATGAGTCTCATAGACTTTTCCTGCCTGGGCTTGCTTTGAACCACGATTCTTAGATCTCAGACTCCTGAGTAACTAGGATTACAAGTGTGAGTCACCGGTGCCCAGCAAGAGTAGCCATTCTTGGAGCTGGGAAGGTGGCTCAGTGGTAGAGCGCTTGCCTTGCATGCATGAGGCCCTGGGTTCAATTCCTCAGCACCACGTAAGCAAAAAGAAAAAAGCCGGAAGTGGTGCTGTGGCTCAAGTGGTAGAGTGCTAGCCTTGAGCTGAAGAGCTGAGGGACAGCGCCCAGGCCCAGAGTTCAGGCCCCACGACTGGACCCAAAAAAAAAAAAAAAAAAGAGTAGCCATTCTTATAGCTGATAAAATTGACTATGAACTAGTATCAGTCAGAATAGACAAAGAAGGTCACTTCAGAGAATGATCTATGAAGAAGAAATTACACTTATTAACGGATATACACAAAATAGTGACATATCCAGGTTTATTAAAAAGGCAATTCTGGGCTTAAAAGCCCTGATAGACCCCAGCATAATAATAGTGGGAGACTTCACTATCCCATTCTCATCCATACATAGTAGGGAAGGAAGAAGTCAAATTATCTCTCTTTGCAGATGATATGATCCTATATTTAATAGACTCCACAGGCTCCACAAAAACACTCCTATAGCTGATAAATACCTTTGGGAATGTAGCAGGACATAAAATCAGTACTCAAAACTTAGTAACTTTTTAACATACCAATAGTGAACAAGCTAAGAAAGAAAGTAGGAAAACAGTTCATTTATAATTGCCTAAAAATAACAATACCCTAATCATTAACTCAACACCCTAGCCATTAACTTAACCAAGAAAGTGGTAGATTGCCCATCTAGCAAGGTCAGGACTCTGATTTCAGACCCTAACACTGTCATATGAAGAAAATGTGGATATGGTGTGTTTTTGGCCCATCACACACTTTGTAGTGGTCCTGAAAATTAATAAAGCTTGAAGTAGACTTAATTATAGGCCTCTGCCAAGTATCAGAATGAATATTCTCTTTTTTCAACCTGTTTAGCATTTAGTTTTAAGTAACCTGTTAGTTTATGTGATTGTCTCTTTTTAAAAATACGTTTTGAGGAGCTGGGAATGTGGCTTAGTGGTAGAGTTCTTTCCTAGCATACATGAAGCCCTGATTTTGATTCCTCCGTACCACATAAACAGAAAAGGCCAGAGTGGTGCTGTGGCTCAAGTGGTGTCCTATCCTTGAGCAAAAAAAGGCTCAGGGACAGTGCCCAGTCCCCAAATTCAAGCCCAGGACTGGCAAAAATTTTTTTGAATTTTTTAATTTAACTGATTATTTTTTAAATTATACCTAGTTATAGTAATTTTTTCTCCTTAATTTTAGGACGATATTAATAGCATTTATATGCCATTCATTTTGTTTATTTGTGCAGGGCATTATGTGACACAAAGGACTGTGGAAAGCTTTCAAAGGATCAGTTTGCTTTGGCTTTTCACTTGATCAATCAAAAGTTAATAAAGGGCATTGATCCTCCTCACATACTTACTCCTGAGATGATTCCACCATCAGACAGGACCAGTTTACAAAAGGTATGATGTCTTAAAAGAGAACCTGAAAGTATTAATAGAAAGAAGCATATACTATGTCAAGTCACAGTAAGTTTAGATGGAATAATGGAGAAAATGTATCTGGCTAAGTGTAGACCAGTACACTATTGATGGTTTAGTTATTAGTATCAAAAATATGCTCTTTGTATAAATGACATGGTTGGTCTGTAGCCTGTTTATTCTACTACTTATTACACATTTAATAGCTATGTGTTCTGATCTTAAACTGGAAATATGGTCTTAGTTTTCCCTTCATGGATTTGTGAAGTAATTTTTATGAATTGAGTAAAAATTAAATAAAAACTATAAGAATTTTATATTTCATTTCATGACTCACTGTTACAGAAAACAATATAAATTTGAAAACAAAATCTAGGAGATGGTTATTTGTTAATTTTACATCAAAAAAGCCTTTAATTATATGTTGAGGATACAACTGTACATGGTTTTTGCTAGAGATGATCTTTGTTCCTGAATATATAGTTGGATTCATATTTGAACAGCTAAATGTCAGTTTTAGTTACTTTGGGCTTCTGACCAGCAGTTAAAACTCTTTCATTTTATGTATTATTATGCCTTGGTTTCTCTCTTTACCTAGAAACCTTCCTAGTATTGTACAGTCAGGATACCTTGGCCTTTAATCGACCTTTTAAGGATTTGTATACATAGTCTTTACCTTTCAAACTAAATACTTGAGCCACATGTAATGCTCACTTGTAGTACTAACTACTGGGGAGGCTAAGATGAAAGAATCATTTTAGCACAGGAATTCAAGGCCAGCCTGGGTAACATAGCAAGACACCAACTCAAACACACACACACAAACACACACACACACACACACACACACACACACACACACACACACACAAGACACCAGCTCAAACACACACACACGAATCCCAGAGCTTTAGCAAGACACCAGCTCAAACACACACACACGAATCCCAGAGCTTTAGCAAGACACCAGCTCAAACACACACACACACACACACACACACACACACACACACACACACACACACACACACACACACACACACACACACACACACACACACACACACACACACACACACACACACACACACACACACACACACACACACACGAATCCCAGAGCTTTATAACTGTAAATCTCTTAAGACCTATAAAGTAACTGATGCTATGATGATTCTTTAAGATTGCATCTAATAGGAGCTGTCAAATGTGTACTATGTATGAAACCTTTCTTTCAAACACAAATGTTTTGGCTTTTGCTCTAGCAGGAAAGTCTGTGAACTCTTATTTCCAATTAGCTACCAAAAAAGCCAAAGTGGAGTTGTGGCTCAAGTGATAGAATGGTATCTTTGAGCAAAAAGCCCAGCAACAACACCCAGGTCCTGGCAGCAAAAAAAAAAAAAAATCTACTTTAACAAATCTCATAATAGTTAAAATTTGATTTTCTAAGAAAATCAAACCAATAAGATATCAAGCCACTAAGAAAACAAAAATATCATTTACTTACTACCAGGTTTAGAGAGTTACATTTTTAATAAACATTTGATCAGTTTGTGAGCTTTGTATTGGGGCATATTAGGAACTTTTCTTTAGATTCTTTGTGATATATGACATGGGTTCCCTATGTTGAAAAGGCTGAAAATGATGTCACTCAAAAAGATAAAGGCTGCCAGGTGGCTATGGCTCATGCCAGTAATCCTAGTTATTCAGATGGCTGAGATCTGAGGATCACAGTTCAAAGCCCTCCTAGGGAAAGTCCATGAGACTCTTATGGCCAATAAACTACTTAAGCCAGAAGTGGCACTGTGGATTAAGTAGTAGAATGCTAGCCTTGAGCACAAGAGTCTCAGGGACAGTGCCCAGGACCTGAGATCAAGCCCCAGGACTGGAAAAAAAATAAAAATAAAAAAAAAGATAAAGGTTGCCGAATTTATATTTATGCCCTTTGCTATATAATATTCTCAGTTATACATATTGTTTTATCCTTTCATCTATGTAGATTTTTTTCTTCTTTATTTTACAAATTGCTGAGAGTCTCACTGTTTACTTTCCATACAAATTACAAATAGGGGGCTGGGAAGGTGGCTCAGTGGTAGAGTGCTTGCCTCGCATGTATGAGGCCCTGGGTTCAATTCCTTAGCACCACATAAGCAGAAAAAGCCGGAAGTGGTGCTGTGGCTCAAGTGGTAGGGCACTAGCCTTGAGCTGAAGAGCTGAGGGACAGCGCCCAGGTCCAGAGTTCAGGCCCCACGACCAGGAAAAAAAAAAAAAAAAAAAATTGTTAAAAACAAATTACAAATAGGGCAAGTTTCTGAAGCAAATTGTGTTTGTTTATTGACATTAGTATATAGTATACTAGTTTTAAATTTAGTAGATATGTCTGAAGTCCATTCACTAGAATGTAGATACTTAGTGTTAGGTAGCAGTATTATTCATTAAAATGGGACTTTATCATTGTTGTCTTATCTATTAACCAAAATTTAACTTTAAAAATTAAAATTTACATTTATCTTTCAATAATCTCTTTTGCTTTTATAATTTGATTTTCAAAAAAATGCTACTTTTTTGGCAGCTTTGACTAATCCTTTTTGAATGTTGCTTTTCTTTCTGTTTTTTCTAGTTTGGACTATTTTTTCCATTCTGCAGCACTCTGCTTTTCGTCTTTCTTGTACTGTCAGTTTCTTAACGCTACTCTCTCTCAAGGTTAGAGCTTTATTTTATGCATTTTTACAATAATTATTTTATGCATTTTTTACAATAATTTGCAAATAATTTTGAAAATACAAGATTTTTATGCAGCAAAGTGAATGAGAGAAAAATACTTAAACTCATGTCACTTGGTCATTTGTGGGCATTTTAGCTTGCCTCCCCTAGGCTTTGATCCACTTTAAATCACCAAAGTGGAATTTTTGTGAAATTCATGAGACAGTGTGAAAGATGGGAAAAATGCTACATTTTTCTTCCCATGCCCTTGAATTATTAGCTGACCTTTTTCCATGCTTCCAGATTGCATGTCATTTTAGTCATGTACAGTTTCATTCCTAACTTGTTTATGGTTAAACTAATTTGTTTCACTGTGTCTTATTTGATATTTTAATAGCAAAGACTGTCAAATGTTAGTCATAAATTTAAAGTAATAGAATAGGTATAGAAATCATGTGTTTCTTGGTATACTTGCACTTCTGATAGCAAATGTCTCAATAGCATTTAAGTAATAGAAGTTACTATTGGTAATGAAGGTAAGATCAAAGGCTAATTGGTTTTTCATTTTGTTTATCTATCCAGCTGCCTGGCCAAGCCTGGCTTCTAAGTCATGTTTAATACAGAGCTAAAACCCATAAATACCTCATCCAACAATCTACTTTAAAAGTTTTAATTTAATATAACATATACTGTGGAATATAGTAAGCAGTTAAGAGATTTATATAAATTCATAATGATTACAAAATTTAAAAAATTGAATCTTCATGGGTAAATTTTGGTGTTGCTAGTCTAAACAAGAAAGCTCAGTACTAAAAATGCAGTGTGGCATTAAATAGTATAGAATGACTTGTTTGCAAGATTTGATTAATGTATTTATCAGGTTTACTTTTATGTAGTTTCATTTACCTAGCATGCACATGCCCCAAGGGACATAGTATGAAATTGCACATTTTTGAAATTGAATACTCTATAACTTTTATCAGTCATTGAATTAGTTTCCTCAGCTCTGAAATGGAGAATTGACTAATGGATTTGACAGTACTTAGTGAATTTTAAATGATGATATAGTTGTACGAGATGGGACATTGTGAACCTGTTGGGTAAGGTGGTGACATAGAGTAAGTTCATAACAGCCTACGTAGTAATAATACTAACTTTTATGTTCTAATAATAAGGTCATCAGTGTATTTTAGGTTGCTTGTTTTTAGGTGTCAGTTTTAACATTTCCAGAAGTAGATTATTCTGTTGTTAATATGATTCTAGTTTGGAAGTATAAATTAAGGGTTTAAAGAACAGTTTATCCTTTTGCTCTTACTTTACCATACAGGACATCAATGATAGTTCAAATTTAATTTATAAAGTAAATAGGGCAGAAATGTATTTTCCTGTTTTATTGGTGAAGATCATGCAGTTAGTAAAATAGGAGAACCAAAATTAAATTAAAGCTACTTAAATTCTGAGATGATTTTTGGGACCTTCATTATTAAAAGAAAATAATAATGAAAAGTAAGTCATATATGAAAAGTCTTATATATGGTAATACTGATATTTACTGTGGAACAAGCCTGAACAGTTGAGTTTACTTTAAATAAACACTAAAGTTATTTAATAAAATTTAATGTTGAGTAAAATTAATCACAATTCTGAGATTTGACAAAAATTGTTTATCCTTTACCAGATGATACAAGTACTAAATAAATTACATCTCTAAAAAAATATTCTTCATTGGAGAAATTAATTTGTTAGGTATCTGTTTCACTATGAGCTTCTACACAGAATAGGATCAAGTGACAAAGGTTGGGTTTATATTATAGAATAATAGCTTTGGAACATTTAAGGAAACTCATGTACTTACATAATTATAAGCATAGAATTATATTAATGGTATTAGATATAATTCTATTAAATGAATTGTTACTAATGAAGTGGATTATGCAACACTATTTCATGTAAATCTTTTTAATATTTTAGTGTTTATATTACATAATTTCATGGTAATAATACATAATTGTGAACTTTTTGTTTTTAGAACATCATAGGATCAAGTCCTGTTGCAGATTTTTCTGCTATTAAGGAGCTAGATACCCTTAACAATGAAATAGTTGACCTGCAGAGGTATGTAATTTAAAATTACAGCTAACTTCACACACACACAAACACACACACACACACACACACACACACACACACACACATTTCTGTTTCTAATGTATATTTGAGTAAATGTCACTTTGTTAAGTACCATACTCAGACTTCACTGGAATCAGTATACCTTATTTCATCAAATAAAGGCAACCTTTGGTAGCAGCATATGCTATTTTTTTTATGTACTACTGTAAAAGGAAAAAGTATTCAATAAACACAGCAATGCCATTAACTGTAAAATACTTTTGATTTCCGGTAGTGAAATAAATGTGTCTTAGAATGAATGAAATAATAGGTTTTCTTTAGCTATTTGAATAGATTAGGAAACTGTTATTTTATCTTAGGAATATGAAATACAGACACCATGCCAAATGCTTTCTTTACTACTTAATCCTCACAAAATTTTGTGAAGACTATTGTTTTTTTTATTTCTGTTATTGTTGTTGTTGTTTTTCTCCTGTCTCTACCACTGAGTGTTGGGATTAGATCGTTTCTTGCTTTATAGATAAAGAAGTTAAGGCACTTAGACCATTGTACTCAAACAAACTTGTGTTCTATATAATACCTTTTCCCAGGACTACTTGATTCTAAATTGAATCTTCTTTCTTATATATGGTATGTGTAGAACAAACTCAAATACAATTATATTTAAATCTGAATATAGTCATTATTATTGATATTTCTTAAATTCCCATTTCCTGGAATCTTTATGGCAATATTTACTGTAAAAATGACTTCCTAACATTATTTGCAAAGCAGATGAGATTACTTTTCCACCTATAAGGCAAGGGACTTAAATACCACTTTGTATATAGACCAACCTTCTTTTTTTTTTTTTTTTTCCAATTCTGGGGCTTGAACTCAGGGCCTGGGTACTGTCTCTGAGCCTCTTTGTGCTGCTCAAGGCTAGCACTCTACCACTTGAACCACAGAGCCATGTCAGTGTTTTCTGAGTAGTTTATTAGAGATAAGAGTCTCATGGACTTTTCTGCTGGGGCTGATTTTGAACTGTGATCCTCAGATCTCAGCCTCCATGAGCCACTGGCACCTGGTTCCCTTCTTCTCTTTCTCCTCCTCTCCCTCCTCCCCCTCCCTTCTCTCCTCCCCCTCCCCCTCCCTCTCCCTCCCCCTCCCTCTCCTCCCCCTCCTTTCTCCTTCCTCCCCCTCCTCTTCTTCTTCTTCTTGTCCTCCCCTGCCCCCTCCTCCTCTTCCTCCTCCTCTTCCTCCTCCTCTTCCTGTTCCTGTTCTTCCTCCTCCTCCTCCTCCTTCCCTTTACAGCTCTTTGAAACAAATAATGGGTAATACCTTATTTTATTGATGTTATTATTAAAGGGAATAAGCAACTTATCTGGCTAACATGGCAATAATTTGACAATACTCCTATCTTCTCTATAGGAGTATATTAAGATTGCTATAGGGAAACTTAGTTATGAGAGTTTTTTTTTCTTTGTAAGAGAAAGCACACTCCCAACTAACTTCACTGAGTATGTATTTACTGACAGATGAAACTAAAGCCTTTTAGAGGTGGAGATTACTTGAAGCATAGCTTGACATTGAGACTCAAATGATATAATCATTTTTTTGCTCTCACCATTTCTTGTTTCTGTTTCTACGGGATTGATTCTATTCTTGGATATACTTCTCTTTACATTAGCAAGAGAGCTATAGCACATGTAGCCTTATAGGCTTATAATTAAGTTTAGGGAAGAGTTCTTTATTGGCAGTTCATAAAAAAGCCTATATCTGAGGTAGTCAGCCAGTGAACACATAGATCACTGATTTGTTGTACATGCTGTCTGGAAGTATGTTGGAGTGTAGTTTGCAACCAAAACCATGTAGAGAAGGGGCTTTTCCCAAATGAAAATAGGAAATAATTGCCTGAAGGAGAGATGATTTCTGAAGTCAACTGTAGTAATTTAAGATTTATTGCTTAATATTGAGCATATTAAATTTTATCAAACTTGCTTTTGGAAAATTGGCTTTTTGTTGTTTCTATTACATTGAGTTCCATTATACTTATCTAATGTATAATTTTTTTTTTTTGGTCGGTTGTGGGGCTTGAACTCTGGGCCTGAGCGCTGTCCCTCAGCTCTTTACCTCAAGGCTAGTGCTCTACCACTTGAGCTACAGTGCCTTTCTGATGGTTTATTGGAGATAAAAGTTTCACAGACTTGCCTGCCCGGGCTGGCTTTGAACTACATTTCTCAGATCTCAGCCTCCTGAGTAGCTAGGATTACAGGTGTGAGCCACCGGCGCCCAGCGTGTATAAATTTTTGATAGTAAATGTTAGTAAGATTGTAGATAGATGTCCTTACTTGTGCCACCATTTTTTGTTTTGGTCGGTTGTGGGGCTTGAACTCTGGGCCTGGGCACTGTCCCTCAACTCTTCAGCTCAAGGCAAGTGCTCTACCGCCTGAGCCATAGCGTCACTTCCAGTTTTCTAGTGGTTTATTGGAGATAAGAGTCTCACGGACTTTCCTGCCTGGGCTGGCTTTGAACCGCGATGCTCAGATCTCAGCCTCCTGAGTAGCTAGGATTACAGGTGTGAGCCACCAGTGCCTGGCTTGCCATTTTTAATATATATTACATTTTGGTCAAATAAACTTTCAATAATTTTCAGCTTCTTATATAGGGAATGATAATAAAAAGAATATATCTAACATTTTGTGACTGTCTAATTATGAGAGAGGATTTCAAAACCTTATTGATTTGGGGGGGTGATCATTAACATTTTATCAGTGTGTGACATTTACACATGATTTGATATTTGTGTAAAACTTCTCTAGACTTTATCGGTGATACCTATGAGGTAAGCAAACCTGTATTATCTTATAACTACAGAAATGAAATAATGAGATTCACCTACTCATTATAGTTGTTAAAGTTAACTTTTTTAATAGCTCTTTTAGGTCAATAGGTCTTCAAGACATTACATTATAAACCTTGGCTTTTATTATTATAAATGACATTTTTCTGTAAGATTTCCTGTTCTGTCTTTAAAGTATTTATTAATATATCAGAATGTGCTGTATACAACTATAAAACAGGAAAAAGAATTTGAGCTGAATTGTGTGTCTGACAAAAGATTCTACCCACCATCTTGGTTGTTTCTTTTTGTTTGTGTGTGTGCCCCAGTACTGGGGCTTGAACTTTAGACCTCAGGCTTTTTCACTTATTGCTGGTGCTGTATCATTTGAGCTCAATTTATAGTTTTTTTCTGGTTTATTGGAGATAAGAGTATCATGGATTTTTCTGCTTGGGCTGGCTTCAAACCTAGAATCTCAGATCTTAGCCTTTTAAATAGCTAGAATTATAGATATGAGCCACCATTTCCTCTGTATTCTTTATTATTATTATCTTTATTATTATCTATATCTCATTATTGAAATTCACCATCAGTGTCATTTTCTTTGTGAGGGGAAGTCTTCTCTGATTATTTTACCTTTTTACCCTCTGACTATTAATATTTTTTAGAGGAATCTCCCTTTAAATTGTGTCCTCAGCAATAGGGATTATTTTCTTGTACATTATTATAGCTTTAGTGCTTGGCCTATAATAGATGAAAAAACAATTCATTATTACTGAATTCTGTTTTTTCTGTTCTACTGTTTTAGCTTTTACCTTTTATCTTGATCACTATTTAAACCTCTTGATTGGTTCTTTCTTTGAGCCTTTCCTGCCTTTATTTGGTCCAGCTTACATAAAATACAATTCAGGCTGGGCGCTGGTGACTCATGCCAGTAATCCTAGCTACTCAGGAGGTTGAGATCTGAGTATCACCGTTCCAAGCCAGAAAAGACAATGTGACTCCTTATCTCCAATAAACTACTTAGAAAAAGCCAGAAGTGGCCCTGTGGCTTAAGTGTTAGAATGCTAGCCTTGAGCACAAAGAGGCTCAGGGACAGCACCTAGTCCCTGAGTTCAAATCGGACAGCACCTAGTCCCTGAGTTCAAATCCCAGGACTGGACAAAAACAATTAGGATCCTTTGGTGGCTCTCCATCTATCTAGTTTATTCTATCTAGTGTACTCTTTTGAGTAGAGTATAACAAGCTCTGCCTCATAGAGTTCCTTTGGCAACCTGGCCCATTTTTCTGTCCCAGCCACTTTCACAGGACAGCATTTCGTATGGCACTCTAAAGTACACTGAGAGCAGACACTGTGTTTGCTCCTTCTAATTGTTAAGAACCTTGCTCTAACCTACCTTTTCAGCTTTATCCCTTTTTTCTAGCTGTATGGTGGATGGGTTTATAACCTCTTACCTCAGCATGCCAGCACTTTTATTCTTTGGTGCCTCTGATTACACTGTTCTTTGTTGCCTGGAAACTTTGTTTTTTGTTTTTTGGTTGTTTTTTTTTTTTTTGGGGGGGGGGTCCGGTTGTGGGGCCTGAACTCTGGCCTGGGCATTGTCCCTCAGCTCTTCAGCTCAAGGCTAGCGCTCTACCACTTGAGCCACAGCACCACTTCCGGCTTTTTTCTTATGTGGTGCTGAGGAATCGAACCCAGGGCCTCAGGCATGCAAGGCAAGTGTTCTACCACTGAGCCACCTTCCCAGCCCCAACTTTTACCTTCTTTACCTGAAAACTTCTAATCATGCTTCATGGCCTTAATGGGGCCTCCCCTTCCCCCCACTCAACCATATCCAGCACCCTCTATTATATGAGAGCACGCTGAGCAGGTCTTGAGCCACAGATTTTCCACCACAGGCACTTCAGAACCCTGTATGGTACAAGAGGCCGATGAGTGAGTCGCTCCCATGCAGCAACCAGACAGAACTCCCCTACCTCATCAACGTGGGTGAAGAAGGGTGGGTTTCCAGCACCTCTGCTTTCCTTTCCTCTTCAAATTCCCTATAGATTGATCCCCAGAATACAGAAAACATGAACATGAAACAGGACAGAAAAACAGAGACTTACTTCTGGGAGATTTCTGAATGACTCCAAAAAAATTGATTTGGCCTGTCTAGTGTCCACAAAGCTGGCTGTCAGAACAGGGGACCCTGGAACGTTTCAGGGGTACACCACTCATATGGGAGTTGGCTAGTGGAGGCTGTCCACCAGTGGCTTCAGGAAACCCAGATGCCTTCCTTGGCACTGGGATCTCCATCTGTTATAAGGTGAATTCAGTAGGGAGATACAGAGGAGCCACATTTTGAGTGGGTTGAATTGGGAGTCTTTATTAGAGCACTAGCAGTTTGTAGGCGGACTTCTGTCCAAAGACCTGCAGCCCAAAATTTGTAATACAAAATTTATCATCTTAAGCATTTTGTGTATATTGTAATGTTATGTAACTGTCACCATTCCCAGCTCCTTTCATCTTGTAAAACTGAAACTTTACTCATTAAACAGTGGCTTTCCTGCTCCCCTCACCCTGTGCTGCCCTTTGACAACTATCATTCTACTTTCTGTCTTATGATTTTTGAGTAGAGGAATTATTCACTGACTTTTTATGATTGATTTATTTTATTTAGCTTAATGCCCCCTAGATTCATCTGTAGTATAAGTCAGAATTCCCTTCATTTTTAAGACTAAATGGTATTAAATGGTGCATATATATCACATTTTGCTTGCCCACATATTTGCTGATTGGAAATTTAGCTTGTTAGGTTGGGAATGTTGTGTAGTATTAGAGTACTTGCCTAGCATTCATGAAACCCTGGGCTCAATTTCCTTAGTACCATATAAATGGAAAAAGCCAAAAGCAGCACTGTGGCTCAAGTGGTAGATTGCTAGCCTTGAGCAAAAGAAGCTCAGGGATAGTGCCTAGATGTTGACCTGAGTTCAAGCCCCAGGACTGACAAAGGGGCAGCAGGGGAGGGGGGTGGGAAATGTAGCTAGCTTTTATGTTTTAGCTATTGTAAATAATGAAAACAAATACCTCTTTGAGGCTCTCCTTCTAGATCTTTTGTGTATAGTACCAGAAGAGGAATTGCTAAATCATGGAATTATAGACCTATCTTCATGTTAGGGATTTCCCTGTAAAATCTGTTGTACGGTATTAGCCCTTTTCTCTAGAAATAGTATAGTGAACACATGTATCCACGTATATACTATTTTACATTTATTTAAGAGTTCCTAGACCCTTAAAAATTCTCCATGAGGGCTGGGAAGGTGGCTCAGTGGTAGAGCATTTGCCTTGCATGCCTGAGGCCCTGGGTTCGATTCCTCAGTACCACATAAGAAAAAAGAAAAAAACCAGAAGTGGCGCTGTGGCTCAAGTGGTAGAGCGTTAGCCTTGAGCTGAAGAGCTGAAGGACAGCCCCCAGTCCCAGAGTTCAGGCCCCACGACTAGAACCCCCCCAAAAAAATTCTCCATGATCTTATTTGTAAGAATCCTTACTCTGGAGATAAAATGTTTTCGATTTTACTTACCAGTTCTTACTAGAAGGAAAGAGGACACATACTGAGAAATTGCTTCAATCACTTAGAATAGTGTACTCCTGGTGGTATGCTGAGGCAGGAGTTAATATTTTGTCTTCTGCTAGCTTTTACTTCCTTCCTGTCTCTGTTCTTTTAGCAAGAAATCAGAAAGAAAAAGCCACATCCTGTCAGACACGTTCATTGTTCTGGTCTTAGACCAATAAACAGGATAATTTTTACCTAGTTACTAGAGTTGTAACATACCTATTTTCATAAATTATCCTGTTGAATTCTTGGAACATTCCTGAGTAGAGTTTTATCTTGATTTTTTCAAATGAAATGTTGAGACAAGTCTTTATTTCCCAGAAGCTTACCCTCTTATCTATCTCAATTTAGAAAGCATTTAATTTTTCTCACAGCATTTAAAATATTGAGCTGTATTTCTTTCCCCAAGTAGATTCTGAAGTTTATATGATGGCAAAGACTGTCTTTTCTAAAAATAAGAATGGGACAGTATAGTGTAGAATTTAACAGCCATGGGCTTTATAGTCAGATTGCTAATGATCTGACATAATTTGATCAAATTTACATAACCATGCCTCAGTTTCTCCATCTGTAAAATAGAAATATAACTAATGCCATGTAAAATGCTTACCAGAGGTCTAAGAACATGATAAACTCTAAACATAGGTTAGTAATTATTGTTCATTGTTTGCATCCTCTTCATTCTTAATACCTATTTGTCTCTTAGAGTATGAGATTTACTGGATAGCTGCTTAGTAACTATTGGTCAGAGTAGATGAATTAATTCTCTATACCTATAATTCTCTATACCACATCCTATAGGTTCTGTTTCTATGAAGAGCCCTAACCTATTTTCCACCTACCCTTGTTCACTCAAGTACATGTAGTCATAAAACTCTTCATTTTGCCTAAACAAACTCCATTTAGATATGTTATATCATCTTTTTAAAGCTTCATTTTTCTTCTCTTCAAAGAGGAATGATAAAACTTCTATCTCAGTTACATAGAGGATTAAATAATATAGCTAGCACATTTAATAAATAGATTCTAGATAAAATTTAAATAATAAAAAACTTTATAAACTGCAGGTATCTACTTTATGTCAGATGTAAAACTGATGTAAATAGTGAAAGAGAAAATATACAACAGAATCCAATATACTTCTGTGCAATGTGAAAACCAATCTACTGATTCAACATAGTGCTATACTTTAGGGATACATAAAATAATGAGATAAGATACTGATCATTAAGAAACTTTCAATTCAGCACAAATGTATATACACTTGGTATAAAGTACTAGGGAAGAGGACATTAAGAGATAATTATAATGCAGAGCCAAGCAGAATGGCGCATGTAAAAACTAATCCCAGCTGCTTATGAGATGGAAATCTAGAGGACAAAAGTTGGAGGCCAGCCTGGGCAGAAAATTAAGGAGAATTCATCTCAACAAATACAAAAACCAGGTGTGGTGGTTTACACCTGTAATCTTGCTACATGGAAGGTCTAAGTAAGAAGATCATCATCCAGTTCAGCCTGGGCAAAAAACATGAGACCTTACCTGAAGCATTGTATACATAGTAATGTTATGTTTATCAGTAGAAATTTGTCCTGTCTGAGAGGGTGAGGAAGTGGTACTGTGGCTCAAGTGGTACAATACTTTCCTTGAGCTGAAGAGCTCAGGGACAGTGCCCAGGCCCAGAGTTCAAACCCCACAATTGACAAAAAAAAATACATTAAAATTAAAGAGAGTGAGACCTCAGCTAGGCCTTAAAGGAAAGAATCATCTTAGGCATGGAAATAGAATTTCACCTGGGAAAGCTTATACAGGAAAACACAGAAATAAAATGTCAGACTTCAATAAGGGCATATTAAATAAAGGGACTACTACACAGATACTTTACTGATGGTTCATACACTTTATGTGAAAATTAACTAGGTAGGTTCCTTAAATACACACCCCAGGCTGAGGCAGTCATAACTGACACCTTCTAGTGCCAGTGCCATGGATCTTACAGAGCCAGAAACAGATCAGATGAGCTCCACATCTGATACTATAAAAGCAACCATCTCTTCAGATATTATGGTTTCTAGTAGTAATGGAATCAAAGAACATCATCATCCAGTTCAGCCTGAGACCTTACCTGAAACATTGTATAGATAGTAATGTTATATTATTTTTAAAAATCAAGTTACATCCTAAGGATACCTTACAAAACCTTTTTTTGAGACAGGTTCTGCTCTGTAGCTCAAGCTGGACTTGAACTCACTCATGTCTCAGTCTCCCAAGTGCTAGGATTACAGGCATATACCACCATGCCCAGCTAAAATTAAAAAAAGAAAATCATTCTTGAATGACTGAGGTGGAGATCTATGTTTAATGACACAGTATTTGACTACCTGCTTTCAAAGTTCCACCTAAACCTATGAAGTAGTTGATATTGCAGCTCAAAATAGTATTCATTCTCTCTTTGGGAACTTCAATCTCTCTCCTACATTTTCTAATCTTCAACTGATTAGATGAGATCCACCTACATTAAGCAGGGTATTGTGCTTTACTCAGTAGAATCTATTGTTAATCTCACCTAAAAATTACCTTCTTAACATTTATACTGTTGTTGGTATACATATCTGAGTACTGTTGCCTAAAATTAACTATTACAAGAAGTGTCAGGAGCAGAGCCTAAGCCATATCAAAACTCACTCTGTCCCTGCCTTTTAGCTTCTTTGTATTAAAACTTTATTTTTCTTTAAGCAGGGACAAATGCTAATAGCTCCTAGACTTCCATTTGCCTTTCTTCATCATTCCATAAGAGTGATTTTTCATAAAAGGAATGAGATAATTCACATTAGGTGCTTATCACCCTAATACTAACCATGTAGCATTAATAAATGCTAGCTTTTATTATTATTATTATTATTATTATTATTATTATTATTATTATTATTATTATTATGTAGTGGTAGTAGTAGAAGAAGAAGAAGAAAAGGAATAGGAGGAAGGGAAGGGCTTGGAGAGAGGAGAGGGACTAAGGAGAGAGAAGGAAGAGGAAAGAAAATGCCATGTTGGCAATATTGCTCTTATTAGCTTCAAATAAAGAGATCCTAGATAAAGATTCTAAATGCCTTTTTCTTTGGTCACAGGCACATTCTTAATTACTGTACTTGTGAATTGGGAAACTGTAATTGGTTAAACTTGGGTCAGGAGCCAATCCCTGGTCAATTCTTGCCCTGAGAGTCTACAAAAAGGTAGCCTCTTTTGTTTGAAACACATGGGCAGGGGCTGGGAAGGTGGCTCAGTGGTAGAGCACTTGGCCTTGCATGCCTGAGGCCCTAAATTCGATTCCTTAACACTACATAAGCAAAAAGAAAAAAGACGGAAGTGGCGCTGTGGCTCAAGTGGTAGAGTGCTAGCCTTGAGCTGAAGAGCTGAGGGACAGTGCCCAGGCCCAGAGTTTGGGCCCCACAACCGGACCCAAAAAAAAAAAAAAGAAACACATGGGCAGAAAACATTAGATGAAGGAGGAAGAGAATAGTCTTCTGTAGAAAGATTACTGGATCCTACAAGGGAAGGGTGGTGCTAATGGAACCAATATTTAAATTTTGGACCATTTTTCTTCAAATCCCATGATTTGAACCCATATAGTGAGTTTCTAAAAGTAGAAAATAGACTATTTTGAATAGATCATATTTGGGGGGGAGGGATTTTAATGCTTATGTATTCTGAACTTAGTGTTTTCTATATTTTTGTAATCATAAGTCCTTTTTACAAATTTTTGAAAGTTACTTCATCAGGTGCTCTAGGTAACATTAACATTTAGGCTCAAAGATTGCCTTTTGTTTCATTACATGACATCTTGTATTTTTAGCCTTCCAGACCTCAGAGATAGAAGCATTTACATATGAAAAATAAGCCTTGGCCACTGAAAGGTTAAGTAACCTAATTAAGAGAATAACTTTCACAGCAGAGGGAGACTAGAATCCAGGTCTCCAGGTTATTGTTCTTTTTTTTTTTTTTTTACTCTCCTTAAGACCCAGATGCCTTACTTATGATGAGAATTAAAAGCATTTTTAAACTTGAAAATGTGCTGCAGAACAATTTTTATAAATTCTCAGTTTGGAAAAATACAGCTTTATTTGTTTTCTAGTTTCCAATGGTTTCTAGTTTTTACTGTTTTCTGGCTAGAAAACAATGATTGCTTGTATTCAGGGGGGAAAAGTCATAAAACAGTGCATCTTGGAAGGACTTTGAAGATGATTTACTTATCTCTATGATAATATTAGAATTGTATCAAAGTTAAGAAAGATGGCTCACTCCCTGGTCCCCATAAACAGAGCCTGGGAAGTGGAAGTGAACTGCATGATCTCAAGATTCTGCAACCTGATCTTGTGAATAGCTTTTGATCACTTTGTATTAGATTTATATCAACAATAGACCTGTGAAAGTCTAGCTTCAGCCTTGCTTTCCTTGATGGTTGAGGCATTAGGCTATGTGGAATCAGAGCTATTGGCCTTTTAATACCAGGAAACTTCATTCCTGCTTCTCTATGTAGCTTTGGCCCTTATGGATTCTTCAGGATGTGCAAGTATCATAGGAATGAATAAAGCCAGAGAGATCATCTAAAATAGATGATGATTAGAGTCATTTCGTTTTGGGGAATTACTAAGATGGTTTTTCCTGTTATGACATCCAAGATGAGTGGTAATTTGGGCAAAATGATTGTATATCCATAGTATTTCTGTCCTATCCATATTATTCCTTGAGAAGCTGAATATAAATCCCAATTTTTATTATGACTATAAACTCTTTAAAAGTTTTCAAGTTAGGGGCTGGGAAGGTGGCTCAGTGGTAGAGTGCTTGCCTTGCATGCATGAGGCCCTGGGTTCGATTCCTCAGCACCACATAAGCAAAAAAAAAAAGCCGGAAGTGGTGTTGTGGCTCAAGTGGTAGAGCGCTAGCCTTGAGCTGAAGAGCTGAGGGACAGTGCCCAGGCCCAGAGTGCAGGCCCCACGACCGGACCCAAATAAGAAAAAAAAAAAGTTTTCAAGTTAGCTAAGTAAAGTGCTTTGAATATATTACCTTTAGAAAAAAAATAAGTTAACTAAATATGGTACTATTAATATTACCTTTAGAAAAAAAATAACTTTTTATTATGACAGGCTCTTGAAAAGTTTTTAAGTTGACTACTATTAAATAGAATGCTGGGAATGTAGCTCAGTGGTAGAGTGCTTGCCTTGCATGCATGAGGCCCTGGGTTTGATTCCTCAGCACCATATAAATAGAAAAGGCCAGAAGTGGTGCTGTGGCTCAAGTGGTAGAGCGCTAGCATTGAACTGAAGAGCTCAGGGACAGTGCCCAGGCCCAGATTTCAAGCCCCATGACTGAAGGAAAAAAAAAAAAAAAAGAATGCTTTATATACACTATGAATGCATCAACTTTGGAAAAAAAATATGCTGTTCAAAACAAGAGCTAAAAGGACAAGATATAAGAACAAGCATTTTTTTAATGCACCTAAATGTATGTTTAAATATTTTTATTTGGGGCTGGGAAGGTGGCTCAGTAGTAGAGTGCTTGCCTTGCATGCCTGAGGCCCTGGGTTTGATTCCTTAGCACCACGTAAGCAGAAAAAGCCAGAAGTGACGCTTTCGCGCTAGCCTTGAGCTGAAGAGCTTAGGGACAGGGCCCAGGCCCAGAGTTCAGGCCCCATGACAGACCAAATATATATATGTTTACTTGTAAATGAGAGAATAGTTACAGAAGTTAAGAGCCATTACAGACACCAAGATATAATAAATTATATAGGTCTATATGCATTCACACACAGACCAAAAGTAGATGGATACTTTTAGGAATGAAACAGAAAGGCACAATGTCTGTGTGCCTCTGATCATACAAAATAATATTTATCAAAATGAACTCCAGGAAATGGAAACAGGTTTTTTTTTTGTTGCTGTTTTTGTTTTCTTTTCGTTCTATTCATTGTGTTTGAGGGTGTAAGGGGAAACACAGAAATGGAGAGACAAAGGTTTAACAATGGTACTCACTGAACACTATGTTGAAAATGGAACTATACAACTTGTAGGTGGGGATGGGAGGGAAAAACTTGGAGAGAGCAAGGGAAGGGATGATATTGTCCAAAAAGAAATGTGCTCTTTACCAAACCTGTGTAACTGTATATCATCTTTATAATAACAATAAAAAAAATTTAAGAGCCATTACAAGACAACAAAATAACAATTTGGTGCCTCTGCCATTATAATCAAAAACAATGAGGAAATCATTTGATTTTTCAGTCTGATTCACAGGCTAGGTTTCAGTCATACTTACTTTATAGAAAATGATAAGCCAGGCACCAGTGGCTCACACATATAATCTCAGGAGGCTGAGATCTGAGTATGGCAGTTCAAAGCCAGCCTGGGCAGGAAAGTCCGTGAGACTCATCTCCAATTCACCATCAGAAAACTGGAAGTGGTAGAGTGCTCACCTTGAGCTGAAGAGCTCAGGGTCAGTGCCCAGGCCTAGAGTTCCAGTCCAACATTTTATTGGTTAATTGGATAGAGTCTTTCAGATTTTTCTGCCCAGCCTGGCTTTGAACTTTGATTTTCCACATCTAAGCCTCCTAAGTAACTAGAGTTACAGGCATTACTCACTGGTGACCCAGCTTGAACATTTTTTTTTCTGTTTAGCAATATATGTTATGATACTTGGTTTTCTTTGTAAAAGGAATTATTACAAGACCAGAAATTAGTTTACTAAATAAATTTAAAAGTTAAATTTAATTGGCTTCTATACTATGAAGAATTAAGTGTCCTCAGATTCCAGTATTTTATTTAGTTGATAGTGGTCCTCAGGGTATGTTTGAAGACGTCCTCACTATTTCTCCACCCTATACACTTTAAATTATAAACAGACATTGGGAAGTGGCACTGTGAGTCAAGTGATAGAGTCCTAGTCTTGAGCTGAAGAGCTCAGGGACAGCACCCAGGCCGAGTTCAAGCCTTACAACCGACACAAATCAATCAATCAATCAATAAATGCCTGGGGAAAAAAAAGGCTGGGAAGGTGGCTCAGTGGTAGAGTGCTTGCCTTGCATGCATGAGGCCCTGGGTTCAGTTCCTCGGCACCACATAAGCAGAAGAAGCCAGAAGTGGTGCTGTGGCTCAAGTGGTAGAGTGCTAGCCTTGAGCTGAAGAGCTGAGGGATAGCACCCAGGCCCAGAGTTCAAGCCCCACAACCGACCAAAAAACAAAAACAAAAAAACAAACTGGTACTCTTCAGGTTTCCTTTATTTTACTCAAGCAAGGACTGTGCTGATTATAGCTCAGAGTACTATGTTAACTGTTTGCTTTTTTTCACCTAGTGATCCTCCCTTTGCTTTGCCATTCTTCTGTCTTGTCTACTTTTAAGTAAGCTCACTTAAGAGCAGTCCTATTTTCCCTACATACACATTTAATTTGAGCAGGCACTATCAGTAACAGGAGTTAAAAGAACAGCTCAGTGTGTGCTGTGCTGATCTATGATACTTTGTAATGTTTTCTATTTTTGTTATTATCTGTCTCAAACCAAGCTGAAGTGGTACTGACCTTATGAGGAGTGCCCATGAGGATTTGGGGTAGGGGGAGGGGACTAGACTTTCATGTGACTTATTTCTGACATACTGCAGCAGGACTGAAAGCACTCATCTGCTCACATAAGGAGGAAAGGAAACACTTCCAAGATTGAGCTTGCAGAATTTGTGTGGTATTTTCAGATTTTCCCCCTATGTTTTTCTATTTTGCTTAATTGGATAAGGGTTGGAGGTGGGGAGATGGCCTTTGCATAACAAGTACTTTGAGAGATGAGAAGAACTGGCTGCAACAATGATTCGCATGGTAAGAAACTGTTTAAAATCTCCACAACATCGGGACCCACATTGCCATCCATCTGACAAACGGTTAGTGAGCCTCTTGGCCATCTCAGGTGTTGTAAAGTAACATTAGACAAATTGCTTTGTTTTTGTGTTTTCTTCCATACAAATCTTAAGATCATTTTGCCTATATATCCAAACAGTTGGTTTTGTCTGCACTTAAAATCTAACTTCAAAAAAGTAAGAAATATAATGAAACATCAGTTTGTTCCTTAAGTATCTCTTCCGGTATAATTTTTCACTTTCCTTTATGCTAGAGCTAAATGGAGCCCAAGCTTACATTAGGCTATATCTAGGATAGAAATTGAAATATAGTAGTGAACTGCCATGCTAATCTGAAGGACTATGCTCTTTTCTCCATTTTGCCATCTGTTACCTTTCCATACCTCTACTACCCTGAAAGTGTTTTGTGGAAGAATTCTGTGGGCTTTTTCTTTTATTCTGTAGAAAAGGAAAAGAGCTGTGGGGGATGGGGAGAATTGATGTTGGTAAACATGGACTGTTAAATTTGTTATATCAAATGCAATAGCTTTCTTTTACAGTTCTGAATCCAAAGTTATTTGAGATTCATTCATAGCATGATCAATACATATAAGAATTTAGATGATGTTTCATGGTAAAAATAGAATGTAGTGTGTTCGATTTAATGAGATAAATGGTATTGTGAGTTTTTTTTTTTACATTATATGCCTTGTCTATATTTGATCAATTGAGTTTGATAGATGTTCCCAAAATAGCTTTTTTGAGAAGATTGATATTTTATAGAGCAAATTACTTGTATTTTAACAATTTTTCCATTTCCTCTATGTGGTTACATTTCAAAATTAGTACACATTGGTGATTTGAAGGAAAATTAACAGTTTAGAAAATGTTTTTCCTTAATATTGATCACTGTTTCTATTAGCCATTTTCATTTAATTTGGCAGTGATTCTTAAGGGTTAAGCTCATAGAGCTGATGCAACTCCTCCTTCTCTTCAGCAGCAGTTTTCATTGGACGATATTTCCATAGCAACAGTGAGATCAGTGAAACCAGACCATTTCATTGATTATTTTTCTCTTCTTCCTTTTTTAATCTATTCTCTTTTCACCACATTTTAGTGAGGAAGCGATTTTTTTTATAAACAGAGCTTATATTGATTTCTGTTCCATAAATAATTGAAAGAGGGTAGAAAAATCTGCCCTTCATTTAAAAATTGAATGTTTTACCATGTATTTAAAAAGCGATTCAGGATTAGGAGGATGGATAACGATACCAGCTGTAGCTGATGTTCTCAAATATTCTTGCATTGTTTGCTGGTCTTCTAGGGAAAAGAATAATGTGGAACAGGACCTTAAAGAAAAAGAAGATACTATTAAGCAGAGGACAAGTGAGGTTCAGGTGAGTGTACTACAAAATATACTATCCTTTTTCTGACTTAGGAATATTTATTTTAAATATATTCACTACTTGATTGATATGGTGTTAGGTCTAGGCAATACCTAATGTTTGTATGCTATAATGTTTATCTTTTGGAAAATGAATGTTCTTGCTTTGATTTCTGGCCTTTAAAAATTATACTGCAATGAGAAAGCAGTATTTTACAGTGTGGATTTTAAGTTTTGAAGCTATTTTAATATTTACCTGTATAGTATATCATTAAAGGTAACTTTGAATAACTTAATGTGCATATTATTATACCACTAAAATTAAATAACTGAGATCATATGATCATTATCATGAAAAACCAAATTGCTTTTTCATGCATGTCAAAGATTTTTATGAGACCTAGTATTTTCAGACTGTTTCTCTTAATACTGGTATGGTAGGAGATGATACAGAACAATTTAAAATAACGTTTTATGAATTGCTTAGTACCCAGAATATCTCAAACTTTGGTGTAAAGAGGTTTTATTCAATTGGAAGACACTGTATACATGTATGGAAGTGTCATATTGAAACCCTCCCTTGTACAACCAATGTATGCTAATAAAGAAATTTAATTCAATTTTATTAAGTACTGTATTATATAGTTGCCTTTTACAAGTAGAAAAATAACACCTTTTTCTATTTTGGAAATAAGAAAAAATAGGTGTTTCAAACATTATAAAAACATAGAAAATTGGACAGTGTTTTATTTAGAGAGGTAAGTAATACATGTGGGCCATGTTATTGGCATACCATTTCCTGAATGCTGTTCTAGCACATAAAGGAAATTGGATGTAAAAGCACTGGTAGCAGTTGCTAATAAAAGCTCATGGATAGGTATCTGCCTTTAATATGTAACTTGTATATTGGGTTCTCTGGTAGTTAAAAAAATGTAACAGCCTTAAATTGTTAGACCCATTGTTTTGCTTTGATGTAGTACATCCAGTATAGGGTGAGGAGAATGATTTACTGAAGGATTCAGGAAAAAGCCAGTGAGGCTTCTTGGTAGTTGATTCTGTGTCCAGATGATTACATTTATTTGCTGGAATTTTCCTAAAAGTGATGTGAAAAAACAAGAAATCATTTCCAACATATTTTCTCTTTCTGGCAATGAGATTAAGTGTGGGAGGGTTACTTACTTAATTACATTGTTTTTGTGTAGTTTTAAACCTTCATAAGAATTGTAAAACAGTCATTGACTTTATGCAGTCATTGCTGGAAATAATTTGAAAAAGAAGACAAAAATCTACAAAAGTTTTTCAATCTGGAAGAAATAAGTAGAGTCACTGATAGATAATCTTGAACTGCATCTAAATTTAGCCAGTTGCTATTTTAAAGTACATATGTTCTTGTGATAGACTGTTTTTGTTGAGTACATTTGCCTGATAGTTTTTCTCTGCTGCATCTTTGAAGGTGGAGATGTAAATAGCCAATATAGAAAAGCACTGAAAGATTTGCATTGTTGTTTTCAGGTTAAGTGGGTTATCCTTGAACGTTTGGTTTCTTATGTAAGCTTTGTTGTCAGTATTTCTCAGTGATTTATTTGTTCTTACTTAGCTGTGATAGTAAGGTACCTTAAATTTTGTGGAATCTAAAATGTGTGATTGACATGGGAAGTCAAAACTATTGAAAGCAGTTTATTACACCTATTAGCAGAATCAACGAAACTATACCTCTCTGCTTCCTTATGACTATGTTTTCTCCCCTTTCTCTTTCTTGGCACCACTGAGGTTTGATCTTGGGGCTTTGTGCTTGTTTGGCTTGCTTGCTTGCCTGGCATTGTTTCACATGAGCCATGACTCCAGTCCTGATTTTTTTGCTGGTTATTTTGGAGAAAGAATTCATGGAATTTTCTGCCTAGGCTGCCTTCTAACCATGACCCTCCCAATCTCAGCCTTCTGACTACCCAGGATCACAGGTGTGAGCCACCAAAGCTGGACGTGACTATACTTTCTAGTAGAGGTGCTAATGAGAATGCCAAAATGAAGGCAGTAGGGACTAGAAGTAAAGACATTTTGGCCTATCAGTGAGTATCAGTCTGCTTAACCTGCTTAATCTGAGTTTTCTTGTTTTTCTTCATATTAATAAAAGTCACATACAGTAACTATATGAGCTTATATCTCAAGCACAAAAGCTTTCCAAACCAAGAAGACTTACGGGGTTTTTTTTTGTTTTTGTTTTTGTTTTGTGGGCTTTATTTTGTTTTGGTGCTAAGGAATAAATGAACCCAGGACTCGGTGCATGTTAAGCACATGCTCTACCACTGAGATATACCCCTAGCTGAGATTTTTACTTTGTATTTATAGTCTTTCTAATTCAGTTAAAATAAAACATCTACTTCCTTTCATAATTTCTAACCTCATCTCTTGTGTGTATTCCCATGAACTCACAACTTGAAAATTCAGTTCAACTTTTTTTTGGGGGTGGGGGTGCTGCGGTCGGTCCTGGGGTCTGAACTCTGGGCCTGGGTGCTGTCCCTCAACTCTTCAGCTCAAGGCTAGCAATCTACCATTTGAGCCACAGTTCCACTTCCAGCTTTTTCTGCTTATGTAGTGCTAAGGAATCAAACCCAGGGCCTCATGCATGCAAGGCAAGCACTCTACCACCGAGCCACTTTCCCAGCCCAAGATTTTTTTTTTTTTCTGAAAATGACATCGTTTTATTTCATGAAATGATGATTGGTAGCTTTTATGAGGTGCACTACTAGTTTATCAAGCTCTACAGAAAAATTAGGCCCAACATGATCCAGTTACAAAGAGAAAAAGTTGTGGATGGCCATTTTGTCTCAAATGTTTATGGTTTGGGCTTTATATTCTAAGAAGAGAAAGGCAGATCCACATTCTGACCTGCCTTAAAATGCCTGTGTACAATCTTGCTACACAATTTTTCTTCTGAGTACTCAACAAATATTTAAGGATTCACCCTTATGGTGAATTTCTCCCCTCACCACCCCCCCGCCCCCCAGTTTTCATAGAAGCTTAAAAAAAATTTTGTATCAGGGAGACTTTAATTCAGTTCTCCCTATGTTTGTGACTCTTAAGTAATTTAACTACATTAAATTTATAGTTTTCTATTTTTGTGTAATCACAAAATAACCTATGTATATTTTAATTTATAACTTCGGACAACTTATTACCCATCTGTGCATTAGTTTTCTCACCTGTAAAATGTGAGTAGAAATATTACCTTCTTCATAGATGTGTCACATGAATTACGAATGCATTAAGAGCCTAGTACTTATATAACACATTTGTAGCTGTTTCAACAGTTCACCATTATGAAGATGTTTTTTCTTGTATAATTCATGCAGCAATTCAGAGACCTGTTGTTTTTCTTTTTTTGGGGGGGGGGGGGTCCGGTCATGGGGCCTGAACTCTGGGCCTGGGCACTGTCCCTCAGCTCTTCAGCTTAAGGCTAGCGCTCTACAACTTAAGCCACAGCACCACTTCCGGCTTTTTTTTTTTTTTTTTTTTTTTTTTGCTTATGTGGTGCTGAGGAATCAAACCCAGGGCCTCAGGCATACAAGGCAAGCACTCTACCACCGAGCCACCTTCCCAGCCCTGTTTTTCTTCTAATATTCCTAGATTTTTATTTGATGAATGATTATTGGGACATTTGAATAATATGTTATTAAAAAGATACCATATTGGAAAGCTTTGTTTCACCTTGTTTGATATCTCTACTCACCTTCTACAGGGATAACTTATAGTTATTAATCGCTTCTGTTTTCCCACATAGGGCTCCTAAAGAGAATTAAGCCCTATTTCCTTAATAATTCTTATATGTGTAATTAATTAACATCTCTTTTGTATCCATAGTGGTACTAATGTACCATTCTTGAGGGTGTGGACTTTGGGTCTTTATGAGATGGAGAGTCCATGCAAGGTGTTGAGCAAAGAAGTTGATATGCTTGGATATAGATGTTTTTGCTTGTTTCGCTACTTCTGGTTTTCCAGTGGTTTATTGGTGATAAGACTCTCATGGACTTTCCTGCCCCAGCTGGCTTTGAACTGTGATCTTCAGATCTCAGCCTCCTGAGTAGCTAGGATTACAGGCGCGAGCCACCAGTGCCTGGCTTCGCTTTATTTTTAAACAAATTTTCAGCTGGAAGTATAACTCAAATAGTAGAGTACTTGCCTAACATGCTTACAGCCTGAAGTTCAATTCCTACTTCCACATACATCATAATTATACATATTTATTGGGTACAGTGTGAAATACAATGTTCAATGATCAAATTAGGGTAAATATATCTTTTAGCTCTGATATATTATTTCTTCATGTTGAGAACAAGCAGAGTTCCCTCCACTAATTTTTAATCATTCAGGTAGTTGTTGGTAGGCATCCTTCTCCTATTATGTTACAGAGTAAATTAGCAGGTATTTATCTTATCCAGCTGTACCACATTGTCTGTTTTCTCCCCAGGCCTCCCTTCCTTCCCACATCTTCTAGACTGATAATCGCTTCTGTGTTCTATTTCTGTGAGACCACTGTTTTCATTCCTGTGTACAAGTGAGAATGTAAGATATTTGACATAGATTATAAATAGTTCTCAAGATGCTAAAAACACATCGAAAGGTGGTGTGAGTGGAAACAGTTTTCCTAGTTGAAAGGCAGCAGTCCAGGAGACAATATGAAAGTAACTTGTACTAGCATTGAAAAAAAAGACATGGCCCATTTTTTAATATCTCTTGAAGGAAGTAATACCAGATTTGCTGGCAGATTTAAGATGAAATGTGAGAGGAAGAGTTCAAGAGGATGCTATTTTTTTTTTGAGCAGAGAAACTAAGAAGAGGAAGATTGAGGTTAAAACAGATGTAGACAGAAATGGCCGGAGTTCTATTTTCATCATATTAGAGAAGACCGTCAGACATCCCCTACAGAGTTTAGTAAACAAATTGAATATCTAAATCTGGAAGAGGTATTAAATGAAGATCACATAAAGCTATGAGTGCTGTATTCTACCAAAATGATATATTCAATGCAAGACTTTTTCTCTTAAGATACACTTAAAAATAACCCTCACTTTAGCTGGGAACTGGTGCCTTACACCTGTAATCCTAGCTAATCAAGAGGCTGACATCTCAGGATCACAATTCAAAGCCAGCCCAGGCAAGAAAGTCCATGAGACTCTTATTAAACCACAAAAACCCAGAAGTGGAGCTATGGTTCAAGTGGTAGAGCAGTAACCTTGAAGAAAAAAATCTCGGACAATGCCCAGGCCCTGAGTTCAAGCCCCATGACCAAAAAGAGAAAAATTACCCTCTCCTTGCCCCCAGTGACAATAAATATATTGATTTTGTTGTATTTCAGGATCTTCAAGATGAAGTTCAGAGGGAAAATGTTAATCTGCAAAAATTACAGGCCCAGAAGCAGCAAGTACAGGAACTCCTTGAAGAACTAGATGAACAGAAAGCCCAGCTGGAGGAACAACTCAAGGAAGTCAGAAAGAAATGTGCAGAGGAGGCCCAGCTGGTAAAGTCTGTTTATTGTATATCTTCTTTGATTTTCCTCACTTAAGATGAAAATATATTCTCTATTGTTATGTGGCAGTCTAGTTATTAGCATTTGGCACATTAGAGGCATAATGCTCATCAGACAGTACAAGTTCTCTTTAATGGAAATAGAAAGACACTATTTTAGAAAATATTTTAGAAAACATTTCCAGAAATATTTTGGCGTATGTACCATTATTGGGGTTTGACCTCAGGGCCTCTAGCTCCCCCTCAGCTTTTTCATTTACAACTGCCACTCTACTACTTGAGCCAGAACTTTACTTCCAGCTTTTTGCTGATCATTGGACAATAAGAGTCTCTTGGATTTGTGTTCCTGGGCTGGCTTTGAACCTTGATCTTCTGATCTCAGACTCCTAAGTAGCTGGATCATAGGCTTGAGACATCAGTGCCTGCTTTTTTTTTTTTCTTTTTTGTCAACTATCCTTCAACTATATACTCCTGCCTTCCTCATGTTTATCTTTTATGACCAAAAATAATCCATCAGAAAAATACTAAAATAGTAAACTAAATTAACATTTTGGTGACGTTTTCCTTATCCTTTCTTTTCATTTACTCTCATGTTCAGATCTCTTCTCTGAAAGCTGAAATAACTAGTCAAGAATCACAGATCTCTACTTATGAAGAAGAACTGGCCAAAGCTAGAGAAGAGCTGAGCCGCCTACAACAAGAAACAGCAGAATTAGAGGAGAGTGTGGAGTCAGGGAAGGCTCAGCTGGAACCTCTTCAGCAGCACCTACATGATTCACAACAGGAAATCAGTTCAGTAAGTGAAGCAAAAAGTGTGCTGAAATGGACTCTCAGCTAGCCTGCTAGATAATAGTGCTTCCTACTCCTATCTATTTCATTTATGATTTAATTTTTAGTCCTTTTATACAATTACATTTCTTTTAGCCAGATTCATTAAAATTGTCACATATTTTGTACTTCTGTTGATCATTGATCACTGGAGTAGTAGATAATAGTGTGGGTTTTAGTTAAGTGCTCTAGGTTTAGATGCTGGGTATGCCATTTACTAGGTGAATCATCTCAATGTCAGATTCTTCATGCTTAAAATGGGGAGCTATCAGTGCCCCCTGTGTCTTAGGAATGTTGTGAGGATAAATGGGGCAAAAACCTATGAAATGTTGTAGACAAGATTTGGTACATAAATGCTTGATAAGTGTCACTTACTTTTATAAATAATAATCTACTCTTATTCTAACTTTAAAATCAATTTTGCTTGTATAGAAATCTTTATTATTTTAATTATGTAAATATGGAGTATTGTGTTTGATACCATATATAGATCCTTCACTTGTTTGTGTCTAGGCTTTTCTACATAGAGAATAGAGAATCAAAATGAGATGTTTACATAAAGCATAGATTTCATATAGTCCATTTCTTTTGTTGTGAATTTGAACAAACTGAAACAAAGGAAGTTTATTTGTCATTGATTATATAACCTTTTCAAGAGCTTCTAAAATATGTCTTCTAAAACTCATTTGGGGTTCTCAGTTATTGTATATAATGAATTTTTTCATGTTTCCTCTCTCCATCTTATCTGGCAGGTGACAACTTGTTTATCTTGCAAGACATGGCTTAAAGTCTTATTTCTCTGTCCTTCTGTTATAGTAATACAAGAATTAGCTTCTTAGCCCAAGAAAACTGACCATTTTTTAAATAAAAGTTTATACATATTTTTTTGATTTGCTTTTGTGTATTTGCCTGGCTGGTTTTTTAAATTATCATTTAGCATGTTTCTTTTTCCAGTATAGGTCTTCAATATATAGATAACACAAAATAGTTATCATAGTAGGAATGCTACCAGATAAGTGAATATGATATTCTTCAAGGTAGTTTTTTTGTTTTGTTTTGTTTTTGTTTTTTTTTGGATCCGGTCGTGGGGCCTGAACTCTGGGCCTGGGTGCTGTCCCTCAGCTCTTCAGCTCAAGGCTAGCGCTCTACCACTTGAGCCACAGCGCCACTTCCGGCTTTTTTCTTTTTGCTTATGTGGTGCTGAGGAATCAAACCCAGGGCCTTGAGCATGCAAGAAAGCGCTCTACCACTGAGCCACCTTCCCAGCCCTTCAAGGTAGTTTTCTCCTCCCTCCCTTCCTCCCTTCTTCCTTCTTTCCTGCCCTCCTTTCCTCCCTTCCTCCCTTCCTTCCTTCCTTCCTTCTTCCTTCCTTCCTCGTCCTCCTTCCTTCCTTCCCTTTCTTCCTTTCTTCCTTCCTTTTCTTCCTTTCTTCCTTTCTTCCTTTTACTGGGGTTTTGAACTTGGGGCCTCATACTTGCTAGGCAGGTTATCTACTATGTGAGTCATACCCCAGCCCTTTTTGCTTTAGTTATATTTGGAGGAGGGTCTTCACCCTGGTAACTGATAATCTGCTTTATGCCTCCATAAATTCATTGTTTTTGGATTTTTGCATATAGATTAAGCCAAATAGTACATAATATTTTTCAAATTATTGCTTTTGATTTGTTTTGATATTTTTTTCTTCAGATAATTTTGCTATGTAGTCCCTAGGCAATTTGAACTCTTGATCATCTTGCCTCAAAGTCCTGAATGCTGAGATTATTCCACATCAGTTGTGTACCACCACACCTGGCTGTTGGTTTTTGGGGGGTTAATAGTGCCAGAGCTAAGATACTAATTTGTTTTTACCCTCATCTTGACTTCCTTTCCCAACAGGAATATAGCTGATTCCATAGCCTTTTCTGTTTTCCTTTAGCTTCTGAATCTCTCTTAAAACTTAATCACAGACTCTCCTTTCTTTTTATTTTGCTATCATTCCCTCCACTAACCTAGACATCTGAATCAAAATTCTTGGAGGTTTCAGAAGATTTGCAAAAACAAATACATTATACTGGAATTTCAAGAGAACTTATTGGTAGAGTTTACTGAACCCCTTTTTTAAAGTCATGCTGCATTCCCAGAGGATTCTTCTGGCAAGAAACAAATTTACCATTTACCCAAGTCTAGGGTTGTAGCTATTTTTATGTTAAATATATTTCTAGCAATAAATTCTATTTCTGTTTCTACTTTATATTGACAGATGCAAATGAGACTGATGGAAATGAAAGATCTGGAAAATCCTAATAATCAATCAAATTGTTGCAGTAGCCCACACAGCATTCTTGTAAATGGTGCTACAGATTATTGTAGCCTCAGCACCAGCAGCAGTGAAACAGCCAACCTTAATGAACATGCTGAAGGCCAGAGCACCCTAGAGTCTGAGCCCATACACCAGGAGTCTCCAGTGAGTCAAGTGGTTCCATAACCTTCACCATTCACTGTAGGACAAAAGATTGATGCTGAGCAGAGATTTATTGGCATCATATACAATATAAATGCTCTCGTGACTCATTTGAAGATAATAATAATTTCTTTTTGTACAACAATGAGTCCTAATTCAGTAGTTTTAATGGCTTTAACTAGTATTGCATGTAATTTTAACTAGTGTTTTTGTTTAGTTTTGTTTTGTTTTTGTTTATTGGTCGCTCGAACTCTGGGACTGGGTGCTGTCCCTAAGCGCTTCAGCTCAAGGCGAGTGCTCTACCACTTGAGCCACAGCGCCACTTCTGATTTTCTGGTGGTTAATTGGAGATAGTCTCATGGACTTTCCTTTCTGGCCTGGCTTTGAACCGTGATCCTTAGGTCTCAGTCTCCTGAGTAGCTAGGATTACAGGCATTAGCCACCAGCACCTGGCTACTGGTGTGTTTTTCAATAGGGCAAATTTAAAAAAAGAACAGTACTTCTGTTGGGCATGATTGTTTAAAAAAACATACACACAAGTACTTCTTTTTTTTGGGGGGGGGGATCCAGTTGTGGGGCCTGAACTCTGGGCCTGGGTGCTGTCCCTCAGCTCTTCAGCTCAAGGCTAGCACTCTACCACTTGAGCCATAGCACCACTTCTGGCTTTTTTCTTTTTGCTTATATGGTGCTGAGGAATCGAACCCAGGGCCTCAGGCATGCAAGGCAAGCGCTCTACCACTGAGCCACCTTCCCAGCCCCACAAGTACTTCTTTTTATTTACAGTATAATCATCTCATGTCAAGAATGCAATAGTAGCCTCCCATTTGTCTTCTGGCCACTAAGATGTACCCTTCCAAACTACTCTCCCTATGGTAGTAATAGATTTAGGATATAAATCTTGTTGTAGTGCTTCTGGTTAAAAGTTATTCAAGAGTTTTTTTTTACTGTTCTCTTGATTTAGATTACTGGATAAAAAGGCTTAAGAATTAGGGAAATTTGGGGCTGGGAAGGTGGCTCAGTGGTAGAGTGCTTGCCTTGCATGCCTGAGGCCCTGGGTTCGAGTCCTCAGCACCACATAAGCAAAAAGAAAAAAGCCGGAAGTGGCACTGTGGCTAAAGTGGTAGAGCGCTAGCCTTGAGCTGAAGAGCTGAGGGACAGCGCCCAGGCCCAGAGTTCAGGCCCCATGACCGGACCCCCAAAAAAAAAAAAGAATTAAGGAAATTTATTTTACCCTTATATGTTTGAAGGATAATCTAGTAATCCTCTTTGTTTTTCTTTTTCTTCTTTTTTTTTTTTTTTTTTTGGTTGGTCATGGGGCTTGAACTCTGGGTCTGAGCACTGTCCCTCATCTCTTCAGCTCAAGGCTAGCACTCTATCACTTGAGCTACAGCACCACTTCTGGTTTTCTGGTGGTTTTTATTGGAGATAAGAGTTTCACAGACTTTCCTGTCAGGTCTGGCTTTGAACCGTGATCCTCAAATCTCAGCCTCCTGAGAAGCTAGGATTACAGGCATTAGCCACCCGACAGGATTGTGAGTTCTAGACCAGCTATCCAAAACAACGAAATATAAAAAAAAAATAAGCAACATGATTAAAATTGTGAGAAATATATAGAGATATATTAGGAAGGTTGGTAGTCTAAATGAGTTTTGACCTAAATCTAAGCAGGTAAATTGATGGGATGACAATTTGGGGAGCTATTAAGGATACAAAATTGTATAGACTTCTATAAATTTAAATTTGGTAGTCATAGATATATTGTTCTGTATTCTTTCAAACAAAAAGAGGATTATAGCTGGGTGGCTCATGCCTGTAATCCTAGCTTCTTAGGAGGCTGAGATTTGAGGATCACGGTTCAAAGCCAGACCTGACAGGAAAGTCTGTGAAACTCTTATCTCCAATAAAAACCACCAAAAAACCAGAAGTGGTGCTGTAACTCAAGTGATAGGGTGCTAGCCTTGAGCTGAAGAGCTGAGGGACAGTGCTCAGACCCAGAGTTCAAGCCCCATGACCAACCAAAAAAAAAAAAGAAAAAGAAAAACAAAGAGAGGATTACTAGATTATCCTTCAAACATATAAGGGTAAAATAAATTTCCCTAATTTTTAAGCCTTTTTATCCAGTGATCTAAATCAAGAGAACAGTGAAAAACCCTTGAATAACTTTTAACCAGAAGCATTACAAGATTTATATCCTAAATCTATTGTTTTACTACCATAGGGAGAGTAGTTTGGAAGGGTACATCGTAGTGGCCAGAAGACAAATGGGAGGCTACCATCGCATTCTTGACTTGAGATGATTATACTGTAAATTAAAAAAAAATGATAATGAGGATGGAGAAAAAGGGAAGATTTTGAAAAAGAGGATGAGACAAACTGAACAAGATTTGGAATCTTGATTTTTTTTTTAGCTGTGGGATGATGAAAAAGATAGTGGTTAAAGATGACCTGACAGTCTCTAGCTTAAGTGGCTTTGATGCGTTGCTTACATCATTTTTCTAAGACTGATTATAGAAGAAGAAATCATTCTGTGACTATGTGTTGCTTATCTTCTTGTTTGCATAACTTGTTTTCTTTTATGTCAGTTTCTTCTGCTGGGCATAATTCCAGCCTCATGAGAAACTGAGGTAGGAAGATCATGATATGAGGCCACCCCTAGGCAAAAATGCCACTACCTATGTGAAAAATAATATTGTTAATCCATGTTACACTAATATTTTGTAAATAGGACTAGAAGTATAGGTCAGTGATAGAGAGATTGTCTGGGCCCTGGATTTGATTCCAGCACCAAAATCAGTCAAATATGTAGGTAGGTAGGCAGGCAGGCAGGCAGGCAAGCAAGCAGGCAGATAGAGACAATATACATAAGTGCTTACCTAGCATTCTCAAAGGTCTGAGTTCGATCCCAGCACACATATAAATACATATGTAGATTATATGTACATACATATATGTGTAGGTAGGTATGTGTGTGTGTGTGTGTGTATATATATATATATATATATATATACATATAAATTTTTATGATTTTTTTGGGGGGTAGGCAAGAAGTAGTCCTGAACTACCACCTTCTGATGTGACTGATGAAAATGAAGTACTGACTGTAACTGTTAATGAGAAAGTTAGTCCTGAATATGATAATGATGGACATTCGAAAGAGGTAAACATAATTTTGTATTTGAAGGTCCTTAAAGATTCTTATCACTAATGTGTTAAATGTTCTTTTGGGGGCAATAATAGGGTTTGAATTCAGGGTCTCACACTTGTTAGGCAGGCATGCTACTGGTTTGAGCCATGCCTTCACCCTTATTTTAAATATTCTTTATTACTGAAAAAAAAATTTTTTTTTAGGTAAGGGGTAGGTTTATTCAGTAGGCTGGGAAAGAGAGAAAAGAGCTAGAAAAGAGCAGAAAGAGAGCTAGAAAAGAGCTAGATTCAGTAGGCTGGGAAAGAGAGAGAAAAGAGCAGAGAGAGAGCTAGAAAAGAGCAGAGAGAGCTAGAAAAGAGAAGAGAGCTGGGAAAGAGAAGAGAAGGAAAAAGCTGAGAGCTAGAAAAGAGCTGAGAGAGCAACTGCAAAAATTTTTATTGATTTTGAAAGCACATGTATGATATGAATATGAGTTATTTTAATTTTAAATGTTACATTTTAAAACTTTGATTCCTAAAAAGTTTTTTTTAATTAAAAATTATTTTTAGGAAGATCCATTTAATGTAGACTCAAGTTCACTGACAGAACCAGCTGCAGATACAAACTTGGATTTTTTCCAGTCTGATCCTTTTGTTGGCAGTAAGTATCTTTGTTATATAAGTTTAGCAAAAAATAAAGGCAGGGGTGGGGGTATTAGAACTCAGAGCCTTGCACTTGGTAAGCAAGTGCTCTAACATTTAAGCTACACCTCTAGCTTCCTGACAAAGAACAAGACTTTTTAATGTATAAGCTATCAGAATTATGGCTTCAGGGCTGGGATGTAGCTCAGTGGCAAATCGCTTGCCTAGCAAGTGCAACGTCCTGGGTTTGATCCCCAGTACCAAAAAAGAAAAGACAAAAAAAAATACAGTTAAAAAAAACCCAAACAGAATTATGGCTTCAGTTTTTGTTTTTGTTTTTTTCTGATGCTATGGTTTGAACTCAGGACCTTGGGCCTTGCTCATGCTAGGTAAGCACTCTGTCACTTGAGCCATAATCCTATCTCTTTCTTTTTTTCATAGACTCTCAAAAGTTATGCTTAGACTAGTATGGACCCTGGTCCTTCTACTAATACTTCTGTGTAGCTGGAATGATAGGCACACACTACAACACTATGTTTTTATTGATTGTGATGAGAGTCTCACAAACTCTTTGCCTAGACTGGCCTCAAATCACAAATCATGTTAATCTTCCAAGTACAAGTAGAAGTACAAGTACAAGTAGGAGTTCCATTTTGATAGCACATTTGTTAACAAATGTAGAGGTAAGTAAGAGTTTATATTCTTAAATTGCTAATATTTATCCTTGACAGTTAACTGAATCTTAGGACTATTCTTTGATTATATTTTATGAACCCCCCCCCAAAAAAAGTATCCTCATTACCTGACTTTGAAATGGTAACCTCTCTGTATAACACCTTAATAATAATACCAAATTATACTTTTTAAAATAGGACCCCAGTACCTCGTGTTTTGCATAATGGACAGTGCAGTATGTGGAAGGGAAAGGGAATCACAGAAACGGCAGAACAGTGGGTGAACCACAGTAACATTGATACTCACTTGACACTATGTGGGATATGAACATTACAACTTGGGGGGAGTAGGGAGGAGTAAGTGGGAAATAAAGAGGGTTCATGCCTGTAATCCTAGCTACTCAGGAGGCTGAGTTCTGAAGATTGAGGTTCAAAGCCAGACTGGACAGGAAAGTCCGTAAGACTCTTATCTCCTATAAACCTCTAGAAAACTGGAAGTGGAGCTGTGGCTCAAGTGGTAGAGTACTAGCCTTGAGCTGAAGAGCTGAGGGACAGCGCCCAGGCTCAGAGTTCAAGCCCTACAACCGACCAAAAAAAAAAGGGGGGGGGGTGAGGTAATGGTGATTAAAAACAAATGTACTTACTGTCTTACCTAGGTAACTGTAACCCCCAACACCAACTTTTCAATTTAAAAAATTAACATTAGAAGTTTTAAATCATCTTTAAAAAAAATAGAAACCCAAAGGAAAGACATGTTATAGAGCAGTAATTGGAGATTGGATTCTGAAGTTAACCAGTAAATTAGTTGCTTAAAAACACTAATACTAGTTCAGGCATGGTTTCATGTACATGTAATCCAACATTTAGTAGGCTGAGGAAAGAGGATTGCATGTTCATGATTAGCCTGGGCTACAGAACTAGAGCTTGTCTCCAAAAACAAAGAAGCCAACTCTGAACTTTTAAAACAATGAATATAGCTGGGCGCTGGTGGCTCATGTCTGTAATCCTAGCTACTCAGGAGGCTGAGATCTGAGGATCGTGGTTCAAAGCCAGCCCGGGCAGGAGAGACCTTGAGACTCCTATCTCCAATAAACCACCAGAAAACCGAAAGTGGTGCTGTAGCTCAAGTGGTAGAGTGCTCGCCTTGAGCTGAAGAGCTGAGGGACAGCGCCCAGGCCCAGAGTTCAAGCCCCATGACCGACAAAAAAAAAAAAACAATGAATATATAGCAGAGTCAGAAATCTGATTCTTACCCCTTAAGTTACTTATGCCTTATTGAAAAATTATATAACTTCAATAAACTAAAATGATTAATGCCAGTGTACACTATATTAAATATCACTTGTGTCAATGCTCTTTTGCATTATGTTTTACTTCCTAAATTAACTTGTGAAACTCAGGAGAGTCTTGGACAAGTGGTAGAGTACTTGCACTTAGCCTTGACCAAAAAAAGCTCAAATCATATTAATCATCAAATCATATTAAGTATCAAATTACTTTGCCCTGCTAGGTGTGGTGGCTCAAACCTGTAATTCCACATACTTGGGAAGTAGATATTTGGGGGATCATAATTTGAGGCTAGCATGAAAAACTTCTTTACCAGTGTTTGGGCACAGTGGCATGCTCCTGTTATCCCAGTTGCTGGGGAAAGACAATGACTGACACAGTGACACATTTGTCATCCTTATAGACACTGAGAAGTAGAAGGATACCAGCTCAGACTGGTCTGAGCATAAACCAAGACCCTATCTGGAAAATAAACAATACAAAAAGGGGCTGGTGATGTGGCTCAAGCGACAGAGTACCTGCTTAGCAAGAACCAGGCCCTAAATTCAATCTCAGTACCATCACTACCAAGTCATTTTGTCCAATTTATAATAGGAGTGTTTATCTTTTTTTGTTAACTTGTAAAAGCTCTCTACATGTTCCAAATACACTCTTACCAAATATATTATTTGAAATATATCCTTAGCATTCTATGTTGTCTCATGTTCTTAATGTTGTACACAATAGTTTCTAATTTTGATGGTGTTCAACGTATCTATTTTCTCTTGTGTATTTGTTGTCATATTAAGAAATGTACTACTACCTAGTACAAAGTAGCAAAATTTACTCATGTATTTTCTTCTGAGAGTTTTGTACTTTTAGTTTTTATATCTAGAGCTTTAATTCATTTTTCATTTTTGTATATACTGTCAAATGGAATCCATTGTCTAAGTACTATTTTTGAAAAGACTATCCTTTCCCCATTGTGTGTTCTTAATGCCCTTGTCAAAAATTGGGCTGGGAATGTGCCTAGTGGCTAGGCTTTGTCTAGCATGCATGAAGCCCTGGGTTCCATTCATAAACATAAACAGAAAAGGCCAGAAGTGGCTCTGTAGCTCAAGTGGTAGAGTACTAGCCTTGAGCAAAAGAAGCTCAGAGACAATGCCCAGGCCCTGAATTCAAGCCCCAAGACTGGCAAAAATACTACTAATACTAATGTCATAAGTCAGGTACTAGTGGCTTATGCCTGTCATCCTAGCTACTCAGGAAGCTTAGACCTGAGGATTGAGTTTCAAAGTCAGCCCAGGCATGAATTCTTATGAGGCTCTTATCTCCAATAATCTACTCAAAAAAAAAAAGCCAGAAGTGGAGCTGTGGCTCTAGTGGTAGAGTGCAAGAGTTGAGCAAAAAAGCTCAGGGACAGAGCTCAGGTCCTAAATTCAAGCCTCAGGATGTGCATTAATTAATAGGTAGTTGTTAATTAAATGGTTTACCTCTGAACTACTTAATTCTGTAAGACGTTCCCCATTGAAGCTCATTAAATCTTCATTCCTAAAATGATGATCCATCCATTATTCTTATGAAGAGTAGCTTTTGTTAGTAAAATTTTTGCTGATGTTCCTGTCTTCCCCGTAACTGTCAAATTGTAGTTTATTCTATTAGATTTACCTTTTTTATGAGGTGTATTGAATTCAGGTTTTATTCTTTATTATCTTAAATATTTCCTAAAATGGGTAATATTCATAATTTACTTTGAATACAGCTATTGTAACTAACTTGCTTTGTCTTTGTTTGAAAATTACTGTTTCACTAATGATTCCACACAATGTAATTGCAATTATTGTAATTGTAATCATGTAATTGTAATTTCTGTTTATTTTATCACAGGTGATCCTTTTAAAGATGATCCTTTTGGGAAAATTGGTCAGTATATAAGAGTTCCATTTTAGCTTTAATTCAACTTTTAATTATAAATTTATGCTGTATATAATAACACAGAAGTAACAAGATAGGAAGTTACAGGAAATTGAGCTGTTTTAAAATTGAGTTTTGAAACTGCTCTAAAGCCTTAGTACAATGCTGTTTGTGCCTGGCATTTTCTGAAAGGGAGTAGTATAGTCTTACGAATTTGCTTAATAAAAGGTTAGCTTTGGCTGGGAATGTGGCTTAGTGATAGAGTGCTTGCCTCACATGCATGAAGCCCTGGGTTTGATTCCTCAGTACCACATAAACAGAAAAAGCAGAAGTGGCACTGTGTCTCAAGTGGTAGAGTGCTAGCCTTGAGCAAAAAAAGCTCAGGGACAGAGCCCAAACCCAGAGCTTGAAGCTCCAGGACTGGCCCCCCCCCAAAAAAAAAAAAGTTAGCTTTGTTATTATTATTTGGTGTATATGTGTGTACACACATGCACTGGTCCTGTGGCTTAAACTTAGGGCCTGTGCACTATCCCTGATCTTCCTTTGCTCAAAGCTGGAGTTCTACCACTTGAGCCACAGTTTCACTTTTGGCTTTTTAGTGGTTAAATGGAAATAAGAGTTTCACAGACTTTCCTCACAGACCTCTTGAGTAGTAAGGATTGCAGGTATTGGCCACTAGTACTCAGCCATTTTTTGGTTGTTGTTTTCTGTTTTGTTTTTTGTGGTACTAGAGAATGAACTTAAGAGTTTTACATGCTAGACAAGTGTTGTAAAACTGAGCTATATCTCCTAACCCCCAGTTTACTTCTTAAAAGTAATATTCTGTAGTTAGGCAATAGTGGCTTATGCCTGTAATCCTAGTTTCTCAGGAGGCTGAGGTCTGAAGATCGCAGTTCAAAGCCAGCCTGGGCAAGAAAGTCCATGAGACTTATCTCAAATTAATACCAAAAAAACTAGAAGTAGAACTGTGGCTTAAGTGGTAGAGCACTGGACTTGAGCAAAAAAAGCTCAGGGATACTGCCCAGGCCCTGAGTTCAAGTCCTAGCACCAGCACCAAAAAAGTGATGTTGACTTTTAATTTCTCCTTATTGACTAAAGTTTAGATGAGCATAATATACACATTACTATTGAGCTATGTATATATAGCCTGTTTATATGTGAATGGGAAACATGCAACCATCTTGAAGAATTACTAAACATTGGCTTTTTAAAGTACCCTTTTAATCATTTTATAAAAACAAAATAAGTCTTGTTTACCATTTAGTTTTGTTTTCCAAACCTGTTGAAGAATATTGGCTGTTAACTTTGAGCTGAGAGAAAGGAATAAATTGAAGTTTTTGTTGTAGTTTTCAGTTATAATATGCATAGAATAAAGGGAATTTACTTTAAATCCCTTAAAAAAAATTTTTTTGGAGGGGGGGTCCAGTTGTGGGGCCTGAACTCTGGGCCTGGGCGCTGTACTTCTTCAGCTCTTCACCTCAAGCCTAGTGCTCTACCACTTGAGCCACAGCGCCACTTCTGGCTTTTTTTTTCTGCTTATGTGGTGCTGAGGACTCAAACCCAGGGCCTCATGCGTGCAAGGCAAGCACTCTACCACTGAGCCACCTTCCCAGCCCACCTTAAAATTATTATTGAGAGTTAGGTTGTTTGTTTGCTTTTTGGTAGTATTAAGGCCATGCCCCAAGTCCATTTTATATACTAATAAAAAGTATAAGTTTAGTAGGTAAAAGGCTCTATATTCTTAATCAAAATCACAAAGGAACTTGAAATAGATGTTACTATACAGTTGAAAATGTCTTTTTACTAAGGCAGTGCTTTTATGCTAGGAAAGTTAGTGAATGATTTTTTAATCTCTTACCTTTCTACTTTATATTTTCTTAGATCCATTTGGTGGTGATCCTTTCAAAGGTTCAGATCCATTTGCATCTGACTGCTTCTTCAAACAATCTGCTACTGATCCTTTTGTCACTTCAAGTACTGACCCTTTCAGTGCACTCAACAATAACAGTAATACATCTGTAAGTAGAAGGATTAAAAGCTGTTACATTGAATGGATAACTAGTGTTGTAAGGGAATTTCCTGAATACACAATGGTGAAAGTCTTTTTTTTTGGTTATGTATAATGGGTCATATAAAAAGTTCTCTCATTCTGACACTTACAGTTTTTCTTATTTCATACTTTGATTATCCACTAGTATTTCATAATTTGATCATCCATTAGAATTAACTAGGTGACTTAGTATCCAAAAACAAAATCCATCTTTCAAGGGATCAAATTTTGTCTCAATGGCCATATTAAAAATAAGCAGTGGGAAGTTCATAAGCCAGCCTTAAATGAAATTTCCATATTTGGTTATTATTGAAAAAACGTTATGTAAATTACTTTATAGGTACCTCTGGAATGTTAATCTTGCAAAGAAGTATAAACCCCCACTTAGGAACATTAAGCTCTCTTGAGTACATACATAGCTACAACAATTACTATTTAGTATTCACATGCTATGATCCAGTTACCTCTATATACCTTACATTCATTATTTCTAATTTTCACATTAACTTTTCAAGGTAGGTGTTAGTGTCTCTGTTTTAAAAAGAACATCAGGACCCCAAATTAATGTGCCCCATTTCACACAGCTAAAGTATTATGTCATTTGGGAGGCTATTAAAAACTCTTTATGTTAGGAATGTTTGGGAGGCTTTAAAAATATGGATGTTTGAAAATAACTCAAAATAGAGAATTCTGAAATATTTTAACAAGCCTCATGTACCTATCACCCAGTTTCAGAGCCTAGGAGTGATTTAGTAGTTTCTGTTGGTTTGGTTTTGAGGCAGTAGTTTGATATTTATAAACTGGACTCAGAAAGGGGCAGTTGATTGATAGACATCCAAAGCAAAATATTTTATCTTGTAAAATGCTTTTAGAATAATATTGCTTTATTATTATTGTTGTTGTAAAGGTGATGTTCAGAGGGGTTACAGTTATATGAATAAGAAAATGAGTATAATTCTTGTTGAACATTGCTACCCCCTCCCTCATTTTCTCCTGCTTTCCCTATCCCCCACTTCCCTCCCCCCAAAGTTGTAAAATTCATTTCGAACATAGTATCTTGTATCATTGTTGCATAGGTTACATAAAAAGAGTAATTGCTTGTTTTTTATACTCTTGAATTATTTCCCTAACTGAATTCAGTAGTTTTCCTTAGGCAACAATTAGTATTTTTCCAGTGACTTAGAGAAAATATCTCTATAACTAAATATTTTGGTTTCCACAGCCTACTGGATACTCTGTATCGCAGTGAGGATTCACTTGCCAATTTATTTTTGTGCCAGTACTAGGGCTTAAACTCATGGCTTGTATTCTTGGTTGATGCCCTACCACAACCAGATTTTTGCTAGTTAATTGAGGATAAGAATGATGGACTTTTTTGCCCAGGCTGGCTCTGAACCTCAGTCCTCAGAGCTCAGCTTCCTGAGTAGCTAGCATTATAGGCATGAGCCACCAGTGCCTAGCTTCATTTGCCAAAATTTCTAAAATTGACTATAATCAGTGTTCTCCTCTTACCTTATTCTACCCTTTCATTCTCTATTTCTTTCATTTAAAGAACAAGCTAATTAGCACTTCCTAATTAAAACCTAACACATTCCTTCTATTCTTTTCCCCTGCTGAGACATTTCTACCATTTGTTGTACTTTTTTCTCCTCAGTTTTTAAAATAAATATTGCCCTTACTGACATTTCATAACTTCTCCACTCAAAGAGTTGGCAATATAATAATGGCTATAGTTTATTTAGTCTCTCCTATGTCCCAGGAATGGTGCCAAGCTCTACATCATTTAGTAGTACAATAGTTTTATGAAACATAATTTCACTTCCTTTTAGTTTTGAGGTGCTGAGGCTTAAATATAGGACTTTAAACATGCTAGTGTGATGACATCACTGAGCTACATCCACCTGTATATTCCCCCTACTTTTGTGTGTGTGTATGTGTGTGCATCCTAGTACTGGGGCTTGAATTAAGGGCCTATGTGCTGTTTCTTAGCTTTTTGCTCTACCACGTGTGCTGGCACTCTACTTAAGCCACAGCCCCACTTTTAGCTTTCTGCTGGTTAATTGGGCTAGCTTTGAGCCAGTATATTCAGATCTCAGCATCTTAAGTAACTAGGATTATAAATTGAGCCCCCAATGCCCAGCTTGCCCCCACTTTTAAGATAAAGTAAACAAGGCATAAAAAGATTAACTTATTATTACAGATTGTGTGGTTCCATATGTGAATCCCCAAGTCTTTTCCTACTAACTACAACTGATTTTTGCTCTGTAATAGGCATAAATTAAACTGAACAAATTATCTTCCATTTTCTAGCTAGTATATAGTAGCATTGAACGGGTGTTAAATCATAATGTGAAGTAGGGAGTGGATAGCTGAATTAGGAAGAGTGAATTGGAGCTTGTTTCTGGTGGCACACGTCTGTAACCTTGGCTGAGATCTGGAGAATCAAAGTTCAAAGCCAGACAGAGCAGAGAGGTTGGCAGGACTCCATGTATAATTAACCAGCAAAAAGCCAAGCTGGAGGTATGGCTTAAGTGATAGAATACCAGTTGAACAAGCCCAGCAAAGCCAGGGCTCTGAATTCAAACTATGGTACCAGCAAAAATAAAAGAACTTTTTTTTTTTTTGTCAGTCATGGGGCTTGAACTCTGGGCCTGGGCGCTGTCCGTGAGCCCTTCAGCTCAAGGCTAGCGCTCTACCACTTGAACCACAGCACCACTTCTGACTTTTTCTGTTTATGTGTTGCTGAAGAATCAAACCCAGGGCCTCGTGCATGCAAGGCAAGCACTCCACCACTGAGCCACCTTCCCAGCCCCAAATAAAAGAATTTGAATGGTATTCATGGGACACTATGTTGAAAATGAACTATACGGGGCTGGGGAAGTTGTCTCAGTGGTAGAGTGCTTGCCTCGCCTCGCATGTATGAGGCCCTGGGTTCGATTCCTCAGCACCACATAAGCAGAAAAAAGCCGCAAGTGGCACTGTGGCTCAAGTGGTAGAGTGCTAGCCTTAAGCAGAAGAGCTGAGGGACAGCACCCAGGCCCAGAGTTCAGACCCCACAACCAGACCCAAAAAAAAAAAAAGAAAATGAACTATACAACTTGTGCATGGAGATGGGATGGAAAAACTGGGAAAGAGAAAAGAAGGGGTGACACTGTCCAAAAAGAAATGTACTCTTCACCTGATTTATGTAACTGTAACCCCTCTGTACATTACCTTTATAATAACAATAAAAATGATTCAAATTTTTAATTTGAATGATAAAACAAAAAAGTGAAAGCCAAAAGTATTAGGGTTGTGGCTCAAGTGAGGCTCTGAGTTCAATCCCAGTAATATCAGAAAAAGGTTAGCATTTTCTTTCTCTTTTATTACATTTGTTTTACTTGGAAGTTTTTTGTTGTTGTTTAAGACCAGGACTCAAACTTCAGTACCTGATGCTTTACACTCCTTGGCAGGCACCATTCCACCTGAGCCACAACCTCTACTTGGAACTTTTTTTTTGGGGGGGTGGGGGGGTCCGGTCATGGGGCCTGAACTCTGGGCCTGGGTGCTGTCCCTCAGCTCTTCAGCTCAAGGCTAGCGCTCTACCACTTGAGCCACAGCACCACTTCCGGCTTTTTTCTTTTTGCTTATGTGGTGCTGAGGAATGGAACCCAGGGCCTCAGGCATGTAAGGCAAGCGCTCTACCACTGAGCCACCTTCCCAGCCCTACTTGGAACTTTTTAAGTTAACATCTGGCACTGTCCTTTGATACCAAGTTGTAATATCCAACTTCTTGATCATTGGAAACAGAACCTAAAATATAGATAACATTGATGGTTATGAAGCAGAATTGGATATAAATGTTTGGAAACTCTCTTCACAGCCTTTTCTCTTAGCATCTGATCATGTTTTCAGCTAACCCTTTAAGAAAAGCCTTGTATCAGAAGGAAAATTCAGTTATCTTTCTGAATATGCAATTTCTTGGAAACTGGTTAACAGTAATAAAGATAATAGTTCAATGGCAGAAATGTATGGCTTCAAGTGAAATTCTCTCATTGTAGCCTGTCACTCTTGCCACTTAATTCCAAACTTTGACAAAATTTATTATTAAAAATACAGCAAGATCTTTGTAACAAAAATATCCCTCCATGTGTATATGCATATGTGTGTGTTTTTTATAAGAGGCAGAGTTAGTGCATCTAGTGTACATATGGGACTAGATAGAGGATATTATTGGAAAAACTCAAAATCCAAATAAAGTCTGTGGTTTATAGTTTCATACTGATGTTAATTGTTAATTCCTTAATTGTAGTAGATATACTGTAATTGTATAAAATATTAACATTAGAGGAAGCTTGGTGAACTGTTTGTGGGAACTATATAGTCTTTATAATTCTTCCATAAGTCTAATTTATTTAGAATAAAAAGTTAAAAAGCTGGGTATCAGTGGCTCATGCCTGTAATCTTAGCTACTCAGGAGGCTGAGACTTGGGGATCATAGTTTGAAGCCAGCTCAGGCAGGAAAGTCTGTGAGACTCTTATTTCCAGTTAATCACAGAAAAAGCTGGAAGTTGTGCTGTGGCTCAAGTGGTAGAGCACTAGCCTTGAGCAAAAGGAGCTCAGTGATAGTACCCAGGCCCAGAGTTCAAGCCCCAGGACCAGCAAAAAAAAAAAAGTTAAAATTTTATGCTTCTATACAAGTAGCAGTATTATGAAAAAGAAAGAAGTATCATCAGAGTTAGATAATAATCACTTCTACAGAAAAAAGGGTGGGATTGTGATAGAAGAGGGGCAAATCAAGTCTTCTGGAGTGTCTATATTCACAGTTAAAGAAATTAGATGGGGCTGGGAAGTTGGCTCAGAGGTAGAGTGCTTGCCTTGCATGCATGAGGCCCTGGGTTCGATTCCTCAGCACCACATAAGCAGAAAAAAGGCAGAAGTGGCACTTTGGCCCAAGTGGTAGGGTGCTAGCCTTGAGCTGAAGAACTGAGGGACAGCACCCAGGCCCAGAGTTCAGCCCCCACAACCTACAAAAAAAAAAAAAAATGGAGAGACAGAGAGAAGAAGAAAAGAAAAGAATAGGTATCATTTCTATTTAATAGGACTGAAAATTAGTAGGGGGGAAGTATTTGTTATGTTTGCATTTCTTATGGAATTTGAGAGGGCCATTTTGAGGGAGTAGCAGTAGGGTTTCAGATATGAAATGTTACTTCTCTCATTCATCATGGATTTGTATAATTTGTTTAGGGGGAAACATTGAAGAACAATGATCCTTTTGCTCCTGGTGGAACAGTTGTTATTGCAGCAGCTGATTCAGGTAAAGAAATTTACCAGTGTTAAGGAATGTTAAATGTTACCCTTTAAGCTTTTTTTCCCCAAAATATTTTTTATTAATTTTGGCTTTTGAATTGTAGTATATTATTTCTAATTATAATTTTCTATCAATAATAGTGACCAGTGTTTGTATACCATTTTTTAGTTTGCTTGTTATTCATGATCTCATTTATTCATGTTAAAGGTCTTTGTAGAATATATACTCCATCCAATCAATATCAATAAAACCAATAAGAACTGTTTGCTTTATAAAAGGTAGTATTGCTTTGCATCTTCAGAGTCAGCATTGACTCTTAAGGAACCTTGGCCTAATTTAAAGGCTTCCAGATAGTAAAAATTGTTTTGAAAATACAAGAAAAAATCTGTTAATAATACAGAGAAAAAAATTAATATTCTTCTAGTGTCCTGTCTTCATACTCCATTTATATTATCTAATATTCATTCAGCAACTCTTTAAGTGATATTTCCATTTTAAACATCAGGAAACTAAGAATCAGAACAATAAGTAACAATCAAAATTATTCAGCTTATTATTATTATTATATTTGAGCCAGATAAACCAGTCAACTAAATTTGAAACCTAGGTCTAAAGGAACCTTAAAGCTAGATCTTATGGAATCTAACAGAATCTAAAAGCTCTTTTCAGCTGAACGCTGGTGGCTCACACCTGTAATCCTAGCTACTCAGGAGACTGAGATCTAAGCATGGTGGTTCAAAGCCAGCTTGGGCAGGAACACCCGTTAGACTCTTATCTCTAATTAACCACAAGAAAACCAGAAGTGACTCTGTAGCTCAAAGTGGTATAACACTAGCTTTGAGTGAAAAAGCTTAGGGACAGAGGCCAGACCCTGAGTTCAAGCCCCATGACCAACAAAGAAAACAAAAACAAATAAAGCTTTTTTTTTCAACTAAGTATGCTTCTTTCCCACTGTTCATTGAAAAATAAAACAGGTGAGCAGGCTAGCTATTATGTAAGAGAAGCAAATCAAAGAAAAGCAAACTCAAATGTCTAAATATTTCAATCTCATGCTGCAAGTAGAAAGCTTTCTTTTCCCAGATTGCTGATTATAGCAGAATAAGGATTATAAGCATAGAAAGAATATTAGAAATGCCCTAGCAAATTGGATTTTTTTATATTGAACAAATTTTAAGGAGATTTAGCACAATGTGATCATTTGTTTTCAAGTTGGAAGTAACTCCCAACATGAGTAGCAAGAGTGAGGAATGTAAGATTTAGTATAAGGCCAAATATTGATTTAAACAAAAACTTAGAGAAAACGAGAATTCCAAAAGACTTACTGTATTAACACTGGTTATATCTTTTGAAACTATGTGGCTGACACACAGTGGCTTTGAATCACAATCCTCAGATCTCAGCCCCCTGAGTAGCTAGGCTTACAGGCATGAGCCACCAGTGCCCGGCTCTTTCTACCTTCTTATACGAGGCAGTACTTCTTTTTTTTCTGGTTTTTTTTTTTTTTTTTTTTTTTTTTTGCTGGTCGTGGAGCTTGAACTCTGGGCCTGGGCACTGTCCTGAGCTCTTCAGCTCAAGGCTAGCACTCTACCACTTGAGCCATAGCACCCACTTCCAGCTTTTTCTGTGTTTGTGGTGCTGAGGAATCGAACCCAGGGCCTCATGCATGCAAGGCAAGCACTCTACCCCTGAGCCACATTCCCAGCCCCACGAAGCAGTACTTGTTAAAAACATTCTTCAGTATTATTGGTGATCCCTGAATAGGTGAAGCTTATCAGAGTAAATATGTTCATTGCAGCACTATGGAGAATTGCACTTTGAAGAATTGGTTAAGCATTGTTTTGATGGTTACTGAAAGCAGTAGCCTTTTTTCTCTCACACACCTCCAAGTATTTGGCAACTGTAATTTCTTATTCAGAACACCTCCTTCAGAAGCTCAGATGTGTTGCTTTGCTACTTTTCCTGCTTTTCCCAGTTAGCCCAGTAGTTATTTTGTTTGTTTGGATATGTCACTAGGGCTTCTCAAGGGTAGGAACTGTATCTCCCTATTTTCTAGAACCTTGTATAGGTCAGCAGGTATTTGTCAGTGGTTCTTTGTTGGATAGATCTTATTTCCTGTTTTCAAAGATAATCATGGTACAAACTTGGACACGGTACAAAATATAGTTACTGCACAGAGAATGAAGAAATCACTGCTTGTGTGAATTACTGACATAGGTTACACTAGATTTTTTTTTGGGGGGGGGGGATCCGGTCGTGGGGCCTGAACTCTGGGCCTGGGCGCTGTCCCTCAACTCTAAAGCTCAAGCTAGCGCTCTACCACTTGAGCCACAGTGCCACTTCCGGCTTTTTCTTTTTGCTTATGTGGTGCTGAGGAATCGAACCCAGGGCCTCAGGCATGCAAGGCAAGCGCTCTACCACTGAGACACCTTCCCAGCCCCATTACACTAGGTTTTATGGATGAGGTAGTATTTGAAACAGCCTTTGAAGGACAAGTGTGAAGACTGGAATTTATTGTATATATCTTTTTTTTTTTAACTTCCTGTGATTCCAGCACTCAGGAGGCAAGACAGAAAAGTCCCAAGTTTGAGGCCATCCTGGTCTGTTGCTAACTGCAACCTGAGGCAGTGCTGTGGGATACTAGGCTGAAGAAAATTAGAAAAATACAGATATACACAGATAGAAAAGGAAGAACAGAGGTCTCAAGGCTCTCCTGCACTGGGGCCCCAGTTCCCACAAACAAGCGTATTTATTTGAGTTCACACAAGGAAGGTTACCATGGATACATGCAAAAAGTAAAGCATCTATATTAATATTACAATCAGAGCTAAAACAGAATTTGTGAGAGACACTGGTTCCTTTATTCTTTTGAGACAGGACATTGCAGCCCAGGGAAAGTACGGACACACGGTGTTCACTTATCTAACCCAAGGTTGACTTCTCAAGGTCTTTTTTTTGGTGGGGGGGTCCGGTCGTGGGGCCTGAACTTTGGGCTTGGGCTGTCCCTCAGCTCTTCAGCTCAAGGCTAGCGCTCTACCACTTGAGCCATAGTGCCACTTCCGGCTTTTTTTCTTTTTGCTTATGTGGTGCTGAGGAATCGAACCCAGGGCCTCATGCATGCAAGGCAAGCGCTCTACCACTGAGCCACCTTCCCAGCCCTCAAGGTCTTTTGTACTGCCAACAAGTTTCCCCAGCACAGCTACCAGTCTAAGGAAATGCAAGAGGGGCTGCAATCCATTCTCCTCACCCTCTCCAGAGCTGTGGTTTCATCCTTCCATGGCCAGCTCTCAGCCTTCTTAGTGCTGTTGAGATGGGATTCCAATCTCAAACCTTTTCCAAGTTTCATAGCTCAGCTTCAGAGTTCTCTATACTGGCTTGTACATAGTGACACTTATCTAAAAAAAAAAAAAAAAATTTCCAGGTGCCAGTGGCTCACACCTGTAATCCTAGCTATTCAGGAGGCTGAGATCTGAGGATCGTGGTTCAAAGCCAGTCCAAGCAAGAACGTCTAGTGAGACTTATCTCCAGTTAACCACCAGAAAACTAGATGTAGAGCTGTGACTCAAATGGTAGAGCTCTAGCCTTGAGCTGAAATGCTGAAGGAGAGTGCGCAGGCCCAGAGTTCGAACCCCACAACCAACCAAAAAATAAAATCAAAAATTAAATTTATAGGAACTGTATTATTGATGTTTATTCTAGAGTCTTATGGTCAGAGGCATGGCTTAGTTGGTACTATGCTAGCCAATGAACAAAATTCTCAGGTACTAAATGTGAGTTCTGGTCTCAGACCAAAGTAATAAATAAAAGTACCTAAAAGTAGTTCACCTGTATTTTATCTTGAATCATTAACCAGTTAATTTATGTTACTGGTATACAAGAATATACCATATGATCATATGGATTATCCGTGTACAGTACTGTCTTTATGAGTATCAGTCAGAAATTAAGGGACTCATACTTGGGATTAGATATTTTTCACCAGTCTGAATATTACCAAACAAAAGAGGACATGAAATTTGATGGGGGTATTTTGTTGTTGTTGTTCTATTGCACTGATTTTATTTGCTTATTTTAGCCACAGATCCTTTTGCTTCTGTTTTTGGAAATGAATCCTTTGGAGAAGGATTTGCAGACTTCAGCACATTGTCAAAGGTAATCTGCAGAGATTAATGAAAAGGGAAAATACATCAGAGGAGCAGAACTCTCTTAGACATTGCAACTTGATTGCAATAAGTCAGATCAAATACTAATTTCGGACAAAAATAAAAGATAAACTATAATCATAAACATACACAGACTATGTTGATATGGGTAATTATAATTTCCCACTGAAAAGTTTGCTCAGCAACATCATATTTAGAATCTTATGTCCATTTTAAACATGTTTCTTTGAAATGTATTTTTCCTCTGTATTCCACCTGGGTCATAGAGGTAATAGTCATCCATCCTCTCCATATTAGCTACTTGATTTTCAGACTCTGAGGCTATTAGGGTCTACAGTGATCTCTCACCTATGGTGGGAGTTACATTCCAGAGATCCCCGTGATACGTAAAAATTCACGATGTAGCAGTATTGTCCTTCGCTATATCATGGTTCACTTATTGCTTCTTTGCAGATTTTTGCCTATCATAGGAGTCTCTGCAACATAACTCCATAGATAATGCCATAGGTGAGGGATCACTATTTATGTGGGTTTTTTTTTAAAAAACCCAATACAGTATAATAATAATAAGTATAAGTAGAGTGAAGAACAACTATACCTAAGGTACTTAATATACAAATTACAATACTAAATGTTCACTACCTATTTTCCACCATAGATCTAGTATTGATTCAGGCCAATAGAGAAGGATTCAGGGTGTGTCAAATTGTCTGTATTATTAACCCCAGTGAATCTGGTCATGTATAGAGACAAATTTTTACAACTAGATGGAGAATGCTACTCTTATCTGTTTGATAGAGGCCAAGGATGCCATTAAGCATAATACACTTCTTACTTCTACAACATAGAATTATTCTATATAGCTGGGTACTGGTGGCTCATGCCTGTAATCCTAGCTACTCAGGAGGCTGAGATCTGAGGATCTCAATTCAAAGCCAGCCTGGGCAGAAAAGTCTGTGAAACTCTTATCTCCAATAAACCACCAGAAAACCGGAAATGGCACTGTAGCTCAAGTGGTAGAGCGCTAGCCCTGAGCTGAAGAGCTGAGGGACAGTGCCCAGGCCCAGAGTTCAAGCCCTCAACCAAAAAAAAAAAATTATTCTATACAGTAGTCCCACTGTTGAGAAACAATGACTAGAGAAATCTGAAATTATAAACTGGTTCATTACAGAAAAGTAACTCTTTCATAACTCCAAATATTTGAAAGGTAGAATCTTCAGATCTGTATTTACTTACTATTCTATGAGATCAGTTGTTTAAAAAATGACTATTTAATTTGCCTTTATAGTTTGTCTAGATGCCATTTTCTTTTAATTAGTATTCAAATCTTTCCTATATTTAAGTGGATTGAGAAGTGAGGAATCACTTATCAATTTTCATCTGGCTCAGATATTCATTTAAAGACAGGTGTATATATGGCCCCTTTAAAGTAGACCTCAAAGAAGGCATTGGTTGCTCACACCTATAATCCTAGCTTTTCCTTCAGAAATGAGAATTGAGGTTCAAAGCCAGCATGGCCAGACAGATTGGTGAGACTATCTCCAATAAATCAGCCAAAAATATAACTGGAGACATTGTTCAAATAGTAGAGTATCAGCTGTGAACTTGAGGCCCTGAGTTTGTCCTAGTACTAGTACAAAAAAAAAGAAAGAAAAGAAAGAGGGGGTCTTAGGTGAGTAGTTTTTCAAAAGATATTGTCTGTAATTTGACATCTTCAGTACACAGTTGGCTTGTTTTAATATGATCTAGTATTTTTTATAAGTAGTGAGAGTCGCTGTTCATATAGTAGTGATTCCCTTTTTAAATCCCATTTGTCCTTGAATACAAAAGGTAAAATGTCTGTGCTCTAGAAATTAAAATAATGAGTGTGGCTAATGCTCCCATCATTTTTCTAAATGCTGTATGATATGAAATGCACAGTTTGCTTGGTTTTATTTATATAGCCCTATATAAATATTTCTTTTTAAACAAAGGTTAACAATGAAGATCCTTTTAGTTCAGCCACATCAAGCTCTGTGAGCAGAGAGATAATTCCAAAAAATGTGTTTGAGGAAACATCAGTCAAGAGTGAAGATGTACCCCCAGCACTGCCACCAAAGATTGGAACTCCAACAAGACCCTGCCCACCACCACCTGGTATGAGAGTTGGTACCTTTCTTAAATCAACTTGATGCCTTTTCTCTTTCTGAAAATACTGTGTAGACCTTACATAAAGCCATTTTATGTAAGTATGTAAATCAGACACATAGCAGAAGCTTGCTACTGTCATCTGTTCAGGTCTCAGTACAGAAAGATAGGTGCCTAAGAGATAAGTATGTTCAACTATCACAAACTGCCTTTTTAACAGGAGCTTCTTCTCCCCCCCTCCTCCCTTCCCCCAAATCACTTTAGAGAAATAGAAAGTGGAAAAGAGGAAATACGAGTAAAATCTCTTGGTTCTTTTTTTTTTTTTTTTTTCCAGTTATGGGGCTTGAACTCAAAGCCTGGGCGCTGTCCCTGAGCTTTTGTTTTCTACTTAAAGCTAGCACTCTACCACTTGAGCCACAGTTCTACTTCCAAATTTCTGTGGTTAATTGGAGATAAGTGTCTCACAGCCTTTCCTATTCTGGTGTCAAACCATGATCCACAGATCTCAGCCTTCTGAGTAGTTATGACTACAGGCATGAGCCATCAGTGCCTGGCTGATCTTTTGGTTTTTGAAAGTGTACCAATTATCATTTGTATACCAGTTTCCTGTATTATTGTTTTAATTTTTAGAAGAGAAAGTTAATTTGAAGTCTCCTTTTCCTACAAAATGCAGTCTTCTTTAAATACTTTAATGTGAGAAAATAAAGCTTCTGGTTTTCAGCAGTATAGTAGTTTAAAAGTGTGTTGCCCTTCTTGAAGGAATTTTTTTTCACTTCTGTGTTTTATAATGGCAATTAAAAACTAGTTTGGGTCCAGTATCAGTATCCCTCAACTGAGATCCTCATACTTAGTTGGTTTGTTCATGCATGATAATGCTCTACAACTTGAGCCACACCTCCAGTCTGCATTTTGCTGCTAATTGGAAATAGAGTCTTATAGCCTTTTCTACCTGGGCTGTCTTTGAACTGAAATTCTCTCCAGGTCTCTTTCTAATTTAGGGTTACAGGCATGAACCACCAGCACCTGGTTCAGGAACATATTCTTCATAGCTTCATTTTCTTTTTTATTTAGTATTTGTATGTTTAACACTGTAAAAGGGAATGGGTTGTTTCATGACAAGTCATGAAAAGGTAATTGCCCTAAATACTTGTACTGTTGCTAAGCTGCTTAATGAGAAGATATATTTGGCACATTAGTTGTTTAGTCATATATCATTCTTTGGTAAAATTCAACCCCATTAGGTTATCATTCTTGCCTTTTCACAATAGCTTCTCCTATGGAGCAGATTGTTCTTTTTTTTTTTTTTTTTTTTTTTTTTGGGTCCGGTCATGGGGCCTGAACTCTGGGCCTGGGCACTGTCCCTCAGCTCTTCAGCTCAAGGCTAGCGCTCTACCACTTGAGCCACAGCATCACTTCCAGCTTTTTTCTTTTTGCTTATGTGGTGCTGAGGAATCAAACCCAGGGCCTCAGGCATGCAAGGCAAGCGCTCTATCACTGAGCCAACTTCCCAGCCCAGGAGCAGATTGTTCTTTGACTTAAAGGATTGGATATACAGTTGTTAATACTCAAATTATCTGCTGAAAAATCAGGTAAATGAGTTAAATGATTTCTTTTCAATAAAAGTAACATATTAAGATGGTCAAAATATATGAAAAGCCATTAACCAGTGGCTCACGCTTGTAATCCCAGCTCAGGAGACTGAAATCTGCCAGCCCGGGCAGAAAAGTCCCCATGAGACTCTTATCTCCAATTAATCACTCAAAAACCAGGAGTGGTACTGTGGCTCAAGTGGTAGAGCTAACTAACCTTGAGTACAAAGAGGATCAGGGACAGTGTCCAGGCCCTGAGTTCAAGTCCCACCAACTGACAGAAAGAAAGAAAAAATGAATAATAGTATTCTCATTTAAGTTTATACAGCCGTGTGATGCTAACAATGGAATTATTTTTTAAATTCTAAGTAAGGTAATATACTCTGTGCTTTAATTAAAGCTAAGAATCCAGGCCAGACACAGTGGCTCATGCCTATAATCTTAGCTACTCAAGACATAGAGACTGGGAGGATTATGGTTCAAGACCAGTCTAGGTAAAAAGTTAGCAAGACTCCATATTAATTAAACAAGCCATGTGGGGTAGTGCACTCTTGTCATCCCAGCTATGCAGAAGGCAGACATAGGAGAATAGTAGTCTGACATTGGGCCTGTGCAAAAAGTGAGACCTTATTTGAAAAATAGCCTTAAAGTAAAAAAATAGCTATGGCCATGGTTCAAAGGATAAAGCACCTACCTGACAAGCATGAGGTGAATATACAAAATTGTAGAAAGATAGAGTGGAAAAGGATGGTTTGTTGAAAAGAGCCTTGCATGGGAGCCTAAACCTCTGAGTTAATTCTGGATAGCCCATGCTTTCCTTTGTCACTGTTTTTTTCTTTTATCATGGTACTGGAAATTGAACCCAGGGCTTCATGCATAGGAGGCAAATGCTCTACCACTGAGCTATACCTCAAATTTTGCTCCATGAACTTAATTAAGTTCATATCTAAGCTTTGGCTGCCTCAGTTGTTAAATAGTATTAATTTTAATTTTACCTACCTTCACAGGACTGTTGGAACGATGTATTGAGATAGGAGCTGTAAGCATGTTTTGTAAGCTGCTTCAGTGATGAAAAATAACTACTACTATTGCTGTTACCAGCTTTTACGGCATTTTACAAAAAGGGCATTTAGGTTGTTGTTTATTTTTTGTCTGTTCTGGAGGCCTGGGCACTGTCCCTAAGCTTTTTTCACTCAAGGCGAGTGCTCTACCACTTTGAGCCACTGCTTTACTTTCCCAGGCTGGCTTTGAACCGCAATCCTCAGATCTCAGCTTCCTGAGTAGCTAGGATTATAGGCGTGAGCCACCAGTGCCTGGCCTTGAAGATATTTTAACCTCTACTTTTACTATCTTTTCTTCAAGAAGTAATAACTTTAAGTAATACTTTAAAATTAAAGTATTTGTTTGGAAATGATAGTGTTACCAACAGGTAATACACTGGTCAAAGAATAATTTATCAGTGTCCACAAATAGATAGGCATTAGGCTTAAACATATCAGTCACACAGATTGAGATATAGATGGCAAAAGGTAGGGGAAGTTTTGTCAGGGTAATTTGTAATTTTATGCTACTGGGGATTATGAATATCAGAAAATCAGAATAACTTTGCCCTTTTTTTTGGGGGGGGGGGGTGGTCAGTCATGGGGCACTGTCCCTCAGCTCTTCAGCTCAAGATAAGCACTCTACCACTTGAGCCACAGCTCCGCTTTCGGTTTTCTGAGTGATTTATTGGAGATAAGAGCCTCATGGAGGGCTGGGAAGGTAGCTCAGTGGTAGAGTGTTTGCTTTGCATGCATGAGGCCCTGGGTTCGATTCCTCAGCACACATAAGCAGAAAAAGCCAGAAGTGGTGCTATGGCTCAAGTGGTAGAGTGCTAGCCTTAGGCTGAAGAGCTCATGGACAGTACCCAGGCCCAGAGTTCAAGTACCACAACCGCTGCCCCCCCCTCCAAAAAAAAAGTCTCATGGACTTTTCTGCCTGATCTGGCTTTGAATCATGATCCTCAGATCTCAGCCTCACAAGTAGCTAGGATTACAGGCATGAGCCACCAGTGCAGGGCAACTTTGCCATTTTAAAAGCACTGTTTATTGCTATTGCCACTAGTGAGAGTGATTTCCTTAAGTATGAGGATGAGTTTATAACTGCAGAGGCCACTGCTATAATCTTCCTCCTATTTCATCCTTTTCCTTCTTTAATTCTTGGGAACATATTGCCTTGAGGGAGGAGGGGATTATTCTTTCTTTTTAAAATGTGATTCTTGGCCTATTCCCCTTTGCTTTTATATTCGCTTTGTTGCTCCTAGCTGGAATGTATTTGAGAGATTATGTGTGAAAAATTGTGAGGACAAATGGTTGATATGGCCATTTAAGACAGAATTAAGAATGTATAAGAAAACTACAAAAAAAAATCCATGTTTTAAGTTCTTACCCCATCTACCCTCAGTTCTGTAATGTTCCCTGTGTATATGTTCTTGTGGGCTTGTGTTTGTCATATTTACTGGTTGAGTTAATTGTAATGATTTTGATCCAGGAAAAAGACCCATCAACAAATTGGAATCTTCTGATCCCTTTAAACTGAATGATCCATTTCAGCCTTTCCAAGGCAATGATAGCCCCAAAGAAAAAGATCCTGATATGTATTCTGATCCATTCACTTCTACTACTACCACTACCAATAAAGAGGCTGACCCAAGCAATTTTGCTAACTTCAGTGCTGTAAGTACTGTGAATGGGCTGTTTGGGGGAAAAATCTTTCCATTCGTAGTCCAAAGAGTTTTCAAAGATCACTTTAGATTCTGCCAAATTTTTATCATTTCAATTAAATTTATCTCTTTCATTTTTCCCCCAAGCAAAACCTCTGTTTGATTCTATTTCGATGGTTCTAAAATTCTTCCATTGTACAAATGGTTTCAGGGGCCTTAGTTCTTAGGATATATACAAATTGTTTTGTAAACTCATCTGTTAGTCTTGGTAATAAAAATTATAAATCTTGATAGTCATTATTTTGCAGGTAGTTAAGTGTGATGGTGATTTTTCTATTTGTCCACTGGATGAATATCATGCCAGTAATGAGCTTGTATATTTGTTAGCTGTATATGTGTGTTTGTGTATAAAGTTTTCACGATTTCTAAAGACCAATCAGCAACTACTGTCTGATAAGATGGGCCCAGGGATTTTTTGAGTAGAAAGCAGAACTCTGTTCACTACATTTATACAGTAAGTACTTTTTGTTTTTGTTTTTTGGCGCTGGTGATGGAACCTAGTTCCTCACACAATTCTATGCCTGTTGTACCATTGAGCTACACCTCCACTCCATAGTAACTTTTCAAAAGTGCTACACTGACAGTGTATAAACTATTATCAAGATCTGAACAAACTTTATCTAGAGGACTATAGTTCACCAGTAACCCATATTTACTCAGCATTTTCTAAAATAGAAAAACCATTAGAAACCCATGGAAAGATGCTGTGATATAAGCGTAGCTCAGGGCCCTTAAGAAAGGTATAGAACTGGGCCAACCACTGTGGAGGCATCATCACCCATCATTAGATAAAACTGTCCTCCTTTTTTTTTTTTTTTGGCTGGTCATGGGGCCTGAACTCTGGGCCTGGGTGCTGTCCCTCAGCTCTTCAGCTCAAGGCTAGTGCTCTACCACTAGAGCCACAGCACCACTTCTGGCTTTCTCTGCTTATGTGGTGCTGAAGAATCGAACCCAGGGCCTCATGCATGCAAGGCAAGCGCTCTACCACTGAGCCACCTTCCTAGCCCTGTCCTTTTTTTTTTGTACTGGGGATTGAAAACAGGGTTTCCCACTAGCTAGTCAGGCACTCTACTGCCACACCTCCAGCAAGTTGTATTTTTTGAGTTAAGATTCTTAGAGTAGCTAACAAAGTTTCATTTGCTCAGAATTTTTTTTTTTTTTTTGCCAGTCATGGTGCCTGAACTCTGGGCCTGGGCACTGTCCCTTAGCTCTTCAGCTCAAGGCTAGTGCTCTCCACTTGAGCCACAGCACCACTTCCAGCTTTTTCTGCTTATGTGGTGCTGAGGAATCGAACCCAGGGCCTCATGCATGCAAGGCAAGGACTCTACCACTGAGCCACCTTCCCAGCCCCTTGCTCAGAATTTTTTTTTCAGGCAAAATGACATCACCACTTATTCTGTCTGTAACACAGGAGTTTCCTGTTTATTACCTCATACCCTCGATTTGAGAAATAGGAGATGTAGTAGCCACGTGTTTTTTGACTGCAACCTGTCTAATGTTTTCCTCCTCTGTATCACTTTGGGTCACTCAACTAGTGGCCCTGTCCATGCCACTATTTCTGGTTAGAAAGCAGATAGGCAGGAATCTGCATGCATGTAAGGCAGCTGTTAGTACCAGCCTTTGAATATGTACTCTTAAATTCCAGTGGCTACTCTTTGAATGGAAAGGTGCAAATTAGAATACAATTCAGATAAGAGAAAAGAAAAAGAAATACATAGTTTGGATATAAAAATGGAGTGTCAGATTTATACTAACTAGTTTCATTTCAAATGAAACTTAAGTGGTTTCAAGTAGAGAATCAAGAACTGGCATCAGGTGCCAATGGATCACACCTATAATAGCCAGTAAAGAGCAGGGCTGGAGGCATGGCTCAAGTGGTGGAGCACCAGCTGAGTAAGCATGTGGCCTAGAATCAAACTCCAGTATCTCAAAAAAAGACAGAAAATAGGAAAAGATAATATCTCAAGTATGATTGTAGCAAGTCAATTTTTAAAATTTTTTTATTATTCTAAAAGTGATATACAGAGGGGAGCAAGTCAAAATTTGATTGGAGTGAGTCTTGAACAATAGTTGATGCATTTTTGCTTATTTCATACTCTAGAATCTCATAATATATTTTGTGTAATTTATAATATAAATATAAATACTCCATTTTTTCCATTATTTTAAATTTCATCGGAAACTTAAGACCTCTAATTCCTTAGGATTAAAAGTTACTATCTTTACAAAGCCTGACAATTTCTTTTATTTCCTATAAGTGAAACTAAGTAGAATTACGAATTTAGTTTCTGCCAAAGTTGCAGTTTGATGTGAATAAAAATATTTCACCAATCGAATAATCACTAGTGTTGTCTTGTTTAAAGTGGATCAAAAAATTTCTCTAAGCCTTCATATCTTGTCCAGTATACCTAATGGTCTTTTATTATGTATATCAAAATCAGCCTATTTTTGCTTCAGAATTTTTCTGAACTTTGAAGATCTAAGATAAGACAAAAAAGTCACCAATGGAATTAATTTTTAAATGATTTATTTTTTGGGGAGGGGTCCGGTTGTGGGGCCTGAACTCTGGGCCTGGGCGCTGTCCCTCAGCTCTTCAGCTCAAGGCTAGTGCTCTACCACTTGAGCCACAGTGCCACTTCCAGCTTTTTTTTCTTTTTGCTTATGTGGTGCTGAGGAATCGAACACAGGGCCTCATGCATGCAAGGCAAGCACTCTACCACTGAGCCACCTTCCCAGCCCTTAAAATGATTTATTATGTGGGATGATCACTAAAATGTTTTACATTAGATCAAAAGGCTAAACCTCTTCTCTTTTTAAGTGTGCTATTCTACATCAAGCTTTTTGACTCTTGCTAAAGTCTTACTATGTAGTCCAAGCTAGCCTCTGAATTGCAGTCCTCCTGCCTCAGCCTCCCAAGTACTAGGATAACAGGCATGCATTACTACTCCCAACTTCATTTCTGCCTTCTTAGGTGATTATTTTTAAATGTTTACTTTCATAGGCTTTGTATCCATAGACTGCATTAATCTTTTAAGTTAAACCACAGCTTAATAAGTTGTTCAAACTAAAAATGTGCTTTCAGAAAAAGTGAAAAAAGTTATTATTATTTCTAGTGTCTTTCAGGTGGACTAAGTAGTTAAAGCTCAATAAGTTGTTCAAACTAAAAATGTGCTTTCAGAAAAAGTGAAAAAAGTTATTATTATTTCTAGTGTCTTTCAGGTGGACTAAGTAGTTAAAGCTCTTTTTCAAAAACTTTTTCCTTCTTTGTATTTGTTTTACTTATCCATATATTCATTTGTTCATTCATTTGATCTTTTAAATGACAGTATCCCTCTGAAGAAGATATGATTGAATGGGCCAAGAGGGAAAGTGAGAGAGAAGAAGAGCAGAGGCTTGCCCGGCTGAATCAGCAAGAGCAAGAAGACTTAGAACTGGCTATTGCACTCAGCAAATCTGAAATATCAGAAGCATGAAGAATTCTCTTGTCTTTTGTCAACAACACACTTTTCTTCTTGAATACTGAAACTATTTACCATGTGTATCAAAACTACCTATGAGCATGGGAATACAAAGGTTTTGAGAATCCTGTAAATGTGACAAAAGTCTACTTTTTCTTCTATATTTCACATCTGTCTTTTATTTTACTTTTTCCATCAAAAGCAGTAACCTAATCAGACAGCTTCATCTAGGCCCCTGTTCTGGTGTGCATTTATTGTGAGCTTTTGACTGCCTGTGCTACTTTTACTTATAAAGCTAGAACACCCAACCTTCTACTTTCTGGAACATAGAGAAATAGTTTAACCCTATGCTACCCTTGTTCTATAGTTATTCTGATGATAGCCAGAAGATATCTTAATGTTTTCAGTATTTTTCCTGGATTTAAATGGTTGGAGGGGAAGGGAAAGAAGATCCTATTTCTTTTATGATTGGTGCAAATTGCCCAAAATACATTTTTTATTTCCTTATAGTAAAAGTACTGTTTAATTGGGGTTTTTAAAGATAAGAAAGACAATATGTTTTGCATTGTTTAACTCCAGTATTGGAAAGGGGTTGCATTAGTTTGAACCATTATAGCTTGAGACTCACATTTTCACTAAATGAAAACATTAAAGCCACATATATGAAATACATTTTTGAAAACAATTTTCTCTAGACTTAAAGAATTTTAGATCAACTGATACCTCTCTGTATGTGTGCTAATTAACAAAATCAGTTTCTTATGAGAACAATTTACAGGAAAATGTTCATTTTACATGCCTGACAGTGGAGAAAATTTGTCTCTTAAAATACACCATCAGTATGTGTAAGCAGAAATCTTAACATGCAGCCCTTATTCTTGAACTGTGTTCTATAGCTCATGATAAGTTTGTTCTTGAACTTTGCACAAGAAATTCTAGAAAGCTGGAACTGGAAGGTACTTCATTTTTTCATATATATTTGTTTTGTTTTGTTTTCCTTAATGAAGGCTCAGCTACTTGAAAAAACTTCCACTTAATATAAATGGGGAAAGTGGCATGTATTATATTGTATTTTGTGTACCTTGTAGTTTAGTTTTATCTACTCTCCTCATGTTTTTCACCTATAAAATTGGCAGACTAACAAAAAAATATTTTTAATTGGGGGATTAAAAAAAGTATTCTGCTTGTATTAAAAGCTCATTTTCTATAAAAGTGACATAGCAGACAAGCTGAATTTGAAATAGAGTGAAGGAGGCTGTAATTTATAATCTTTTTTTAACCTGCATTACTGATTTAGTGTATTGAATAGCAAGACAAAGAAAAATGCACCTGAAAACTTAACTAAAATCCTCTGGGATCACCAAGTTAAAGAAGTATTGATATATATTAATGAGAATAACTTACTTGGCCTATAAATAAATTCCAAAATAACTAATACATTTCATCTTGAAATGGTGCTTTTTTTCTTTCCACACACTATTGGACAACTGGGGTTTAAAACAAAATTTAAATCACTTTCTTGCACTGCTAACTTTTTTCTACTTATGTAAATAGAAACATTTCAGCATAAATGTGATACATACGAAGCAAGGGCTGAATAGTAATCACAAGGCTATAACTTTGATAAACTAATACAGTGATATGGATTTACTGCAAAAGTTGATTGAGAAGGTAGTATGGAGAGATGTGATGAGTGTGGTTTTTGGGGTTTCTTTTTCCTTCCCCTTTACTCTTCAGGAAAAAGGTAAGTTGACTTGAACAACCTTCTTTTGCACTGGGAAAAATGAACAAATGTTTGAAATGCTTTTAAAATATTTTTTAATTAAAAAAGCACTCTGGAAAATAGTAAATATCTGTAACTTATAAACACCAACTTTCAATGTAATAATTGTATCCTAATCTTATGTGTGTTTAACTGGATTATATAGATTCTTATCATTTGTTAAAATATGCATACTAAGTGGACCAATATAATATTAAAGTATGTATTATATAAATATATCTGTATCTCCATGCTGACTGTGCAGGATGGATGTGTTAAGTCATTTGTGGTATATTTGGTGTTGACCCTGGCTCCAGGGCCTGTGCTTGAAAAGAACAAATAAGTAATACCAAGATGTAAGTGACATTACTTACAAAGTTTTAACTGTCTTCTACATACTAGTTCGTAGAATTTTCTCTTATATTTCAAACTCCTGCAGTATATTTAGGCTATAATTATGAGAGTTATAAACTTTATATAATAAAGCATTCTATCCATTATCCAATTTACATTGGATCTTTGCACAGTTCTCTATGTGTACTATATGAGAAAAGATAAATGTACAGTCAGTCTACACTAATATGTGTAAAGAATTTCAGAGAATATCTTACATTGGATATACACTCAATAAATATGCACTATCATTTTTAGGGTTTTTTTTGCTCCTGTTTTGTGAAAGAAAGGAAATGTATATGCACAGAGACAGTACTCTAAACATAGGTGGTTTTGTATGGGGTTTTTATATGGGGGGGGTTGTTTTTTGTGCTGGTGGTGGGGCTTGAACTCAGGACCTCTGTACTGTTTCTGAGCTGTTTTGCTCAAAGCTAGTGTTCTGCCACTTGAGACACATCTCTACTTCTGACTTTTTGCTGGTTAATTGGAGATGAGAGTCTCACAGACTCTTATGGCTGGCTTTGAACTATAATCCTCAGATTTCAGCCTCCTGAGTAGCTAGGATTACAGACATGAGCCAACAACAGCCCAGCTGTGTGTAATACCTTTTAAAACCCTCTAATTCACTATCCTATTCTTATGAGTTGCTGAAAGAGGAAATTCAGCTAGTTATTAATATTGTCCTATAAGTATATGACAGAAAAGGCCATCCTTTTATTAAATAAATAAAAATTTTAAATTGTAAAGATAAAAAATATATATATAAGGCTAGCAAAATTGAAAAGTTCTCCATCAGTATTGGCAAGGGTATGAAAAGAAGACATAAAAAAGGAGGGAGAGCCAGTTGCCGGTGTCTCACCCCTGTAATCCTTGTTACTCGGGAAGCTGAGATCTGAGAATCGCAGTTCAAAGCCAGCCCAGGCAGGAAAGTCCATGAGACCCTTATCTCCAATTAACCACCAGAAAACCAGAAAGTGGCACTGTGGCTCAAGTGGTAGAGAGCTTGCCTTGAGCTGAAGAGCTCACAGACAGTGTGCAGGCCTGGAGTTCAAGCCCCACAACCAACAACAACAAAAACAAAAAAGACAAAAACTAAGTTTAGTTTTAAGTAACTTGGTGGAACCAGAATTTAGGCTATGAGTGAAAGAATGAGTTGTTAATGTTTGTGATATTTTGGCATATTGGGGGGGGGGGGGTTGGAGAAAAAAAGTAGATAAAGCAGGGATTGCAGGTGGAAAACTGTTGGAGTCTTCATTTGACATATAATAACTTAAAATGTAATTATGGCCAAAACTGAGAGAATGGGAGTGGTTTGAGAATGATTTAGGCTAGGTCTTAGGGTCTACATAGGTATAGATGATAGGAAGAAAGGAATAGTTCTCAAATTTTAGCAAATAGGATCATTTGGTAGATTTACTAAAAATACAGATTGCTAAGCCTCACTTCTGGAGTTTCTGATTTTTTTAATTTTTTATTGTTAGTGTAAAAGGTGATGTTTAGCCAGGAGCTGGTGGCTCTCACCTGTAATCCTAGTGACTCAGGAGGCTGAGATCTGAGGCTTGCCGTTCAAAGCCAGCCCAGGCAGGAAAGTCCATGAGACTCTTATCTCCAATAAACCACCAGAAAACTGGAAGAGGCACTGTGGCTCAACTGGTAGAGCACTTGCCTTGAGCTAAATAGCTGAGAGACAGCACCCAGGCCCCAAGTTCAAGCCCTGTGACCAACAACAACAACAAAAAAGTGATGTACAAAAGGAGTTACTGCTACATAGGTCAGGTTAAGAGTACATTTCTTTTTTTTTTTTTTTTTGGGGGGGGGGTCTGGTCATGGGGCCTGAACTCTGGGTCTGGGTGCTGTCCCTCAGCTCTTCAGCTCAAATCTAGCTCTCTACCACTTGAGCCACAGCACCACTTCCGGCTTTTTTCTTTTTGCTTATGTGGTGCTGAGGAATCGAACCCAGGGCCTCATGCATGCAAGGCAAGTGCTCTACCACTGAGCCACCTTTCCAGCCCCAGAAGTACATTTCTTATTGGACAATATCACCCCTTCCCTCACTTGTTTCTGATTCTTTAGATCTAGAGTGTGACCCAAGAATTTACTTTTCTAAGAAGTTCCAAGGTGATAGTGGCCTAGGAAAAGAGTTTTAAAAGAATAGAAGAGAGCAGGGCACTGGTGGCTCATGCCTGTACTCCTAACTACTCAGGAGGTTGAAATCTGAAGATTACAGTTCAAAGCCAGCCCAGTTAACCACCAGAAAACCGGAAGTGGCACTGTAGTTCAATGGTACAGTGCTAGCCTTGAGTGAAAGAGCTCAGGGACACCATACACTTTTCACATGCATGGATCTACAATGTACTTGTTGCTCTCAGAAAGCTTGTATTATCTAAAGTTATAAATGCACAGGGAGAAAATCATGGTCATTATGTTAACCTTTGCTAAGGCCTATTGTGTGCCAGGCCTGGGTCTTAGAATTTGACATATGAGTGCCTTGTCATCAGTAGTAGTATGGTCAAAGAAAAAGATATTGACCTAAACTTAGGTGTGCAACATGACATACTGAAAATTACCATAGGGGTGCTGGGTCACCCAGAAGAGGGAGAGAACAGGAATGTCTCTAGTTGAAAGGATTGAGAAATGTTCCCCCATAGATTTCTCCAAGACACAGTATTCTCCTGTTACAAGCATTAGTAAAATTTGCATGCATGGTGACTGTTAAAAATGTGTGTTCAGCTATCACAACCACTGTGGTTGATGTGTGTGAAAAGGCCAGCAGTCTCCCAAGATAACCTCCTTTAAGAGACATTCATCACTTTAGTGCATTCAACCTAGTCCAAGGGCTAACCTTAGTTTAGAAACTTGATTTCCATCAACAAAAAGACAGCTGTCATTAAGTAAGTTCACAGAGATTAATGTAGATCAGAATGTCACTTTCCAGTAAAAAGTTGTTACAGGCCTTTGAAGTGCCCACGGTAGGTTGAACATGACTCCCTCTTCCTTATTAGTGTTTGGATTCCTTCTGCCTCCAGCTTCTGAAGCTCATCCTGGTTTCAGCAGTCAGGGCTGCCTGGACTATGGGCACATTTTGTTAGATTGATATATTTAATCAGGTTAGAGTCTCGTTGAACTGGTTATATAGCTGTATGTCTCTTTGAGGTGGCTTTGCATATCTTTGACTTGGATGTAAACTTTTCAGTATGTATCATTTCAAAATTCATGAAATAGTTTGTTGTTAGATATATACTGAATCACAAGACAAAATGTCTGAAGGCCACTAATTTTTTAAATCTTTTCAAACAAAAAACAATCAGGTAGAGCGCTAGCCTTGAGCTGAAGAGCTCAGGGACAGCACTCAGGCCCAGAGTTCAAACCCCACGAAAAGAAAAAGAAAGAAAACAAAAAAAAAAAGAAAAACAAAAAACAATCAGGTCCTGTGATTAGATATCCAGTTGAATGATACAAAAGATTTTTGAGATGGTTGCAGTGGCATGTGTTGTAGTCCTAGCTCCTGGGGAAATTGATGCAGGAGGATCATTTGAGTTTGAGGTGAGCTTGGGCAACACGTAAGACCACACATCAGTGAATGAATGAATGAATGAATGAGAAAAGGAGAAGGAAAGAAGGGGAGAATAAAAAAAGAAAGGAAAAGAAGAGAGCCAAGCACTAATAGCTCTGCCTGTAACCCTAGCTGCTCAGGAGGCTGAGATCTCAGAATCATGGTTTCAAAGCCAGCCAGGGAAGGAAGGAAGGAAGGTCCATGAGACTAACCACCAAAAAGCCAGAAATGGAGCTGTGGCTCAAGTGGTAGAGCACTAGCCTTGAGGGAAAAAATGGCCCAGGGACAGTGTCCAGACCTTGAGTTCAAGCCCCAAGACTGGCACCAGAAAAGAAAAAAAGAAAAGAATTTATGGGCTACCATTTCCTAGCTGGGTGGCTTAGTCACAGTAACACTTGCTTCACAGGGCTGAGGATTAAAGGTGGTAGATAGCAAGTCTGTGGTTCCCATTATAAAGCAGATACTCATTAGAGCTGTAGTACCCATTTTTAAAGACAATACATCTTTGGAGAATGTTTCTCTATGAATAAAGAGAATGGCATTACTTTCAAAAAAGTAATTTATGTAGACCACTTCATTTTCCTCTTATCCTGGGTAAAAGATCAATGAAGGAGGAGTGCCTATCACACACAATATCCAGAAATATTGTTTGTTTTGCCTTACCTCATTTAATCCTTACAGCAATGCTTGCAAAAGGTACTCTTACTGCCCTCTTTTCACTGATAAGAACATAGGGACACAGACATTATTTTCCTGAAGTAAATTTAGCCCAGCAAGTGGTGAGTGCCAAGATTCTAGCCTAGGCATTGTGGCTGCAGAGCAAGGGACCAGAAATGTAACCTATTTAACTTTGGGTTGTTAAAATATACAAAATAAGTGCTGGCAATGTGGCTCAGTGGTAGAGTGCTTGCCTTGCATGCCTGAGGCCCTGGGTTCAATTCCTTAGCACCACATAAGCAGAAAAAGTCAGAAGTGGTGTTGTGGCTCAAGTAGTAGAGCACTAACCTTGAGCTGAAGAGCTGAGGGACAGTCCCCAGGCCCAGAGTTCAGGCCCCACTACAGACAAAAAAAAAAAAAAAAGATACAAAATAAGCTTAAGAAAATGTTCATGCCGGGCGCTGGTGGCTCACGCCTGTAATCCTAGCTACTCAGGAGGCTGAGATCTGAGGATTGCGGTTCAAAGCCAGCCCGGGCAGGAGAGACCGTGAGACTCCTATCTCCAATAAACCACCAGAAAACCGGAAGTGGCGCTGTAGCTCAAGTGGTAGAGCGCTCGCCTTGAGCTGAAGAGCTGAGGGACAGCGCCCAGGCCCAGAGTTCAAGCCCCACGGCCGACAAAAAAAAAAAAAAAAAAGAAAATGTTCATATGCCAAGCAGACTAGGGCTAAGGTATTGTCTTGACTGCCTGTGTGGAGTCCTTACTCTGATATTTAAGTAGCTTGTATTAGACTAGACCATAATCTTCCTCAATTTCTCAACTATTAAAATTGTGATGTGAAGGGCTGGGAAGGTAGCTCAGTGGTAGAGTGCTTGCCTCGCATGCATGAGGCCCTGGGTTCGATTCCTCAGTACCACATAAGCAGAAAAAGCTGGAAGTGGTGCTGTGGCTCAAGTGGTAGAGCGCTAGCCTTGAGCTGAAGAGCTGAGGGACAGTGCCCAGGCCCAGAGTTCAGGCATCATGACTTGCAAAAAATAAAAATAAAAATAAATAAAATTGTGATGTGAAAAAAGTGTGATGTAAATGGAAATATATCAGAGGATTGTTTTGAAACTTGAGTTGATATGAGTAAAGAATTAGAAATAATGCCTAACGTACTTCTAAACAGGTGCTGAAGAACAGGAAACAAGAAATTCAAGAACTCTAGTGTTAAATCCCAGCCTCTGACTTGATCTTAGCACTTCTAAAGTTCAGATTCTCTGAGGATGTGTGTGTGTGTGTGTGTGTGTGTGTGTGTGTGTGTGTGTGTGTGTGTAGGCGTGTCGCTATATTGTTCAGGCTGGTCTTGAACTCTTATGCAAGAGTTTTTTATTTTAATTATTTTTTGGTCAGTTTTGGGGCCTGAAGTTTGGGCCTGGGCACTGTCTCTCAGCTCTTCAGCTCAAGGCTAGCACTCTACCACTTAAGCCACAGCGCCACTTCTGGCTTTTTCTGCTTATGTGGTGCCAAGGAATCAAACCCAGGGCCGCATGTATGCAAGGCAAGCACTCGACCACTGAGCCACCTTCCCAGCCACAAGAGTTTTAAACCAGAGGTAGCATATACAAAGACCCTTACCATAGTGCCTGCTGCTGAGTAGGTACCTGCTAGATAATCACTTCTTTCAGTTAAAGTGATGCTCTCTTGTACATCTATTTAGAAATCTGAAAAATAGGACTAATAGTTTCAAAATACATAATGTTAACTTCTGTGAGACAGAAAAGATGAAGCCTCTGAAGGAGAGACTTCCTGAGATACTAGAAGGTTTCTTAGAGGAAGTACTGTTGGCTGTGGGCTTAGAGACTAGGTGGAATTTTCATCAGTAGGTTGGACTGGGCCTATAGGAGACCAGCTTATGGGACTGTGTTATGGGTGGTCTTTTCTGTGAGCTCAGGAGAATAATGTCACCAAGCTGGACATGACTGAGGGGTTTGGGTCTATGGGTACTCTAACTGGAATTTCCAGATCTAGAAGTGCGAGCTTTGTGATCAGATAGGCAACATTCTCTGGCCCTTATTGACTTGCCTGTACCATGACATGTGTGCTCAGAGAAAAGAGTAAAGGTCACCTCCTCCCTGCCTACTGGGGAGTGATCTTGGGTTTTTTGTCCAGCTTTGCCCAGATCCCCCAACCCCATGCCCATTACACCTGTGATCCATAGGCAGCAGGATGGGACAGCAAGTTGGAGTTTAAAACCTAGCTCACACGTTTGGAGGAAATTAACCTCTGTGAACCTCATCCATCAGCTGAAAAATGGAAGCACGTGAGTATTTGATCATTATGAATATGTTCAAAATATCTGGCTCAAGTTGGCACACTGGAGCATCAGTCACCATTTATTAGATGCAAGATTTGTATTGCACAAGCACCTGAGTTACACACCCAGCCCAAAAGGAGACAGAAACTGTCTCCTAGCCTCTTCGCTCAGCGTTCAGCCTTTACCACGGCCCCTTCCAGAGGCTCTTGAGTGTATTCCTCCTACTGAAGCTGGAATGTCTTAAGGTGCTCCCCTGCCCTTTGTCCTTAGCTGAGCTTCCCACACATGCCAGCCAGCTGGACTGCACCTCGAGAGGACAGAGGAATGCATCTGGTGGGGTGCTGAGATGATTGCACTTGTGTATATTAAAAGGCAAAAGCAGTTCTGAAGACAATCTGTCCTTCACCTCCAATGGGAGCCTGGAGATCTGAGAAGTCTGGAGTCAGATTCCCATATCTGGCCTGGCCCACAGCCTCTACCCTAAGCCCAGGCAGCTACTGACCACCTCTCTGAGTCCCTGGTACCTGCCATGCAGAGACCTGGGTCGGTCCCTATGTGTGGAGGCGGAGCCCTAGACAGTGCCAGTGGCAGAGGGTAGGGGGGGAAGGGGGGAGGACAGATCTCTGGTCCTTCCTGAGCCTCAGTTTCTCCCTGTGTCTAACACCATCGTTAGATGTTCAAGATTCCCCTCTGGTTCTGGATGGAGTGGGTTGCCCTAGGACCCCCACATCTGCTCCTGGGACACCGACGCCCTCGTCGGGCTGGAAGGCGTTGGCCGGGACAGGGAGGAGCCGCCTGACCCGCCCCACGCGCCCCGGGTGCAGGTGCAGCCGCTGCCGGCCGGAGCCCGAGCCCGCCCGCAGCCTCCGCAGTCACCGCCGCCGCGAGGGGCCGCCCGCGCCCCCCGTCCGCGCCCAGCCCGTGCCCATGGCCTTCCTGACCGCCTGGAAGGGGGCAGCCTCCAGGAAAAGCGACCGCAGGTACCGGGCGCGAGCAAGGACACAGCCAGAGGGAGGGAGGGATGGGGGGGGAGGGGGAGGGAGGGCTGCTGAGCGCCAGGACCCGGGATCCAGCCCAACCCCAAGTGCTCCTGCAGCCCTCAGCCCGGCTGCACGCCGCTGCCCTCGGCTCCAGTCCACCTAAGCCCAGCTGCCAGCGCCACGACCAGGGGGCCATTCGCGAGGAGAACTGAGTGGGCTGGCCTTCCACTCACTCGCCTGGGTCTCCCCAGCTCCACAGGAGCCAAGAAGGAACCCTGGATGAGGGCAGGCACATTATCCGCCCGAGGACGGTACCGTGGGGGTATCCTGGGCCCTGGCCCACTGTGGATTATGTTGTCCCCATACTCTTCCAAGTCCAACCCTTCAAAGGCAGTGCCATTACCCTTTCTGTCACTTCCCCGGCGGTCCCCACGCCCTGGTTGAACTGGGGCAATAAGATGTGTTCCCATGAGTAGGGCTAGCCCTGATCTCTCCTGAGATAGGATTTCCTCCACAAGCCGGTCGTCTTCACATGTTCACTGTTTAGGCTGCTATCCTTGGGCAAAAGTAATGCAACAGTCCCGATCTGACCCTCCTAAAAACACCTCAAGCCCCAATCCAAACTCAACATCTCATCCCCCAAACCTGTTCCTCCTGTGTCCTCGTATCAGTGAGTGGCATAGTCATCCACCCAATTGCCCAAGCCTGAACGCTGAGAGTCATCTCCAACGTGCCCCTCCCCCTTCCTCCCGAGTCCCCAAATCCTGCAGACATCTTCTTGGATGTCTCTGGAAGTTCTTTCTTCCTTTTGGACTGTAGCTTTCCCAGCAACTTCAGCTTCTTCCCCACAGTCCTTTCCATAGCACAAATCAGACTGTACCATCCTCCTGCTGAAAAACTCTTCCATGTCTCTCCATCACCTAAAGGCTAGGCCCCTTGCTCCTCACTCTCCAGTCCTTACTCTGACCCAGGGACACCAGCTAGCCATGTAGTGCTCTCACAACTGCTGGGGTTGAAGGTCATCACTTGACTCCTGGCACTCCACAAAACTCAGCTTTAGGTGACATCTTTTGGAAAGCCATCTATGAGTCAGAACCATCTCCTCTTTCATGGCTCTTACTCAGCTTTTTAACACTCTTTGTGGAGCACATAACTTATTCCAGGCATTGTACTTGGCCCTGTACTTGTTCAATTTAGATGTAAAGCCTCTGCTTTTGGAAATCATTCCAGCACAAGAGACTGACATAAGCAAGATAGCTATTGGATAAAGTTTACAATAAAATGATGTGGTGAATAGTAAAAATGGCTATGTTCAGAGCTTTCCAGAGTAAGGAGATTTTATGTCAAAATCTGACACAGGTCTGAGGGAGCAGAAAGGAGTGGCAAGTTAAAGATCAGTGCCTGAGGAGATCCTAGATTCAGGCTGACCAAAATATGCAGGAGATTTTACTCCACTGTTTGCAAGAAAGCACTAGAGGGCTTTAGGTAGGATATGTACACTTTTAATTGTTTTGCCAGAGTTTTAACTTGGCTTTGTGCTTGTTCAGCTTGTTTACCAAACTGGTGTCTACCATGTGAGCCACACCTCCAGCCAGACTTTTTGTTGTGTTATTTTGGAGATGGAATCTCATGGGCTTTACTGTCTGTGTTGGCTTCAAACACCAGTCCTGCAGATCTCAGTCTCTGGAATAGCTAGGATTCCCGGCATGAGCCACCAGTAGCAGGATACATGTATGTAATTTAAAGATGACCATGCTATCCTATGGAGAAAGTGTTCTGTAAACAAACCATTTCAGTCCTGAGTCATAGTCATCTCTTTTCCTATTTCCCCACTCACTGTATGTGAGGAGGGGGCAGGGTGTGTCTGTCCCCATGTCTCTAGAGCCCAGCACAGAACCAAGCTTAGGGTGCATTTCAGCTTTGATGAGGAGATGAAGGAATGACTTCTGAGAAGCGCAAATGCCCTGGCTGGCATGGTAAGGACTGGCTGTGTCCAGCTGAATTTCTTGAGTACTCAGGACCTGCCCACATGTGAGATTCCAGCTGTACCCTTCTGAATAGAGAATACACAAGGGAAATGTGTATATATTCTCATGTCACCCTGTAGAGAGAGACTGGAGGCTGGGGGAGCCAAGGGTAAGAAAGCTTGAATGTAGATCAGGAGAATGGAGGGAGGGAGTGAAGCTAAGTGGGAAGAATAGTGAAAGAATAGACTATAAGATGGACTCAGAATCACCCAGATGTGAGGGAGGTAAGAGACTGAGAGGAGGAGGCACACATGTGCTTTTATACTTGAGTTAGCACTTGTTGGACACAAAATTCCCAGAGAATTCTTTATTCTCAGTTGCTCTACGAGGTCTCACACCTAAATCTTAAACCTGGATCTTGATTCTCCTGGCTCAGGGACCTTTGTGATCTCCACCTCACCCACCACACTGACCCTAGCATATGGCCAAAGGATAGAGGCCTTCAAAGCTATTCACCCCTGCTCTGCCACCTACTGGCTCTGTTAACTCTGATTCAGTAACTTGATCTGTTGATCTACTTGATCAGCTTCTTGAGCTGTATAAATCAACAAATTCGGGACCCAGTGATCATGATTGTGGAGGTCCTAACAGCACTGGGGCATATTCCAGGTTGAATGTGAGTCACTTTTCTTTTTTCTTTTCTTCCTTCCTTCCTTTCTTTTTCTTTTTTTGCAGTAGTAGGGTTTAAACTCAGGGCCTTTTGCATGCCAGGCAGGCACGCTTAACATTTGATCCATACTTCTGTTTACCTTATTTATGCAGATTGGGTCTCATATTTTACCTGGGCTAGCCTGGACTGCAATCCTCCTATTTATGCTTTCTGCTGTAGAGGGGAATGACAGGAACATACCACCACACCACTGTTGAAATGAGGGTCTCTCAAACTTATTTTCCCCCTACCCCAGGCTGTCTTTGAATCAGGATCCTCACAGTCTCAAGCCTTTTGTGTTGCTAGGATACCCAATGTAAGTTTACTTCCATCTTGTCCTTAGGAAATCTTCCTTCTAGAGTGTTTGCATTGAAGAGAAGATATTTTGAAAGTTTGGAGGCAGGGGAGGCAATGGTAGGAAAATGTAATAGTATCTGGCCTACAGGTAGGGCTCCTTGCTAGCCATACTGCAGTGATCATTGGTCACACAGTGATCACACAGGGCCAGAAATGAATGGGGAAGTGCAGACAGCCATGTCACTCTGGGAGGAAGGGGCCTCAGCCTGCCACTTTGCAGGGCTACTGAGCATGGATTTCCTGCTTTTGGTATGATCCCGAGCTAAAGGAATCCTCAGGATCCCCCCCATCTGGAAGTGTCTAATCTAGTGGCTAGAATTCTTGGGTAGCTGTGGATTCCCTTCCTGGGACTGGATCTGGACTCAAAGTTATTGCTGAGTTTTCATCCCTGTGGTTGTTGGCTCCTCCAAGTTGAGGCATTTGTGATTCTCAAATCTGTGATTTAAAATCCCAAATTTCTACAGTGCTGAAGTTTCTATTCCCCCGAAGTGGGGAACCAGAGGTACATGTTGTGAGAAGCACTTTGGGTCCTGTCAGATCTTCAGTCTCTGGTGACATTCTATGAAAAATCTCCATGTGATCTTTGTCCTACTTTATGGGTTGTGGGGATCTCCAATGCGAGATATTTGGGATTCTCTGCCAATGAGCTCAATAGATATATGGGCTCAAACTTCAGTTCTACCAGCTTGCCACATTTTTTTTTTTTTGTCCATCCTGGGGCTTGAACTCTGGGCCTAAGTGCTGTCCCTCAGCAATTCAGCTCAAGGCTAGAACTCTACCTACCACTTGAGCCACAGTACCACTTCAAGCTTTTTCTGTTTATGTGATGCTAAGGAATCGAACCCAGGGCCTCATGCATGCAAGGCAAGCGCTCTACCATTGAGCTACCTTCCTAGCCTGCCACATTTTTTGTAATAGCTTCAAATCCATGATTTGTTTTGTGCTTCCCTAAAACATCCTGCCTCTAAGCTTAGTTTTGTTTTGAGCACTGAGACTTAAACTGAGGTCCTTGTGCTTGCTTTCCCGGCATTTTAACCACTGAGCTACATCTCCAGCCCTTCTACTCTCTCCTAATATTAACTCATCTGCTTCTCCCCAAAGTAAGAGGCCTAGTGGCCAGCAGCTTGAAGTTCAAACTCTAGAACCGTGTGACAAAGCATTAAAAACTACTTTGTGCCACACAGGCTGGTCTGAACTTGACTGTGAGACTTTCTAGCAGTTTAACTGTGCCTCAGTTTACTCATTTGCCGTATATGATGTTAAAATTCATCTCTCAAGACCATTGTGAGGAATTGGTAAGAATTATATAGAACAATGAAAAGAGTGTCTGATATAGTGGTGAACAATTGCTATGGTTACACAGTGACTAACACACACACACACACACACACACACACACACACACACAGCCTGACACCCTGACTGCCACTGCTACCCTGGCAACAAAGTGCCCCCTTAGGTTCTTTGCTTTATCACCTACTTTGATCCCCACAGAGGCTGTATGTACAAGTACCATTAGGCCAGACAGCCTAACACAACAATGCAAATGTATTTCTCACAGTTCTGGAAGCTGAGAAGCCCAAGACCCAGGAAGATTCAGTCTAGTGAAAGCCTGCTTTCTGGCTCATAAATGGTGCCTTCTTGTTGTGTCCTATGTGGTGGTAAAGCTATAGGAGCATGTCTTGGGCCTCTTCACAAGGATTCCACCCCTCTGATTACCTCTCAATATCTATCAGCTTGGGGGGATTGTCAACATGTAAATTTGGGGGTATCACAAGAAGTAGTCTATAGCATTTTCTCCATCCCAAGAGTGAATAAGATTTTCCCTCTCTCCCTCCCTCCAGGTTAATTAGGACCAGGCTACAACCCTTTAGGGCTGGGGAGAGGGAGGAATCGGGTTTTAAACTCAGGGTCTTGTACTCAGGGTCTTGTACTTGCTAGGCAAATATTGTACTGCTTAAGCCACACTCCAGACCCAGGCCATAACTTGAAAAAATTATTGTTATTATAAAGGTGATATACAGAGGGGTTACAGTTACATAAATCAGGTAAAGAGTACATTTGTTTTTGGACAATGTCACTCCCAGGCCCTAACTTTTAAAAACACCTGAAGCAGGAAGTAAGACATTTTGGTGATGTTATGGCCCTTCTCAAGGTCTGTCAGCATGAGAGAAGCCTTCCTGTAGAGTTTCTCAGTCTTGAGGGACTAATGTTTCCCAGGAAACAGGGGGCATTTTTTTCTGACTCCCAACACTTACTTTTCCATTCTCAAATTGGCCTTTCCCAGGTGTGCAGGGTAGAAATCTACCACTTCTCAAGTAAAATCTCTCTCCCTCACCCTACGGATGGTAGGTTTTTTTTTTTTGCTGTACAACCCACAACCGAAATAGGCAGGAAATATAGCATCCCATCCAGCTAGAATTCAATCACAAAACTCCAATTTCTTTTCATTTCTCTTTGTGTGTGTGTGTGTGTGTGTGTGTGTGTGTGTGTGTGTGTGTGTGTGTGTGTGTGTGTTGGTTCTGGGGCTTGAACTTGGGGCCTGGGAGCTGTCCCTGAGTTTTTGTGCTCAAGGCTAGTGTTCTATCACATCAGCCACAGCTCCACTTCTGGCTTTTTGGTGGTTAATTAGAGATTTTTTTTTTTAAGTCTCACAGACTTTCCAGCTTGGACTGGCTTCAAACCAGGATGGTCAAATCTCAGTCTCCTGAGAACTAGGATTACGGGCATTTACAGATGTAAACCACTGGCACTCAGCTTCCAATTTCTTTTAATCTCTTTTTTTCCCCAAGGAAGTAAAGTTACCCCTGCTTTTTGCTTTCTACAGCCTCAAGTATTGTCCCTGAGGGAATAATGGTCTTGTAGAGTTGGCTCCAACAAGCACCTACACCCTGTAAACCATAGCAGACAGACCCCCCCCCCCAGTCCATTCTTGATTAAGAAACACTTTGCAGTCCATCAGACAGCTAAGTCTCTGAAGGTAATTCTGTTGTATTTCTAAGGAAACAAGTGAGTGGACACTTGCTTTACATATGGATAGGAGAAGGCATGGTGAAGGACACAGACCAGGGTAAAGGAAATGAACAGCTCTACTCAGCAGCACTGCATGCAAAAAGTCTTCCACCTCCTCTACCAGTTGTTCCAGCTCCAACCCCCAGTTCCTCTCTTCAGACACCTTCTGAACTAGTCCCCTGCCTCCAGAATGCTTCCCTTCCCTGCCTCTGGGGTCTGCCATACAGGGAGACCTTTTTTTTTTTTTTAAGGTTGTGGGGTTTGAACTCAGGGCCTAAACACTGTCCTTGAGCTCTTTTGTAATGTCCCTGAGACTTTTGAAAAAGGTTTTCACTCTACTTTGAGCCACAGCTTCACTTCCAGTTTGTGAGTAGTTAATTGGAGGTAAGAGTCCCATGGGGACTTTTCTGCCTGGGCTGGCTTTGAACTTCAGTCCTCAGATCTCAGTCTCCTGAGTAGCTAGGATTACAGGAGTGAGCTATTGGTGCCTAGCTAGGAAGCTTGGACCCCACCAGCCAGCCCAAGACATGCACTATCAACTATTCTCCAAACATCTCTGAGCAGGGAGGGATTGAGGCCCTGAGTACATGTCTTAGAGGAAATTTTCTTTCTCTGGACAGCTTTGCATGATTTAAGGTCATTTCTGGGTCCTTTTGCTCATTTATTGCTCATAACAATCATGTTATTCCTGCTTTACAGGTGAGAAAACTAAAGCTAAAAGAGTCATGAACAGGCCCTGTTCCAAGAGCTTTCTGGGTTCTTTCTCATTTCTTCTTGCTGTCACTAACCACCAACCAGCATCCTCACTTGGAGATAAAGTTGTTGGCCCAGCATGTCAGAGCTAGGGCGCAGCCCTGGCTTTCCAGCCTGCTCTCCAAGCCACTCCCTACGGAGCCTCAAACTAATTGGATGACTTGCCTGGCTAGGACACGGAGGAACTAGGACTCCGTGTGCTAACCCTCTGACAGGATGTGCTCTGTGCCAGAAATCCCCTGTTCAGCTCCAACTCTTTGTTTTAGACAGAACTGTTCTTGGTCCCTCATGCTTTTTCCCAAGCTCCTTTCTTAGACCCACAAGAGCCCCAGTGCTTGAACCAAGAACATCAAAGGAGGCAAGACCACTGAGCTCCTCATGCAGCCAGCCTCTCATTACTCTATTGTGAGGTTGGGAAAAAGCCAAAGGCCAGAGCAGGGCAGCAATATGCCCCAAATCATACAGCTACTGGACGGCAGAGTCCATTGAAGGAAGGAATCCAAGGAACAGGCCCAGATGCTCCCCCAAGGGGTCAGTGCCAGAGAGTATTTAAGAGCTGTGACTGTCAGCCCACTTGTGAATAATTGACGAGCCGGGGCCTGTAACCTGCTGGGTGGAGTCTTATAGTCACCAGCTCAGCCAGGCTGAGAGGGTTCTGGAGAAACTGCAAGGGTAGGCAGGAACATTTCATGCTGGGCCAAGGCCTGGAAGAAGTAACTGAGTCAGGCCAGGGCCAAGGGGTTAACCCACACAAGGCCTAGTTACTGTGGTTTTGCAGAGGAGAAGACTGAGATTCACAGAGGTGACGGAGCTGGCTTCACAGCTTAAAGCTTTCTATGACAAGGGCATTACTCGTCACATGCTTGCACACCTCAATCCTGTAATCCTCCAGTTTCAAACACCTCTTCTTCCCTCCCTTCCTCTTCCCTTTCCCTGAGGATAAGATATCAAGTTATGGATTGAAGTTATGATTAGACCTTGGCCTAAATTATAAGAATCAGGTTATTGGATTCAAGCTAGACCTTGGTCCCTTACATTTGGGCCAAGCCTCCATTTTCTCATCTGTAGGATGGGAGGTAATGCTACTTCAGACTTTCTGGGACATTCTGAGGAAGTTCACTCGACAAATATAGATTGAGGGCCACATTAAGATGAGTGAAGACATGGATGAAAGCAGCCCACATGGTCATCTGGGCTACCAGGAGGTATGGTAACCCTGATGATTTGTTCCTGCAGACTGAGGAGAAAATGGGGGAGAAAAGCAGGCCTGGCATCTCTAGGGTTTTCCAGGCCAGAAAACGGGCTCCCTGACAGAGGAGGAAGGGAGCAAGATGCAGGATGCTTTCCCAGTCCCTGGCACCCAGTTTCTCTGGGGTGAGCAGACGATCCAGGCAGGGTCACCTGTGCTGGGAAGCAGAAACAATGCTGGTGACTCAGGTTGTCCGGGGTTGGGGAATCATCCTCCATGAGCAACAGTTACCAAATGGTGGACTAGTGCAATGCCCTGACTCACCAGAGTATTCCAGGTCTAACTGCAGCTCTGCTGCTGGTCTCGGTCAGGTCATGTTCATTTGTAAAATGAAGAGAACAGCATCCTCATCAGGCCTAGACTCTATTCTGGGCATTCTATCTATGTGTCTGTAAGGACTCTTAATTACTACCATAGCCCTTTAAAGTAGGCAGTGTTACCAGTTCCATTTTGCTGATGGGGAAACTGAGGCTTAGAGAGATACTTAAAAGTAAAAATTAGGGGCTGGGAAGGTGGCTCAGTGGTAGAGTGCTTGCCTTGCATGCATGAGGCCCTGGGTTCGATTCTTCAACACTACATAAGCAGAAAAAGCCAGAAATGGCACTGTGGCTCAAGTGGTAGAGTGTTAACTTTGAGCTGAAGAGCTGAGGGACAGTGCCCAAACCAGAGTTCAGGCACCACGACTGACCAAAAAAAAAAAAAAAAGTAAAAAAGTAAACTAAGCACTGTGGCTCTCTCTTTTAATGCTAGCTACTTAGGAGGCTGAGATCTCAGGATTGTCATTTAAAGCCAGGCCAGGCAGATACCTGAGACTCTTAGTTCCAATTAACCAACAAAAAGCCAGAAGTAATAGAATGCCAGCTGTGAGCAAAGAAGCCAGGTAAGAGTGCAAGGCCCTGAGTTCAAACCTCAGAATCGAAGCTTGCATGTGTACATAGGCACATGTGTATGCATGCACGCACATGTGCACACACATACACACATGACAATTTTATAAAATAATTCATGTTATACACTTAATACTGTGTAAGGCTTTTAAGAAGCTTTGGTTATGTGTTGGCGATTGTTTAATAATTATCTCAGAAGGTAAAGTGCTGGGCTTCGTGTTTATGTCAGACGCTGAGTTATAGAGATGAATGTGACTGGCCCTGTAGTCAATAAAGTTCCACCCAGTCTGATGTCAGAAACAGCCAGAGTCACATGCAAACTTTCTTCCAGCCCCCACCCCAAACATGTACCTCATTCACAGTGACAACCCAGAGAGTTATGGCAAGTTAAAGAGAATTAGGGAAGTGGGTACTAAGAAGCCCCAGATCCAACAAGGTATTTCCCAGAAGAGGTTGCATCTGAACTATGGAGCAAAAAGGAGTTTGGGCTCAGGAGGCCCCTGGCTATTTTTTATTTTTATTTTTGTCAGTTGTAGATCTTGAACCTAGAGCCTGAGCACTGTCCCTGAGCTTTTGTGCCCAAGACTAGCACTCTACCACTTTGAGCCACTGCTCCACTTCTGGCTTTCTGGTGATTAATGGGCGATACAGAGTCTCACGGACTTTGCTGCCTGGGCTGGCTTCAAACTTTAGATCTCAGCCTTCTGAGTAGCTAGGATTATAGAAGGTGTAAGCCACCAATCGCCAGCCTTGACCTTGGCAGTTTTATCTTAGCAAATTTAGATTCTCTTTAGGAAAGAGGCTTTGCAGTGGTAGCTTCTGAGTCCATTTATTCCATGAATGAACATTCTTTGAAGGAATGTCTGTTCTAAGGGAAAGCAACAGTGTTAGCAGTGTTAGTTTCCTTCCCATAGTTTAGTCCACTCCTTCCCTGCCCCACAGCTTAACATGTTCCCTTCCGAGGCAACTCTGGACCCACATAGTAAAGGCAGTAAATAATCAGTCTCCAACCCCCTTTACCTTGAGATGGCACTGCTCTGGGGCAGCTACCACCACATAAGGCAACAAGAGCCCCTTAGAGTGACCTTCAGGTCTGGGCAGTTGCAGAACCCCTTATCTACTACTTGGACAGCAGCCATAAATCCGAGTCCGCCATGATGAAGCCCCTGGCCCACAACAGGGTCTCTGCCTCCTAGCCCCTTCTAGCCATCCTAGACCTCCTAGGTTATACAGGTCACCCCAGACAATAGCCAGTGCTTCTTCTCATTTCTCCCTGGCAATAAACCTTCCTTTGTTCTCTGTACCTGGATGGCTGCGTGGTTCTCTGGCAAGGTCTAATTTACCCTATCGACGAACAGTATGGGCAAATGCCTCAGGCCTGTCTCTTTCCTAGAAGTCTTTATACACACTGCTGGGTCCTCCAGCCTTACAGATGCCAAGCTGCCAGTGTGCCCTTGCCTGCCCCCTTCCCCCCCGTGCTTTTGCCCATTTATTCCATCTAGCAAATTTCATCAACAATACAAACTTTCAGGGCTCAGCAATATGCCTACCTCCTCCAGGAGCCCCCCCCCCCCCCCCCCCCCCCCCGCCGACTTTCCTGCATCTGGATCCCTCATTGTCCTTGGTAGATGTCATTGTGGCCTGCTTCTTGTAGCTAATCGTGAGAGAGAGAGAGAGAGAGAGAGAGAGAGAGAGAGAGAGAGAGAGAGAGAGAGAGAGAGAGAGAGAGAGAGAGAGAGAGAGAGAGTGTGTGTGTGTGTGTGTGCCTACATGAGGCTCCCAGAGGTGGGATGACTCTAGCAAGTGAGCATCTGGCTGCTGCTCACATATGGGCGGCAAATCAATTGCCTTTCCAGGCAGCCGATCTGGATGTGAGCAATAATCCCTAAAGCTTTTCCAACTCCCACTACCAAGCCCAACCTGCCTGGCTTCCCTGGGATCTGGTCCAAGTCCTCTTCCTACCAAGGCTGCTCCTGCTGGCTGCCCCCAGCCTATTTCCTTTTCTGTTATTCTGGAGTTCAGGACCAATCCAGGCCAGTTGGAGTTTCTCCTTCTGTCCCTCTGCCTTTGTGAAGGGGCAGCTCTAATGGCAGCCACGTGCTCTGATGAGTCATGGTTTAGAGCATCTGGGGCGCAGAGGTGGTGGCAAGTTAACTCCTCCTGATCCAGGGTGCTTCCTGCCAGGAGACCAGGCAAACCTCTACCCTGCCCTGCACACCCACCTCAGGGCTAAATGCACAGTGGGTGTTTGGGGGTGTGGTTCCCCTGCCCTCCCCGTCCCCCCAGGGTCTGGGAATCAGGGCAGAGGCAGGGGAAAGGGGGAGGTGTGAGGCGTGGAGTCCCGGGCCCAGCTTGCCACGTATTGAGGAAGCGGCCTGAGCCAGGACCCCGAGCTTCAGTTTCCACATCTGCAAAATGGCAGGCTTGGGAGTTGTTTGAGAAGGCGGGCGTGTGCTGCCGGCTGGCAGGCCGCTCTTTCCCGCCTTCTGGTCTCCTGCTAACAGTCAGTGCTGCGGGACCGGGACTGAAGCCACGCCTGACTGCAGCGGTGTCTTTTCTCTGCTTGGATGACCCCCATCATGCCGCAGGACCTGGGGGGCTCGGGGCGGGGCGGCGGCGGGCCGTGGGGACAGGAAAGGTGGACGTCCGGTTAGAATTGGTGGCGGTGGCTCGGAGCCGCGCGCTCCGGCGCGAGGTGTGTGCGCGGAGGCCCCGGGGACGCCGGGGTCTCACCTGCCGAGCGGCGCCGCGGACCGCGCAGCGCGGGCGGGGAGCGGGTGGCGGCTCCTCCCTCGGCCCGGGCTCCGGCGACGGCCATGGCCCCACTGCGCCGGTGGGCAGACCGAGGCTCGGCCCCGCCGCCTTCCCCGCCCCCGCCGCGCCCCTCCCCGGCCGCCGCGTCCCCGGCTCGGCCGCGCAGCACCGGGGATCCAGAGGCAGCACCTGGACTCGCGTCGGGCGGGGACGGCGATGAGCACGGCCGGAGCCCCGGGCGCCCTGCCCGGCCTGCCCGCGGGGTAAGTGGCGCGCGAGGCTGGGGGGGGGCGCGGGCCGAGGGCGAACGGGGCGGGGAGCGTCGCGCCGGGCCCCCGGGGTCGCGCGCCCCGCGGCCGCACTGCGGCGCCTGGCTCCTGCCGGCCATGCAGCCCCTGCCTGGAACTGGAGCCGGAGGCGGCAGGCGGCGGTGGAAACCTCCCGAGGAGACCCCCGGCGGAGCGGGATTCACTCCCAACTGTCCCAGGAAGCTGTAGACACAGCCACCGCGTTCACCTGCGTCGTGGGTTGGGCTGTGTTATTATCATCCTGCTTACGGATGGGGAAACTGAGGCAGAAGTCTTAAGTGACTTGTCTTCCATTTATCCAGGAGGTAAGGTTTCGGGGGTCAGTTTTGAACACGGGTCTCATGGCAGAGCCTCTATTCGCATCATCTTCTGGGACATTTGAGGAGACTTGAAAGGCTAAGTATGGTCTGGCCCGGGCCCATCGGTTGCAACGGGAACCTAGGTTGTAAAAGGTGGGCGTTGTCACTATCAACATGGCTCCCTCCCACCCCCCCCCCACCTCTGGCATCCCCGGGCCTCCTGTGCCCTTGTGGCAGTGACAGCTGCTAAACGCCTGGGAAACCCCCAACAGCTTTGCCCTTCCTGGGCCACAGTGCCTAGGGGGCAGCGGCTGCTGGCAGGTTACCCAGCAGACATCCGGCCTAGGAGAGTTAGGAGGGGGGCCCGCCCTGCCTGGAGCCTCACCACCAGTGACAATATTTGCCAAGGGCCTGAGGCCTACCGACGAACAGGAAGGTGAGGAGGAGCCTGTGCTACCTGGCAGCTGGTAGCCTCCGTCCATCAGTATGGCCTGTGTGTCTGTCTGGCCTGGGTCTGAGAGGTTAGATGCTGGGTGGCAGGGGGAAACACCCTGGCCTGGGAGAGAGCTGTCTGGTAAAGTTTTTTTGCCTTGATAGTTTTGGTTTGCGTGACTGTGACCACATCCTTTACAGTCCTAGATTTCTGGTCCCTCCTTTGGAAAACACAAGGAGGCTGGGCTAGCTGCTCACCTTCCTGAAATCTGGAGCTTGGTTAGAGGTCTCAGTAGCACTCAGCTGGGTCAGGAGAGAAGGAAGACATGGAGCAAAGGATCACATTAAGGAATCTTCAATTTGGAGGCTGAAAGCTACATTCGTCTCTCTTCCTCACACCTGCACATCTGTGCCTAACTTCCCTCTACAAAGCCTGAGCTTCTCTGTCTCTTGCTGTCCTTGCAGGCCTCCGGGGGGGCAGCAGGTTCTCACTTCCAGCACACTGGGAACCATCCAGACCTGCCTTCCTGTGAGGACCCAATGTTCTTTAAGGCTGCACCATCCCTCATCAGTGTCAACCTCTCCCCCTCCCCCCTACTTCTGAGCTGAGGAGGACAGATGCAAGACTATCCTCACTGCCACTACATTCACTTAGACACTCTACAATCAGGGAGGCCTACTCAGCCTGCTCTGGACAGGACAATCAGTGGCGAACAAACCAAGCCTCAATTTATGAAATATGTTTAAGTCTTCAGAAGAATATAAGCAGCTAGGCCACCCAGTGGCTCAAACTTGTAATTCTAGCTACTCAGAAAGCTGTGATCTGGAGGATCATGGTTCATAGCCAGCCTAGGCAAAAATGTCTGGGAGACTTCATCTCCAATTAACCAGCAAAAGGCCAAACTGTAGGGCTTTGTATGGCAGCATGGCAGCTATGATCAAGAAAGCGGAGTGAGAGTGGATGGCTCTGAGTTCAAGCCACTGCACCAGCAAAAGGGAAAGAAGAATATAACAAATAAAATGACCTCAATAAAATGACCACTCAATTTTGTTAAGTATTAACACTGTATCCCATTTATTTCATAGTCTTCTTCCTTTTTTCCCCCTCTTCTTTTTTTTTTGTGCCAGTCCTGGGGCTTGAACACAGCCTAGACACTGTGCCTGAGCTGCTTTTGCTCTACCACTTGAGCCACAGCTCCATTTCTGGCTTTTTGTGTGTGTGTGTGTATGTGTAGTTTATTAGAGATAGAGTCTCATGGACTTTCCTGCCTAGGCTGGAATCTCAATCCTCAGATCAGCCTCCTGAGTAGCTAGGATTACAAGCATGAGCCACCAGTGCCCATCTTCAAATAAATAACAGAGATCATGGAGGTCCCTGTGGAAACTCCTTCTAGTTCCCTGTTTTTATTTGTTTGTCTAGTATGTGAAGGTCTAAAAAATAGTTTGTTGTTACTTTGAAGTTTTGGTATTAGTACACAGCATTACACAGCATATGCCATTCTGTAGCTTGCCTTTCCTTATTCAGTGTCAGGTTTCTGAGGTTTAGGCTTCCTGATTGCTCAGCTCTGGTCCCCCTTGAGCTGACACCCTGTCTAAAGACTTCCACATATTATTTACCCTTCTTAATGGCCATTGAGGTGGTTCCTCATGCTATTCACTCAGAATATTCTTCTATGGCTGTCCTGTGTACATGGGTATGTTTATCCTAATAGTGGAATTCCAGTCATACGGTATTGGCGTAAGCTTTAGTTTCATTATTCAATCAGTGCTTCTCACAAAAGAAATTATGTCAATACATAACATGAGGAAAAATAATCACCAGCATTTTCTGTTGTGCTTTAAGATGGTATATCATTCCTCACAACAACCCTGGGATGTAAGTATATTAGGTCTGCTTCCTTGATAAGGAAACTGAGGCTCACTGAGTTTAAAGAACTTTCTCAGATTATGAAACAAATAGCTGCTGAGCTGAAGCTTGAGTCCAAAGTTGTCTGTTTTCAACACCCTTGAGGGCCATACTGCGTTAGGTTATCCCATGTGGTACTTGTTTTATGTTCCACTAAAGAGAACCGTTCATAATTTGGAGAAGTCACTTTGGACATGACCCCTTGTCATGGATGTTTGTACTCTACCCATTAGCCAGACGGACCTCTCCTCCCACCCCCCTCACTTCAGTGGCTCCAGTCTGCTCCAAGTGGCTTTACCCCCCTGCCACACACTCACCTCTCCTTGACTGAGGTTGGGGTCTAAGGGTCCCTCTGTTACCTTGCCCAAAAGGCACTAAGGTAACAGTGCAGGCAGACTAGGTAGGGAGATGGGAAGGGACTGGAGAGTGGGACCATCCAACTCCTTTCTCCCTTAGGCCTCCTTTGGGTGAGATCTGAACATAGTGTTAGGCCTCTGGTATTGTTCACCGTGCCTTACTGTCCCCAAGATCATTATTACCATAGAACCCATGTTGTATGTGTTTCAGTTGAGCACCCAATGGCTCACATCTGTAATCCTAGCTCCCAAGGAGGCTGAGACCTGGAGGGTTGAGGTTTAAAACCAGTCCGGACAGAAAAGTCCAAGAGATTCCATCTCCGCTTGATCAGAAAAATGCTGGACTGTAGGTGTGGCTCAAGTGGTAGTGTACCAGCTGAAAGAGAGAAACGTTGAGTGAGCGTGTGAGGTCCTGGGGAGAAGTAGTGATGGATGTCCCGGTCAGGCAGGGAGAGATGTTTGTATTCTTCCATGTGCCTGGAGGCATCAGACTCCATTGGTCTCCACTGCCTTCCCTCTCTAATCTGTCAAATGCAGATAAGAGGTGCTAGTAGGAGGATTAAACAAAATAATACAGTTGCCAATTTAGATAAAGCTTCAGTGATTGAGTGAATGGTAGTCTGGTGGGAGGTGGGGAATTGTGAATGCTATTTTGAAGCCTGGTGGTGCCAGTGCCCTCAGCCTTCCAAGGCTCCCCAGCCAGCCTCAACCACACCTCTCCTCTCCTTTCCTTCTAGCAGCCTTTCCAGAACCTCTGTCTTCCAGCCTTTCCAAACTACTGTGCCTCTTAAATGTGGTGGTGTGGTTTTAGCCCTTTCTTTTTCCTTGCTGCCTTCCATTCATTGCCATCTGTTTTATATAGTTTCCTTGAGTTCCCCAAGCTGCTTAGAGGCCTCTTCAACCCCAGTGATCCCTAAGATTACAGCCCTGGTCACTGACTGTCCCTGCTTCTGCTTCATCTGTCCCAGAGCCAGCCCAGGATGGAAGCTTACTGGATGCTTCTGGAAGGGAGGGAAGGCAGAACCAACCCCAGGCTTGCTCCCAGTCTCGGGAGAGTCACTCCTGCAGACCCACTTCATCTCAGGTAAACTGAGGAGGTGCTAAGGCTGCCAAGGGAGCAAGTGTCTGTCCATCAGGCTGTGCATCTTTCCAGGTAGACAAGCTGAATAGAAACTCTAATCGGTACATGTGTGTGATGTGTATGGAGAAACAAGAGGCAGGCTCTTGGATCTGGAACTGAGAGATGGACATAAACCATGGCAATGGACTTGACTTCCTAAGGCTGAGCAGATAAGCATTGGCTTGGGTAGAACCTTGGTTTAGAATCCATATTTGGACCACTGGGCTGTGGGCGGCTTATGCCTATAGTCCTAGCTACTCAGAAGATGGAGATCTGAGGATTTTCCTTCAAAGCTAGCCTGGGTAGAAAAGTCTGAGGGAATCTATCTTTAATTAATTAGCAAAGAAGTTGGACTAGAGGTGTGGCTCAAGTGGTAGTGTGCTAGCCAGGAGTGAAAAAGTCAAGCAAGACCTCAGGAAGACCTGAGGAGTTCAAGCCCTCCTACCACTACCCCCCCACACACACACAAGTGCAGAGCCTAGATTTGGACATGTGGCCTTAGCCAAATTACACATATTCTGTGCCTCAGTTTCCTCATCTACAATGGGGATAATAATCCTATTTTCACAGGCGTTTTGAGAAGTCAAGGAAAGAATGCTACTGAATACACAGGGCAGTGGGTGCTCATGACCGCCTCACTGATTCATCCAACAGAGATGGATGTTTGAATATCAGTTTCTAGGCTAGGTTCTGGGCACAAGACAGACATGCTCTGGCCTTATGAGGAGAGGGCTGGGGTATCGAAATTTTAGATCAGAGAGGCCTTTGAGACCAAAAGAATTGGAAGCTAATGATATGGGCATATCTGAACTTTAAAAAGCTATCTTCTGCTATTATGAGAGGGATGGGCTAGAAGAATAATTCTTCCAACAATCTGCCTTCAAAATAACTATCTGAGCCAGACACCTGTAGCTCACGCCTATAATCCTAGCTACTCGGGAGGCTGAGCTCTGAGGATCAAGGTTCAAAGCCAGCCTGGGCAGGAAAGTCCATGAGACTCTTATCTCTAATTAACCATCAGAAAATCAGATGTGGCACTGTAGCTCAAGTGGTAGAGTGCTCACCTTGAGCTGAAGAGCTCAGGGACTGCCCAAGCCCAAAGTTCAAGACTCACGACTGACCAAAAAACAAAAAGCAACTATCTGGAAGCTGGATGGGTTACACCAAGCAAGCCTGGTGTGCTGATGCACACATACAGTCCCAACACCCAGGAAGCTGAAATAGGATGAAAGTTCAAGGTCAGTCTAGTTCATATGGGGAACACAGAGAGATCCTGATTCAAAAAAGTGACAAAAAATGTGACAAAAGGGGAATTGGGGGGAGGGCAGGTAGGGAAAGTAGGAGAAAAATGAGGGAAGTGGTAACAAGTTTGAAAAGAAATGTACTTATTACCTTACGTATATAACTGAAACCCCTCTGAAATCACACAGAGTTAAAGAAGTAGACTGGAAGCAAGACAAAGCCACAACAGCTTAGGTACCTTCAGACTTAGAAACCATGACCATGAACTCCTAAACTGGACTAGCAGCATATATGGCCTCAGGGGTGGAAGAGCCTCAGGGATCCTGGCCAAAGTAATGAACACCCATTTTAGAGGGCTGGGTCCTCCTCCCAAGGGCCTCCAAGTTCACAGGTAAAATTAGAACACGCACAAACAAGCCACTGCAAACGACAGGCACCAGAAACAACAAATAGTGTTCCTCTCAGAGTCTAAAGTGCTAGAATGATGAGTGATCGTATATAATTAATCAGTCATGCTTAAGATAGGTAAAGAAATTGAAGCTGAGCTTGAAACAATAAACAAGGAACCAGATATGGCCTAAAATAACTAAACAGATATGAAAAAGAACAAAGTGGAATTTCTGGAAATAAAAAAAAAATAATGTACTCAATGTCATGAAAAGCTCTGTAGCTCGGATAAGTAGTAGATCAGATGGAACTAGTAAAGAGGACTTGGTAAAATCAAAGATCTAAACAAAGCACTCGGTATTTGGGAGGCTAAGCCTGGAAGACCAAAGCCTGGATCCAACTAAGCTACATAACAAGGCCTCATCTTCAAAAACAAAATAAAACAAAACAAAATACCAGAACCTAACAAAGGCAAAGCTAGTAAAGAAGCAAGTGAGGGCTAAATGTAGTGTGCATACCTGTAACCCCTTCTACTTGGGAGGTAGACTACATGAGGATCCACTTAGCAAACATTAGAGAATGATAAGATCTACAGAGGGCCAGCCTGTAATCCTTGCTACACAGGAGGCTGAGATCTGAGGATCACAGCTTGAAGCCAGCCTGGGCAGGAAAGTCTATAAGTCTCTTATGTCCAGTTAAGCACCAAAAAAATCCAGAAGTGGAGCTGGGGCTCAAGTAGGTAGCATTCCAACCTTGCCAGTTCAAGCCCCAGTACTGGGGCTACAGAAGAACAGAGATGTTCTTGGGATGAGATGTCATTGGGAAGGTGTCAGTGGAGTATGGAAGGCCCTGGGATGCCCTTTTAGATCCACCACCAATCCCAGCCCATTGTGACAGTGTCATGTTCTAGACTACAGGCCTGGGGGTGGGGGGAGGCAGGAGGAGCCTAGAGAGAAGGAACAAGAGAGAAGGAAGTAGGCTCCAGTGGTGGGCTGTACCCCCTAGAGGGGCAGCAAAGCCCAATGGGTCAGAAGGGCCACAAAGACCCCTTTCACCCTTATGAGGGGTAAGATACTTTCTTTAGTTAGTTAGTTAATTTGTTAATGCCAGTTCAGGGCCTGGGTGCTGTTCCTGGTAGGACTAGCCTAGTGGTAGGCTAATGTTCTACCACTTGAGCCACTTGATTAGAGTTAAGAGTCTCACCAACTTTCCTGCCCAGGCTAACTTAGAACTGTGATCCTCAGAACTCAGCCTCCTGAGTAGCTAGGATTACAGGCATAAGCCACCAGCACCTGGCTGGATATATTTATTGTTAAGGCCTCCATGATTCACCCTGATCCTCAATCTTTTCCCCCACTTCCCCTCATCAGATCTCAGGATGACTCCCTCTGTCCCTTCTCCCATCCCTGGGAATACTGACCTGTGGATCCAAACTATCCAAACTGCCCATCCCCAGGCAGCACAGGCGGTCTGGAGGAGCTCACCAAAGATATGCAAGGCTGACCAGGGAGGCGAGCGGAGCTGTGACGCTCTGTCCTGCCTAGGAGGGGCTGAGGGCTCCAGAGTCAGGTCCGTGTCTCTCCCCTCAGGACTTCTGTGAGCAGCCTCCATGTGGACCTGGACCAGTGCATGACTGCCCTGGATCTCTTCCTCACCAACCAGTTCTCAGAAGCACTCAGCTACCTCAAACCCAGGTGAGCCCAGCTGTGGTGGGGACGGAGGCAGGGCTGTGGGTGCACATCTGTGTACAAGCTCTCATGGAAGGAGGGAGCATGTAGCAGAGGAGCCTGTGGAACTGAGTGCCTTCTGCCTTCTGGGTCACAGGACCCTTGAGAGGTCCCATAAATAAGGCATAGGCTTCCCATCCCACAGTCTCTGAGCAGCCAGATATCCCCAAGGTCTCTGTGACTTTATTCATCTAGGGTTTCTGAGGCCTCTTCCCACTTTGATTTCTTGTTCCTACTGAGTCAGCTTAGGTTTTCTCTCTGTCAGTTCTAACACAGCCCTGTCCACCAAAGTGCTAAGCTTGAGTTCCCTCCGCTGAGCATTTAGGTAATGAGTACTGCTCTTTAGTCATTTCCTCCCCTGTGTACTGCCTGATCTCTAAATGTGCACCTAAGTATGTGCGCATACAGCTTTTACTATATTCACTGGGGTTTTTTTTTTCAGCTTTTAAAACAGGTACAGCTAGGTGCCAGTGGCTCATGTTTGTAATTCTAAGGATGTCTAATTCTTATTCCACTCAGCAGGCTGAGATCTGAGGATTGTGGTTCAAAGCCAGCCCAGGCAGAAAAGTCCGTGAGATTTTTCTCTCCAATAAGCTACCAAAATGCAAGAACTGGAGCTATGGCTCAAGTGATAGAGCATCAGCCTTGAGCAAAAAAGGTCAGGTACCATGCCCAGGCTCTTGAGTTCAAGCCTTAGGACTGGCACAAAGGAAAAAAATTTTAAAAAGCTGACGTACAGCTGGGCATGGTACCAGCACTTGAGAGGCTGTAGAAGAATGGAGTTTGAGGTCAGTCTGGCTACACAGTGAGGCCCTGGCTCAAACAAGCAGTTGTATCCCTATAAATTTTACCTTTTTCACTTGTATTTTTTATTTTATTTATTTATTTTTGCCAGTCCTAGGGCATGAAATCAGGGCCTAGGCTCTGTCCCTGAGCCTCTGTGTAGTGAAGGTTAGCATTCTACCACTTGAGCCACAACACCACTTCTGGCTTTTTCTGTTTATGTGGTACTGAGGAATCGAACCCAGGGCTTTATACATGCATGCTAGGCAAGCCCTCTACCACTGAGCCACATTTCCATTTTCTCACTCATCTTCTCCCATGTGCTTGTCTTTTTTTTTTTTTTTTTTTTTTAAGACAGGGTGTTGCTATGTAGCCTAAGTGGCCTTGACCTCAACCCTGCCTGCTGGCTCCCAAGTGCTGGGATCACAGGTGTGGGCTACTGTGGCTGGTGTTCTACCTCTCACTTATAAATGTCGTATTCCATCCTCCCTCCCCCGCCCCTCTCTCTCTCAGCACTGAGGTTTAAACTCAAGGTCTTGCTAGGCAAGAGCTTTATCACGTAAGCCATATCTCCAGCTCTGACCCTCTCTGTAGACATGGATTTAGCTTTCTCACACCCTTATACCCTTTCCTCATCCTCCTCTTTATTATATCACAATATTTCAATCATCAATATTTGTATCATTGTATATTTGTTTTGTTTTGTTGGTCAGTCATGGGGCCTGAACTCTGGGCCTGGGCTGCTGTCCCTTAGCTCTTCAGCTCAAGGGTAGAGCTTTACCACGTGAGCCACAGAGCCACTTCCAGTTTGGGATTTTTGGGTTTTTTTTTTGTTTTTGCTTATGTGGCACTGAGGAATCGAACCCAGGACCTCATGCATGCAAGGCAAGCACTCTTCCACTGAGCCACTTTCCCAGCCCATATCATTGTATATTTGTATCTTTGTAATTATTACATACTGTGGCAATAGGTTGTGTATTAGATGATGTTTCCTTTCTGGAGTTAATAATGGTCTTTATTTTTTTCATTTGTCTAATTTTCTATACATTTATTTATTTATTTATTTATTTTTGTCGGTCCTGGGGCTTGAACTCTGGGCCTGGGCTCTGTCCCTCAGCTCTTCAGCTCAAAGCGAGCGCTCTACCACTTGAGCTACAGCGCCACTTCTGGTTTTCTGGTGGTTTATTGGAGATAGGAGTCTCACGGTCTCTCCTGCCCGGGCTGGCTTTGAACCGCAATCCTCAGATCTCAGCCTCCTGAGTAGCTAGGATTACAGGCGTGAGCCACCAGCGCCCGGCTTTTCTATACATTTATAATAAACTCTAAACACTCCATAAGACGATCCTGTCAGGAGCTCTCAGTTCTAGGAAGTTCCCTCTGTCTTCTGTTTCCCTTCTTTGCTGGCTTTCTTAAAGTTAGGTCACTGACTTCCTTGGTCATTCTTCTTCTAAGGCTCTTATTTCCCCCTCTCCTTTCCATTTCTGCATCTTTTCTTCCTCTAATGTTTGGGATATTTTCTCAGCCTTATAATTAAGTTCTTCTATTGACTTCTGTAACCATGTGATTTCTTTATTGTTCTCTGGATCTCCTTTCTTTTCTCCCTTTAACCCCTCTCTCTCCTCTCTCTTCCCCGCCCTCCCTCTCACACACACACATCACTATGTAATTCAGAGTGGCTTTAGATTCTAGGTCATCCTACCACAGACTTCCAAGTGCTGAGATTACAGGTATATGCCACCACACCTGGCAATATCTTATTCTTGCTTTATCAATTCACTTTTCTTTATAGCTATATTAGGAATATAAGGTTCCTTAGAACACAGCCTAGTATATTAAGCACTCTACTAGGTTGTTTTTTTTTATTGTGAAAATACTGTACAGAGGAGTTACAATTACATGGGCAAGATAATTCTACTTGATATTATTGTTAGCATTATTATCACAGAATAAGAAATGTTGTATTTGTGCATTGCATGAATTGCTTTCTACAGGTTCCTGAATTCTGCTTAATTGTGGGAACCAATCATCACTCCAATACCAAGGGTCCCTGGCTAGTTTTCTGTCATAGTTAAGAATGAACCAGGGCTGGGAAGGTGGCTCAGTGGTAGAGTGCTTGTCTTGCATGCATGAGGCCCTGTGTTCGATTCCTCAGCACCACATAAGCAAAAAGAAAAAAGCCGGAAGTGGTGCTGTGGCTCAAGTGGTAGAGCGCTAGCCTTGAGCTGAAGAGCTGAGGGACAGTGCCCAGACCCAGAGTTCAGGCCCCACGACCGGACCCAAAAATAAATAAATAAACAAGAATGAACCACTCAAAGGCAAACTAGAAAGTCTGTGCCAAGCAGCCTCAAGGCTGGTGAGATTGTCTTTTGAATGAGCCTTCAGAGAGCTGCTGGCCCCACATGTCAGCGTGCAAGGTAAGCTTGCTTCCCTCTTTCTCAGGGTGAACAGAGAACCCCTGGGCTGTCTAAATTCTGAGATGAGGCCAGGGGTCCAATCATGGCTCCTGCCTGCCTGCTTTTCCTTACTCCCTATGTTGTCAGCCCCAAGGTTTCTCTGTACTGCCACACCTCCTTTCCCCACACTCCAGCATAGCAAATACTCAGGTGGCTTCTAGATTCTTCTCTACACTTGGCTGATCCATTATTTTCCTCCTGAAGTTAGGAGCCTAGCTTCTGGGGGGATGGTGGGGCCAGGAGAATGATCAGAATCAGTCCCTGTGATAAGTTCCTTCCACTACCCTAAGGGATCAGGGTGAGCCAGGGGCTGCGGTATTCATCTGAGTGATCAGGGTAAGCCAGGGGCTGCAGTATTCATTGGTCTGAGGCCAGCCAGGTCCCATCCTGCTCCTCACCGAATGTCCAGGCTTCCCAGCTCCCACTTCCCTCCCAGTCAGTCATTTCTTGTCCCTCACTGGCTCACAGCCACCTCCTGCACTTGAAACTGGCTGTCCCAGGCTTGTCCCACCACACCCCAAGCACAAACACTGGCCTCTCTCCTTATTCTCGGACACTCAGCACAGACCTGGCCACACCTTAATCTAACTCTAACCCATCCTGCACTCTGAGGGTCAACAGAAGGAAGTCAGAGCACGATAAAAAATAAAATTTAAAATTAAGGATACTCTTAGGAGGGGAACCCAAAGGTATAATGCCTATGTGCAGCTGATCGTATAAAATAATGTTCCTGGAAATGAACTCCAGGAAATGGGGGAAAAAAAACTAAAATTAAACACACACACACACACACAAAAACCAGATGACATTGTATGGCCTTCAAAGCTGTGCCTACCACAGGGTCACTATCTCTCTCTCCTCTGGGCTGCCTTCCTTGCCTCTGGGGGTCACTCAGCAGAGAAAGCCCTTGCTTTAAAGGAGGCAGCCCAGAGAACAGGTGGCCTCTTCCCGTGCATCTGTGAAACAGTGCAGCTTCTGGTTCTCAGCCTTATGCCACTTTGGCAAGACTCTTCCCTGTCCTTTTAGTGACAGCTTTCCTGCAAGCAGGAGCAGCGCTGTCCCCAAGCACTCCCATGACATCCAAGATTGCATCCAAAGTTACCAAGTGGCCCTAGGGGACTAAATTACAGTGATTCCAGACATTGCCATACATCCTTGTATGTACTTTACCACCTCCCAGAGAATCACTGAGCTGGAGAAATCATTGTTGCTAATAAATCAATTTTTTACAAGATGCCCCTCCCCCACCCCACTCACAGTCGGCTGAGCTCCAGCTGCAATTCCTGCTCCTTAAGTCTGTTTAATTCCCTGATTCTATCTGTAGGGCTAGAGTCCCCCTTTTGCCCCCATCCTCTTGCCAACCTCCTGTTCCTGCCACCACACCTTTTATGATATCACTTCATTGAGTAATGTCTATACTCCAAAGTTTGTATTACCTTGCATATATCTTCTCTAGACACTGTCCCTAGAACATGGAGGCTCCTCTGTTAGTTTTTTCTGACTCGTGTTCATAAGCAACTGAGCTGGAATTCAAGTCCAGGCCTACTTGGCCCCAGCAGCTCTGCTCTTACTGCTGCGCTCCCTTGGGTCTCCAGTGGTCAGGAGGTGGCCACTTTGCGTGGAGGGCCTTATGCTGCTGCTATCAGGAAGAGTATGAAAAGGGTGTGCGCAGAGATGTGTGTGTGCCAGGTGCCGGAAGTTCAGGGTATAGCCATGCTATGTCCTGGAATTTTTCTGAGGGAAGAGGAAAAGTCATCAACTAAGAGTGAGAGATGGGGCTTGAACTCAGGGCCTTGTGCTCTCCCTTGACCTTTTCACTCAAGGCTTGAAGCACACCTCTTTTTTTTTTTTTTGGTCAGTTATGGGGCTTGAACTCTGGGCCTGGGCACTGTTCCTCAGCTCTTCAGCTCAAGACTAGTACTCTACCACTTGAGCCACAGCACCACTTCCAGTTTTCTGTTGGTTAATTGGAGATAAGAGTCTCAGAGACTTTCCTGCCTGGGCTGGATCCTCAGCTCTCAGCCTTCTGAGTAGCTAGGATTACAGGGATGAGCCACCGGTGCCTGGCTGAGCCATACCTCTTGATTCCAGTTTTTTGGTACAGAGGAGTCTCACAGACTTTCCTGCCTGGGCTGGCTTCAAACTGAGATCCTCAGATCTCAGCTGTTGAGTAGCTAGGATTATAGGCATGAGCAAGCAGCACCCAGCAGGAGTAGGCATTTCTGAGCTGTGTGATGGTTGGCCCCTGGCTCAGGGCATGCCTATCTGTGCCTTTCTATGCACTGCTGCTCTCCAACCTTCTTCAGTGGCAGTGTGGAGGAAATGCTCTGAGTTTCCTATCTGGGTGCAGCAGAAGGTTGAAAGGCCTAGCATTGTGTATTTAGACCAGAGAGGGGCTGGCATGAGGGAGCTAAGTTGAAAGGTCAGAAGAGGTGACAGGCTGGAGGAGGGAGAATGGGGCAATGGAGTGACAAGGGAGAACAGGAATGTAGCCTGTGGTTAGGAGGATGGCCAGTGTCCTTTAAAGACTCTGAAAGGAGAGCCATTCTATATGATGAAGATGCAGTCAAGATGTACCCAGGAGGGGGCGGGGGGAGTGGGGGAGGGGACACCTCTCATTCAGCATCACACATGTGCCAGACAGTGTAAGGGATGCCAGGGCCCCAGTGCTGAGCAAGACCTTCTCAAACAGTGGAACAAGCACTAAGGGGTGCTGAGATCTACCCAGGGACCCCAACTAGTCAGCAAGGCTTTAAGACCAGCCACATAATTTAGGTCCTGTTGCCAAGTGACTATGTGAGGTTACTTGTTTGCAAATTATCAAAGAGTTTCAAGGCAGTGACAGCAGAGAAAGCTTCCTGGACAAGGTGACATTGAAAGTGACATGGGCTGGATGAGGACTGAGCCAGATGGAGGGGGCCTTCCTGGGCAGAGGGAACAGTCACTTGGTCAGGTGAGTGAAGGTGAAGGAGGGGCTGGTGTGTTTGAGGACTGGAGTCTGGAGAGCTGAGTTGGGTGCTAGCAGAGTCCCAGAGGGCTGAAGGATGGTGAAGGAGGATGTGAGTGTCCTAGAAGTCACTTGTCTGGAGATGAGGGGCAGTGAGGTGAGGTCTGAGAGGACAAGCCGTGGGGTTGGGACCTTTCAGGACAGTGAAGTAGAAGACTTACAGAAGCAGAGGGTCTGTGTCTGCCTTGCAGATCTTCCCAGAGCTTCCTGAGAAATAAGGCTGGGTGCAGGGGGCCAGGAAAGAGCTGTGGGGTCGGGTCAGGATGAGGATGCCCAGATAATGAGGACAGGGTCAGATGTAGCAAGGCCTGAGCCCTGGATACTAGCCAAGGAAAAGGTCTGGGGTCCCCTATAGTGGCCATGGTGTCCCCAGTCTACCACCCTGCTCTGCTGACAGCTCTTCCAGAACTCTCCCCATCTTGGCCACTACTCCACAGAAAGCAGACCCCAGTGGGCATTATGCTGCAGAGCTGGGCCCAGCTCACAGGTCTGGATGTTCTATATACAAATGAGAACTCATGGGCTACACATTAATCTTGGGGTGCCTGAGGTTTGGGGGCTATCATGCCCCTGAGCCCTACTTCCACTCCAGGTCAGATGGGGGGGGGGGGTCTCTCAGGTAGAAGGAAGAAGGGAACAGGTGCATGTTGGGGCCTCAGGCCTCAGACTGGAAATTCCACTTTGTCTGCCAGCAATGTGGCTGCTGGGTGTCCCTCCTGGGCTCAGCACCAATCTGGACTCAGCAGATGTATCTGGGCTGAGTCCTGGGGAGAGCAAGAGGGAAGAGAGGATAAAGAGGTAGTCAGGTCTGCTGAAGGGTGTCAGTCCCTATCTGGGGGGATGGTGTCTGGGGTTTTATGCTAGAAAGTGATCCTTGATCCTTGACATTTCCTCAGCAGGGATTATGTAGCACTGGCCTGGGCTAAATATTTAAACTATGCTTTAAGTCCTAGAGTTAATGAATTCATTTTATTAAATTATATTGTTGTGCTGGCCTGGGGCTTGAACTCAGGGCCTGGGTACTATCCCTGAGCTTTTATGCTCAAGGCTAGTGCTCTGCTACTTTGAGCCATAAGAGCCACTTCCAGTTCTCTGGTGGTTAATTAGAAATAAGAGTCTCACAGACTTAACTGCCCAGGCTGGCTTTGAACTGTGATCCTCAGATCTCAGCCTCCAGGGTAGCTAGGATTACAGGTGTGAGCCACCAGCACCTAACTTGAATTCATTTTGATAGAGGAGAGATGTGATTCCGAGAGACTGAGGCTGACCAGAGTCACACAGTGGGTGAATGGCAAAGCCAAGATTCCAAGCTATGTTGGAGAGACTCGGGAGTCCAAATTTCATCACCCCTGTTGCAGAGATCTACCTCATTTCTACAAGCCACTGTCAGGCCAAACAGCCCTGGCACTGGCCTGGAAGGTGTCCTGAGCACTGGTAGGGCTGGGATGGGGCCTTTTGTTCCCTTCAGAACCTTTGGTCCTCACCTGCCCGTCACTCAGAAGTAAACAAAAATCTCACTTCACCTCACTTTATCCCTTTACAGGTGATTTTTAAATTTTATCGACTAATTAATTAATTGTGTGTGTGTGTGTGTGTGTGTGTGTGTGTGTGTGTGTGTGTGTGTGTGTGTGTGTGTGTGTGTGTGTGTATGCCAGTTAAAGGGCTTGAACTCAGGGCCAGGGAAGTGCCCCAAAGCTTTTTGTGTTCAAGACTGGCACTCTGTCATTTGAGTCACAGCTCCACTTTCCAGCTGTTTTGGTGGCTAATTGGAGATGAGAATCTCATGGAGGGAGTGGCGCTGTGGCTCAGTGGTAGAGCGCTTGCTTTGAGCTGAAGAGCTCAGGGACAGCGCCCAGGTCCAGAGTTCAAGCCCCATGACTGACAAAAAAAAAAAAATTTGACCAAAGAATGTCATGGATTTTCCTGCTTGTGCTGGCTTTGAACCATGATCCTTAGATTTCAGCTTCCTGAGTAGCTAGAATTACAGGCATGAGCCACCTATGCTCAGCTTTACAGGTGCTTTTTAAATAAGAAAGGAAGGTGGCTAAAGTTACACGATTTAACAATAAAACTAGCTATAAGGCTTAGTCGCCCATCCTCTGAAGTTCCCAGGATTAGCCCGGCACTGAGGAGTGTGGTAACTCTGGCCAGGGCACACGGGGAAACTGCAGTCTGGAGAGCTGCGCTCTCCCACCAGCTCAGCTCAAGGCCATTGTGGCCAGGTGGGCCAGCTGTATCTCCCCCATCACAGAGGCAGCAGCCAAGACCCTAAGACTGCTAAGGGTCTCCCCTAAGACTGGCATCATTCTCACCCCTCCTTACCCTGGCACTCTCCATGTGTTAGACTGGTGAGTGCCTGCCACCCCCACCAGAACACCCTCTAGTGAAGGAGCAGAGCTGTGAAGGCTCAAGGAGGCGGAAGGAAGGCTTCCCAAGGCACCATGGCTCATTGACACTGCATGTCACGCTGCAGCTGAGCACAGAGATGAGTCATCCCCAGCCCTGTCCCTAGGAGACTCACGGTCTGTGCAGAGAGCTGAGCCTGTGCTGGTGTGGGTTCACTGTGGCCCTGCCTTGTTATAAACATGAAATCTCTGAGGAGAAGCCCTGGCTTCCCAGGGGCCTGTGAGGCCTTGGCAGACAGTCAAGGGAGCTGTGGAGGCAGGAGGAGGGCGTGTCAGGCTGGGGGAAGAGTATGGGCAAAGGCCCAGAGGGGGAAGCACAGGGTCTTCTCTGTGGTTTGTAAGGCCCATGTACGACCTTGAGTGTGACCGGATCAGAGCAGGGTAGGGGAGCAACAAGAGGCTGGGGAGATGGGCAGGGGGGAGGGTTCAACCTGGGGATGTGGGTCAGGTGATGGGATGAGGGAGGCAAAGGGGGCCTCTGAAGAGATTCAGTGTGTGTGGAAGGGGATGAAGCCAGCATGGGCTTGGGCGTAGGACTAGGAGTCTGCCTGCTGAAGGTGGAGGCAGAAGGCATGGGGCACACTGTCGCCTGGGAAAGGGCAGCCTCAGGCCAACCTGAGGCCAACTAGCCCTTTGCCAGTCCTGCTGGCCTTGCTGCAGAGGGGAAGGGCTGAGGCTCGTGCCTGTCAGGGCCCTTGGGGCCACTGAACGGGAGGTAGAAGAGCTAGACCAGGATCTCACTGGAGTCAAAGTTTTCTGAACAGCAGTGAAAGGGTCAGAAAGGATTAACTGGTCCTATTTTCTCCCCTGCTGAAAACTGGAAGGAAATGGAGGATGGGGGGAAGTCTAGGAACAGTGTGTCCAATGTCTTCTCTCTCTTTGGCAGAACCAAGGAGAGCATGTACCATTCACTGACCTATGCCACCATCCTGGAGATGCAGGCCATGATGACCTTCGACCCTCAGGACATCCTGCTGGCTGGCAGCATGATGAAGGAAGCGCAGTCACTGTGTCAGAGGTCAGGCTGTGGGGTCAGGGATTGGCGTTATGAGGAATGATCTAACCAAGGCCTAGAATGCCACTATTACTGCTGTTTCTTTGGGCTAAGAGGTGGTATCCTTGAGTGCTGAAAGCTGTCTTTATCTACATGTCCCAGAACCTTGTTGCCCACGCCAGTATACTGAGCAGCTTCCAGCAACCAGTGCCAAATGGACTCTCATTTTGTAACTCTTTGGCCATGATCCCTCTCTGGTCAACTTTCCTCATCTATAAAATGAGTATGATGATATACCATATACCACTGCAAGATTGCCCTAGGGATTGCCTGAAAACATGGTGTGCAGGACCCTAGTGAACAACGTATTTGGTTCTCATTCCTTGCTTGAATGAATGAAATAATAGACCCGAAGAGTTTGTGTTTGGTTGAGTCATCGTCTATTGGATACATGCTTATTCCAGGCCAAGCCCATGTGACCTGGAGATCATCAACCATAAGGGACCTAGACCAGGACAGTGACATCCCAACATGATGCAGGGAAGCCAGAGGGAGGGGTGGAGGGTGAGCCTGAGGAGTGGGAAAGACTCCCGGGGGGTGGGGGTCCTGAAGGATGGCCCAGGAGAGAGAAGGAAGAGGGGGAAAGAAAAAGGAGACTCTGGGTAGTGGCAACAGCAGTGGTGAAGAGGTGAGGAAGTTCTGGATTTGGCTGAGCAGTGGGGAGTCCAGTATCTGCAGACTTCCATAGGAGGAGCCTTGGAATTCTGGGGAGTACAGAAAAGAAGGGCACAGATAAGTAGGACCAGGACTGGGCCCCTCTCACCACCTCACCAAATGACCAGTGGCTCCTTTAATTTCTTCAGGCGCCGGAGGAAGTCTTCTGTGACAGACTCCTTCAGCCTGGTATACCGGCCCACCATGGAGCAATTCACGGAAGGTATGGCGTCGGGTGTGCCCTCAAGCATGCTGAGCCTGGGTGGCTGTAGGCCTAGATAAGAGAGGGCAGCAGGTGTCACCCATGGGGCTGGGCCTTGCCTCAAGGTGGGGACACAGGTAGAGGAGGTCTGGCCCCTTTCCAGGAGTGGCCCTCTGGTGAGGGCACGAGGTGGGTGAGACCCACCCAGGCGTCTTTCCCTGGCAAGGAACTCACAAGCTGAGGAAAGGAAAGCTGTCAGCAGGCCTAGCTTTGCTGCTCCGGCGGAGGGGAGCTGAGACCCGAATGTACATTAGGCGTGCTCTCTGACTGGTCTGCCTGGGAGAAGAGTGTGGGGTTTAGAAGCTGACACACGGGGATGAGACAGTTGGCAGAAGCAGAAGAGATGGTCTGGGTTGTTGTAACTCACATAGCTTCTTTGTGCCGTGACCGTGTATGGCAGAAGCCAGCCATGAGTAGTTTGGGATTGTTCAGCACAGGGACAAACAATCTTAGCCCACCTAGAGAGCCCTGGAAGATTCTTGTACCTAACACAGCCTCTGATGGTCCCTGGGCACAAGAAGATGAGGTTGTGCTGATATCCTGAGTGTTGGAACCGGGTATCCACTACAAAGCTGGAGATGTGAGCTAACTTGGGTCAGAGCAATGGAGCAGTCGAGGTCGCACAGTGCTGCTGCAGGCTTCCTTTGCTTTTGAGGGAGGTGAGGGCTGGAGGATTGAACCCAAGGCCCCTGTCCAGAGCCTCAGGAAGCCTCAGGACTTTGATTTTCCTCCCCACAGAGGAAATGCATGCCGAGGTCTGCTACGCAGAGTGCCTGCTGCAGAGAGCGGCGCTGACCTTCCTGCAGGTAGGAATCCCTGCCTTGAATTTCCCATCAGTCACCAGGTCCAGGCATGACCCCATCCCCTGTGGGCCTGATGAAGACCCAGGTTCAGAGCCCCCGACTCCTGACCCTGGCCAGGCTTGATGCAGAAGAGATGGGTGCACCATGCCCACACCCTGTTACTATGGGGCTGCGTCTATTATGTCCCTGCTGCCAAGGATCCTGTGGGCCCAGGCATTGCCAGAAGCTTCTTTGCACTTGTACCCATTTGACAAACACTCGTCACTCAGTGTACCAGACTTTTACATATAGTCGGATATAGTGTGTCATTTTTTATAAATCTCACACCTGAGTTTGTTTTATGCATGTCCCATTATTATTTAATCTTTACCTCAAAGTCCAAGACTTGGGAAAGGAGTCACCTTCCCAAGGCCACACAATTAACAAATGATGAACTGGGATTTGAATCTAGATCCAGCCAAGTCAGAGCCAGGTACCCTCACCATACATTGGTCATTGTGAGCACTCTCATTGCATGAGTTTTGTTTTGTTTTTTAACCAGGAAGCCTGGGATATGATGTCCCACATTAAAATCCTGTATAAAGCCAGTGGTGGGAGAGTGTGTCTGTAATCCTAGCACTTAGGAGGCTTAGGCAAGGAGGAGTTCAAGGTTAGCCTGGACTATGTAACTAGATCCTGTTTTAAAGGGGCATGCTTTTATTTTCCTCTTTTGGACCTTAGCCGATCAGAATTGTGTTAATTCTAATTCCTGGTGTCAGACTCGCCGTAACACCTGCACCATGAGTAGCATTTTATTTCATTTACTTGTTTATTATATAATCACAAATATAAATACCCACAATCCCCTCTTCAACCAGCCAAAGAGCAAATCTCAGTGGTAATTCACCCTATCTCCCCCCAACCCCCACCCCGGCCTCCTCCCACTGTCTGGGCTGCTATCTAGAAAGTTCCTCATCCGTCTTGTTTGTGAATAGCATATGGTCATGTTTTCCTAGTTTTGAGCTTCATAATGGCCTCAAGGGACTTGCCTTCTGCACCCATCCCTGCAGTGGCTGTGCTACGCTCTCTCACCCACCAGCTGCTATGAACATGGCTTCTACAGCACCCCCCCCCGCCCCGTCCTCCCGTGGGTCTCTCAGGAGCTGCCAGGCTGGCGGGGGCACTGGTGCTTCAAAAGATAAATGTGATAAACACCCACTTGTGGCAGAAAGTACAGGCAGTTCAGAAATGAGCCTCTTTCCTCCTCTCACAGTCTTTCCCCCTAAAGGGAGGCCCTGTCTATCACAGGGCATGTCCCCCGCCCAGGCCTCTGGCCAAGCACCCAGGGTGTGTAGAAGTAGGGGAAAGCAGCCTCCTTACCTCCTGCAGTTCCTTCATAGATCCGGACACAGGGAACCAGACACTCAAGGCCCAGAACCTTTTGGGATTCCCCAGGCCACATCTGGCTGGCTGCCTGCCCTGGGGCTCAGCTGTAACATTTCTTCCTCCTGCAGGATGAGAACATGGTGAGCTTCATCAAGGGTGGCATCAAAGTTCGAAACAGCTATCAAACCTACAAGTGAGCAGGGCCGGTGTGGGGAGAGCCGGGGAGGGGGGGGGCAGGAGCTATGTCCCTGTGCCTCTCCAGCTGCACTGTGGGAGGTGGACTTCTGGCTTGAAGCTGGAAGTCTGTTGTGAGCTCAAGCACCCCTATGACTGGTTCTGAGGCTTGAACTCAGGGCCAGGAGCTTTTACTTCAAGGCTAGTACTTGAGCCACAGCTCCACTTCCAGCTTTGTGGTGGTTAATTGGAGATAAGAGTTTCATGGACTTAACTGCCTAGGCTGGCTTTGAACTGTGATCCTTAGCCTCCTGAGTAGCTAGGATGGCAGGCATGAGCACCAGTGCCCAGCTATCTTCACTTTAATGGGTCTAGGTGTCAGCCAGTAAGGCAGTATTACCAAAGCCCAACACACCACACAGTGTGGGGGCACCGTGCTCTGTTGGGGGAACTGCATCTGTTCAGGGACAACCAGACAAGTGCTCTGGCCCCTACGTCTCCAGCCAGAATGATGTCTCCACAGTCAGGCCAACCCCTTACCAACTCCCCTTAGAATAGAGCTCTGAGGCATTGTCCTGTCATTCCTGGGACTCTTCTTCTGTTTTCCTTGTCACATTTCCTTCCTCTTTCTACCTCAGACCTGTTGGATCTTCTCTCTGTTCTTCAAATATCCCAAGCTGACCCTTTACCTCAGGGCCTTTGGAATGCTGTCTGTCAGGGACACTGCACCACAGATGGGAATACCGAGGGTATCTGTGCTTTCTGCTGCCCTCCAGCGCCTGGCACAGAGAAACCTCAGGAATGCTCGCTGCCTGGCAGCCCCTATAGTGCTCACAGCCCAGGCAGAGGCAGGCAGATCTTTCTAGCCTCTGTACTGGGCTCTAGACTCTGTGCCATTCAGGACCAGGAGGAAGCAGGTAAACTCCAGGAAGACTTCCGGAGAGAGGAGAGTTTGAGTTCGCAGCCCAGTGTTCTCAGTTGGGGGCAGTTGTGCCCCAGGAGACCCTTGGCAATGTCTAGAGAATGTCAGTTGTCTGAGAAGATGCTACTCACAACTAGAGGGCACCAGGGAGGTACTAGCTAACACACTAACTGGGACAGGCTTCCTTCAACTCCCCCCAACAAAAAACTATCCTACCTAAAATGTCAGGATGAGAAACCATGTTTGAGAGCATGGACCTATGTCTAGAAGTTGGGCCAGGCAGGTCACACTGGAGCCAGAGGGTTGAGGTGTAGGGGTGAGGCATATACTGGCTGGAGGAATTCCTCGCATTTCAGCTCCCTGAATCTACGAGATTGGGCAGGAGTTCGCTGTAGGCCCAGCTAGAACGGATCCTCACCCACACTCCCAGGATATGGCTGAATAGTGCTTTGATCTTCCCACAGGGAGCTGGACAGTCTCATCCAGTCCTCACAGTATTGTAAGGCGGAGAGCTTCAGGCACTTTGAAGGAGGGGTGAAGCTTGGTGTCGGGGCCTTCAACCTGGTGAGTGGCGGTTCCCCCAGCCCCATTTCCCTGGTGTCTGGGCTCCAGATAAACAGGCACTGCAGGTCCTTTGTTATTCTACACGTGGTCAGCCATGAGGACCATGGTGCATGACTGTGTGGTGAGCACCAGGACCCCACACAGGATCTTGACTTGTGTCCAGCTTTGAGGAGCTCATCGCCAGGGTCACAGTGGAGGTGCTGGAGTGCTTGGAGAGTGGCTGAGCGTCTGTATGTCACACTGATAGCATGAAGCTCTCAGCCATGCAAGTGATTCTAGCACCAGAACTGGACCAGCCCAATAAGCCAGAGTTTCTTCTATCCTGGAAAACTGGTTGCTAAGGCTTAGTGGAGCCAGGGAGGAGGACAGGCCTGGAACCAGCTGCTGACCGACAGGGGACAGAGAGTCAAGTCCTCTTCTTAGGGGAAGCTGGGAAAGATTTCCTGGGGGAGGAAGGTAAACATCTGAGCTGGAGCTGGAAGGATCTACAGGAGTTCCAGGCGGGGAAGGGGGTTCCAGGCAGAAGCAGCAGCGTGAGCTGGGACAGGAACACTTGCGAGCGCTGTGCCTGCTGTGTGAGGGGGTCTCAAGGGAGATACAGGTCCCCCCCTGGCCTTGGTGGCCAGAGACATTCCTGTGTGTGTCTAGGGGACGTGGCAGCCCTCTCCTCTCCTCCCCTCTCCTTCCCTCTCCTCCCTTCTCTGGGAAAGCCCTTTTCAAAATCTGGCCTTGGGGGGAGGTTCCCCGCCCCCCCCCCTTAGCACCCTCCATGGGCCCCTATCTCTGTTCCCACAGACGCTGTCCATGCTTCCTACTAGGATCCTGCGGCTGCTGGAGTTTGTGGGGTTCTCGGGAAATAAGGTAACCATCTGCTTTCTGGTACCTTAATTCTATTCAGTCCTAGAACTGGAGCAGGGCTGGATGGGATGAGGCTAAGGAGCTGTGGGCCTGGGTGCCAGTCCTGCCTTACCCCACCTGTGTGTGTGACCTGGACACAGGTCTTCTCCCCTTGAATACTTCCTTATTTCAGAGCCTTGGGCAAGCCCTCTCCAGGATGAATTTTTTGAGTGCTCTTACCTTATCAGAGAAAAAGCTCAGGGAAGTCCTCCTGTGTATCAGATCGTGAGCAGGACCAGAGAGCTCAAACACCCATAGGCTTTATTGAGGTCAAGAACCCAAGTATCTGCCCCCACTGGAGGTAGATCACTGATCTTCTTGATGGTGGAGAATCAAGTAGTGAAAGAAATACTGGTCTGCAAGTCAGGAGCTCTCAGTTGGTACAGCTTCACCCCGCCCCCCACCTGTGGTCTGTGCAAGTCTTAAGGCTCATCTGAAGAGCCTCATCTGTAGGCCAGATGGCCTCATTCATGCGTACTCTTTCTGTCCTCCTTGCTCTGCCATGTCCACGGACAAGCTGGTAATGCTGATACTATTTTTCTCAAAAGTGACATCATTTTTCCTTCAGTGTATTTAAAAGAAACATTGCTATACAAACCCCATATTATTTGGCATAAGAACATAATCATAGGGGCTGGGAAGGTGGCTTAGTGGTAGAGTGCTTACCTAGCATGCATGAAGCCCTGGGTTTGATTCCTCAGTACTACATAAGCAGAAAAAAGGCTAGAGGTAATACTGGGGCTCAAGTGGTAGAGTGCTAGCCTTGAGCAAAGGAAGCTCAGGGACAGTGCCCAGACCCTGAGTTCAAGCCCCAGGACAGGTAAGCAAAGAGAGAGAGAGAGAGAGACAGACAGACAGACAGACAGACAGACAGACAGACCATAAACATAAAAAAGAAATAGTATGCTGAGCGCTGGTAGCTCACGCCTGTAATCCTAGCTACTCAGGAGGCTGAGATTGAGGATCACGGTTCAAAGCCAGCCTGGGCAAGGAAAGTCTATGACCCTTATTTCTAATAAACCACCAGAAAACTGGAAATGGGGCTGTGGCTCAAGTGGTAGAGCGCTAGCTTTGATCTGAAGAGCGCAGGGACAGCACCCAGGCCCAGAGTTCAAGGAGGGAAAACCTTCAGGGTAGGGCTCCATGGAAGACTCTCCGCCATGCATGTCTGAAGCCCCTTCAGTTCTAGTTTCTAAAGCAGGCTGCTGAGGTGCTGGTAGTACTGACGGGGGAAGGCAGAGCCTGAGGAAGGTAGGAGAAGGGAGTAGTGTACAGGTAAACTGGTAAGCTCTGGTCCCAGCTCCATCACAGCCTGGCACCAGAGGTTTCTCCCCACACAGTGCTGAGCACACAGGGAAAAGCTGCAGGAGTGGTGAGGGCCTGGCCTCAGCTGCAGCAGATCTCCTTCCCCCAGAAGGCTGCCTCTGCTCAGCATCACACAGCAGGGGAGCAGCCTCAGGGCCTCCAGACTCCCAAGTCTAGTGCCCTTCTGATCCTGCTCCAGCCACCCAGTCCTCATAGATAGCCAGTGACCTCGCAGACCCCCTGCCCCTCTCTCAGAACCTCAACTTGCCCTCCCGTCCCCCAGGACTACGGGCTGCTGCAGCTAGAGGAGGGGGCATCAGGGCACAGCTTCCGCGCCGTGCTCTGTGTCATGCTGCTGCTCTGCTACCACACCTTCCTCACCTTCGTGCTCGGTAGGAATCGTGCTGGGTGGGCACAGGGTACTGGGTCTGGTGATCTTCCAGAGTGAGGGCCTGCCACCCTGCTGGGACCCCGGGGACTGGGATCGGGGTACTGAAACCAAAGGCAGCAGCCACATCGACTGTCCTGGGGCCTGGGCTGTTGACTCCCCACTTTCTCAGTGTGTGCCTGGACGCCAGCTGCTGGCCTCTCACTTGGGAAAGGGAGGCGCTTGGGTGCATTCAGACTTGGCAGGGGCAGGCTCCTGGGGATTAACCCTGCCATGTACCAAGATGGCAGGACAACTATCTTGTTTAATGCTCATGCTACCCCAGAGACAGGAGAAGAGAATTATTATCCCCATTTTACAGAAGTCTAGAGACAGAAGTCTCTAGAAGGTTCTGGTAGGTTGCTGGGGGCAGGGCACAGGAGCTGATGCTGAGAAGCTATTATCCTTCCCCTGCCCTCCCCCTTTAGGTACTGGCAATGTCAACATCCAGGAGGCAGAGAAGCTGCTGAAGCCTTACCTGAACCGGTACCCCAAGGTGAGCACACCCTCTGCTGAGTGCTCATAGCTGGCCAGTGCCCCATGGATCCAACCAGGCCTTCATCCATGTCGTTGCAGGGTGCCATCTTCCTATTCTTTGCAGGGCGGATTGAAGCCATTAAAGGAAACATTGATGCAGTGAGTGATGGGGGAGGGGTGTCCCTTGGGGTCCTCCAGCCCACCGGAAGTCAGATATACAGAGGCATCCTCAAGGACAAGGCAGACCGGGAGTGGGACCCAAGAGAGAATCAGCAAGAGCATAGGCGTGAGTGAGGCAGATGAGGGAGGCCACCTCATCTCCAGATGGAGGATTTTGCTAAGAGATGTGGACTATAGTTTTCCTGGTGAGAGGGTTGTTTGAGGAAGGTAGAAAGTTGGGAAGGTCACTTGTTTAGGGCATGGTGATGAAGCTAGGTCCTTACTGGGTAGAAAGGTAATGCAGGGTCTGAGCTAAGCCCTGGAAAGAGTTAGAGATGGGGAGGGTCTCAGATAGGGCAGAGATCCCAGCTGTTACACCAAAGCTCAAAACAGATTCTACAATATGGCATTCTGAGGGTCTTTAGCTGGCCCTGACAGGACAAATACCCCAGGCCTAGGTAACCTCATGGGAATGACTGGACCCTTTGAAGGGCATTGAGGCACAGACATTATTATCTCACTACCAATGTAGTATGGCTCTGTCCTGCCCTTTCCTTTTGTGACCAAAAATCTAGAGTCCCAGAGAGGACCAGTAATGGAAGTAAGGTCCTGTCCAACTTATAGGGTAGAACCAGACCTGAGGCCAGATCACCTGGCTCCCCAGCCACTATGTGGCACAAGGCTGGACCGCCATGTACTGGAGGAGGCCATGGCTACTGTGATGTTGGAGGGTGCAGAGTCAGGGTGGTGCCAGGTGAGTCCCCACCAGGCTGACTCACCGGTGCCCGTAGGCCATCCAGCGGTTCGAGGAGTGCTGTGAGGCGCAGCAGCACTGGAAGCAGTTCCACCACATGTGCTACTGGGAGCTGATGTGGTGCTTTACCTACAAGGGCCAGTGGAAGATGGCCTACTTCTACGCCGACCTGCTCAGCAAGGAGAACTCCTGGTCTAAGGTGGGCTCCCATGTCAGGGCATTCAGAGGGCTAGGGCTGACTCAGATGAGCTAGAGCCCCCAAACAAAGGGCCCAAACTCTGACTGAACGCTGATGGGTCAGCTGGAATTGAAACAGAGCCATGCATTCTAATAGGAGTCTGGTTGGAAGGAATGAAAAACTGAGAGGAAGTTGCTGGGCACCAGTGGCACACACCTGTAATCCTAGCTACTCAGGAGGCTGAAATTTGAGGATTGCGGTTCCTGGCCAGCCTGGGCAGGAAAGGCAGTGAGACTCTTATCTTCAATTAACTACCCCCCAAAACATGGAAGTGGTGCTGTGGCTCAAGTGATAGAGTGTTAGCCTGGAGCAAGAAGAGTTCAGGGATAGTACCCAGGGCCAAGCCCCAGGACTGGGAAAAAAGAAGAAAAAAAAAACAAGAGAAGCAGAGAAATTTATGTTTGGGCCTTGTGCATATTGCACAAATGCTTGATCACTGAACTGCATCCTCGGCGTGCTCGTTGAGATGTATAGTCACATGAGATAGACAACATGGATCTCATGCATTGCTGAGTGCTCCAATGCACTTGGAAGGCGCATTAACATGTGTGTAGAGAAAGAGATTAACTCTGTCATTGGGGGCAAAACAAAGCAAAGCAGATGCCTACTCACCATAGATAAAAGTCTATCATGGTATATGTTGAAATAAATACTAGCCATTTCATCATGGTAATGATAGCACAGAACGCCAAACCCATCTAACACATGTGTCTAAATGACTTCAGCCCCTACTCAGTGAAGACATTACTAGTCTATCCTGGTCATCTCCCATGAGACTGTTAACCTAAAAACCTTCATTGCAAAGGCTGTCAGGCCGCTCCTGATCTGCACTGACACATGTCAGTATATTTGTTTGTCATCTGCACCTAGTTTCCTGTCCCTCTGGTGCTCACTGTGCATCTAGCACTTATTATTTCCTCCACACCCAGTGATCTAGAAGCTCACATCTACATTGAACATGTGCAGATCTCTGAGGTCCACAGAGCTATTGGTGACATATCCTGGATTTGAGGACCCTGCCTGGAGACTCTGAGGCCTTGGCTTTTCCCTTGCCATTCAAGTCTTCCCGAGAGGGCAGCGTGGTGCTGAGGTGCCCCATGCAACCACATCCACTAAAAGTGACTGTGGAGTCCTTCCTGTGGGAAGTTCATCTTCATGGAGCAGGGGAGGCCTGGTGTGCATGGCTGTGAGGAGAGCAAGGCCTCACAGGTCATGAGGATCAGGTTAGTCTTCAGAGCTTGCTCAGTGACTCCATCTGCAAACCCACCTCAGAGGGGTTTTCTGTGGGGAAAAATGGGATTGTAGCAATCACAGTTCTGCAGTCTTTTTTGTTGTTGTGGTGGTGGTAGTTGTGGGGCTTGGGCGCCATCCCTGAACTCTTCAGCTCAAAGCTAGCCCTCTACCACTTGAGCCACACCACCACTTCTAGTTTTCTGGTGGTTTATTGGAGATGAGTCTCATGGACTTTCCTGCCTGGGCTGGCTTTGAACTGCAATCCTCAGATCTCAGCCTCCTGAGTAGCTAGGATTACAGGCGTGAGCCACCAACGCCCAACTAGTTCTGCAGTCTTATCCATTCCTAATCTCCAGCACTCAGCTACCACAGAACCCATTAGTTTCCAGCTCATAGCTCTCTCTGCCTGAAATCTGTTTCCCCAGAACAGCCTAGGGACTGACATGATGGACACTAAGTGGTGACAGCTGTGTGCTCAAGATTGTACACAGGGAATGCTGGGAGCCCAAAGTCCGAGGAGGGCTTCAGGAAGCCTTGGATCTTGAGCTGGAGTCTGGGAGGAAGGAGTTAGAGTGGCAGAACAGAGTAAATGAGATGTTACACCAAGCCAGAAAGGAGCCAAGGGTGAAGTCTCAGGGTAAAGTTGCTGCCAGGAGGTTGTATGTCAGCAGGTAAGGGCACGCAGGATGGGAGTGTGGGGCATTGGAGGAGGCTCCTCTGAGCTGCTTTTGCTGTAAGCGTGAGGACAGGCATCATCTGCCTGGCACACACCCCAGTGACATAATCAGCAAGGTAAATGTTTATGGCTGTGATCTCCATCATATCCCTGGATAACTTGGATGCCTGCAACTCTAAGCCACTACATCCATCTTACTTCTGGGGTGCATAGCCAGGGGCATATATCTTGGGGAAGTAGGGAAGCACTTAGATGAGACTGACAGAGAAACGGTGGCTGGGGCAGGACGACAGCAGGCAAAGTCTGGTGGGGCTGAGGAGGAGAACAGAGGAAATGGTGAGGGAACACTGGGAGGTTAGAGGTGGGCCAGGTAACAGGTTTCTGGGAGGGGAGATTGCTTATCACAAACCCACAAAGACCAGCTTTTCCTCATGTTGTGAAGGCCAGACTAAAGCTCTGGGCTCCAGTGTGTGTGGCTGTCAGGTAGAGGCTGCTTTCTGTCTGTGTTAGAGTTCAAACTCTTAAGACGTCCCGACTGCTTTCCTTTTCCACCACTGCATTTCTTTTCTTGGTTATTTTTCTTGGTGGCTGCTCCAGCAAACATGCACTGTGTTTCAAGGCTTTAACCACTTGAGGGCAGCATGGAGCCAAGGGCCTCTCCTGTGGGACTTGGGGAAGTGGCCTATAGACTACTGTCCCAGCTGCGTCAGGGTTCAGATTGCTTTCAGGTATTGTCTAGTGGAGGGGATGAGGAGGTGTGTGTGCAGCCCCTGATGCACTGTGAGGGCTAAGAGCCTGGGCTGACCCCACCCCCATACCTTTATGCAGCTCCTGCTGAGTGCCACCACTGTACGCTCCGTTCAGGCCTCTCTTAGCCCTCTTAGGACTCTGAATCTTCCCATTGCACTTCAGGGCCTGCTCTAGTAATCACTGCTCCCCCAGAAGCCCTGATGTACTCGCTGGCTCTGCCACCAGCCACCCTCAGCAGCCCTGCCCAACTACTACAGGATTGGGGAAGGGGGGCAGGAAGGGGACTCTGCTGCTCCAGGGTGGAAAACCTGCTGCTTGGACCGCGGTTTCTGCTGGATTTGACTCAGCCCCAGTCTTCGGTTTGCTCAGTGCAGTCACCGTCGCTATTTGGAGGCTTGGGGACAGTGTTAGCCTCTATGCTGCGCTGCAGTGAGGTCTGAATGCGTGTTTGTGCCCATCATGGGCTGTGAGGGAGGAGGTCGCTCGCATCTGAACTGTGGCTTTGTTTCAGGCAACCTACATCTACATGAAGGCCGCCTACCTCAGTATGTTTGGGAAGGAGGACTGCAAGCCATTTGGGGATGATGAAGTGGAGTTGTTTAGGTAGGCCTCCACCACCGTGCTACCATCATAGGCCCCACTGTGGACAGACCAGCGAGGCACTGCCTGTGGCTCCTTGAGTGGGGTTGCCAGAGGGTGGGTGGAGGGCGGCCATTCCCCCCAACCCTCAGCCTTGGCTGCAAGCTTCCTGCCCCAGCAGCCCTCATGCGATCACCACCTCGTGCTGCCGCCATCGCCCTTCAATGTGGTATTGTCCACATCCTCCAGCTCTCAGCCTCTTACATCAGCCAGTTAGGACCCTGAGGTCCAGAGCGGGGAAGGTCCTTCCGCCCCGTGAGTCTGATGTGCTCAGGAGAGCACAGCACAGAGGCTGAACGGGATGAAACCACGGTGACTAAGCACAGTCTCCCCATTGCTGAGCTCTTTCACCTTGCACAAGGTCAGCAGTTATGAGAATAAGAAGCACCTCCTTGCAGAGTCATTTTGCAACAATAGATCACATATTTGAAACTTGATATAGGACCTGGGACTTCTCAGCCGCTGCTCCTGCCCCCAAGTACTGCCATTGTCATTCTTCTCCACGCCACCTGTTTGGACTCTTTTGAAGACTCAAAAGGGTTGGAGGAATGCTCAGCCATCACAGGCTGAGGGAGCCCGTGCCTCCCTAGGTCATAGCGAGGTTCTTCCGTCCCAATCAGCAGACCTGGAAGTGGGTGTAATAAGGAGAACTTCCTGGGCTACTGCTGTCACAATAATAGAGTGTTTATCACTTGCTGAGTACCTGCTACTACAGGGAACCCGCGTTTCCAGCTTGTCCAGAAAGCTGTAAATAGGCATCATAATCTCCACTTTAGAGATGAGGAAGCGCAGACCTAGAGAGGCTCTACAGTGAACAAGCAGGCAAGGAATTGGGGGTGGCTTCACCTCTAATCCAGCTGTTTCCTGAGCCCATGCAGCTCAGGCCTGAGGTCATAGCCACACCCGGGGAGAGTGGTTGGAGGGTGTGCTATTGTGCTGACTGAGGTTCCTACGGGGCCCTACCCAGCTTCATTCCACATTTGATTCTACCACTGGAAACAGCTAAGTAGGCGTGTGCTCACCAGGCTGAAGTGCTTGAGCTGTGGGTCCTGGGAGGTTCCACCCTGTCTCTGGGTGTTGGTCTTCCTGTCACACTGGGATTAGATTTCTGTTGGGCCCTTCCAGGAAGGAACCTGGGAGGAGAGCAGAGATAAGTAGGAGGCAGGGCAGGCCTTGAGGTGTCTAGAGTACATTTTCACCTCTGCCAGCTGTGGAGCCCCTTGCAATGGCTAGGAAATGGGGCCGGGCCTGTGAAGTGAGATGGACGGCTCAGACTTGGCCCCTGAGAGTCAGTTCATCATATAGACAGAGATACTAAAGCCCGGAGAGTGGCTGAGCTGCAGTTGGGTAAACTGGGGGGCTTCCCTGTTCTCTTATCATTTTTTTCTCACCCATTCCCATGATCACTCTTTCCTCCCATCTCTTTCCCAGAGCCGTACCAGGCCTGAAGCTCAAGATTGCTGGGAAATCTCTACCCACAGAGAAATTTGCCATCCGGAAGTCTAGGCGCTATCTGTCCCCCAACCCTGTCTCATTGCCAATCCCTGCTCTGGTGGGTAGAACATCTGGAATGGTTCTGGCCTTGGGTTTGGGATTATGGGACTAGAAGAGAGACATTGATGCCAGGAAGTAGTTGGATGAGGGAGATCTTCAGGTCTTGGGGCCTGGAGAGAGTTTCACCATTGACCTGGCTGTGGGGAGGAGCACACAGGAGCCGACATGGCCCTGCTTCCGAGGAAGTGCTGGTCCGTGGGTGCTGGGGAGACAGACCCCTCAAGGAGAGCTTCTCTCCACAACAGGCCATTCCCCAGGGGCCAGACAGCTATCACCTGTTTGTCTGTGCCCCTAGACTGTTAGAGTTGTCACACAATTGTTTACAGAGACCAACCTTTTCTGAGACTTAGGGTCTCACCCATGTCATGTTCAACTCTGAACAAAAGCTGTGTGGCAAGTGTATTAAAGTTTACTAGATCCATAGAAAGATAGCTTGTCCAGTCTGCACAGCCAGCAAGTTGGTGAGTCAAAATTTGAACTCAGCAGTCTGGCTCCAGAGCCTGGATCCTCAGCTGCTAGTAGGATGCTAATTCCATGTATAATTTCTACAGGGACCAGACAAGCTTACTAAAAGTCCTGATGTTATTAGTAAAGAAGCCAGAAAAGGAGCCCTGGCTCTACTATTTGTAATATGTATAACTTTAGATAGAGTCCCTCTTTCCACAATATAAAGTATATACTAATATGCTCACTATATATAATGTTATATATTAAAATGTTATATATTATATATGTATTATACACATATATATATACTATGTGCATATATTATGTACTATATACTATATGTAGTATATATACTATACTATATACTATATATTGTATAAAAATATGAAAAAAAGGAAATGGGCTCGTACATAATGCTATGTGAATTATATATATAACTATATATTATATATAACTATATAACTATAACTATATATTATATATAACTATATTATATAATAACTATAATTCACATAGCATAATGTACCGTGTCCATTTCCTTTTCTTCTTTTTTTTTGGGGGGGGGGTTAGTCATGGGGCTTGAACTCAGAGCCTGGGCATTGTCCCTGAGCTGTTTCATTCAAGTCTAGTGCTCCACCACTTTGAGCCACAGCACCACTTCCATGCCCATTTCCAAGTGAGGGGGTGGGGATACTGTAGGGAGGTAAGGAGAAGAAGCTATTCCAAAATCTCTAAGGGAGACTTTCCCAAAAAAGGAAGTATTCCCCAATTACTATTTTTGAGGAAAATGATGTACAGGCCTAAACCAAATTTATGTACTGTAGATTTTCTTTGAGCCTTTATTTAACCTTCATGGTGAGTCTCCAGAAAGAAGTTTAAGGTTATGATTTTTTTCTTGTATTTGGGTATAGATCTCCCTGCCCCTCCACCATCATCCCCACCCCCACCTTTATAATGGGAGATTTGCTAACTTAGGATTCAGAACAATTTGAACAATGGATCGATAGATCTGTTCTAAACATAAATTCCCTTCCTAAAAGAAAATTATCACCATTAAAATGTCTTTCTTTTTCTTTTCTTTTTTTTTTTTTGCCAATCCTGGGGCTTGAACTCAGGGCTTGATTATTGTCCCTGAGCTTCTTTACTTAAGGCTGGCACTTTACCACTAAAGCCACAGCGAAACTTCCAGCTTTTTCTGTTTATGTGGTACCAAGGAATTGAACTCAGGGCTTCATACATGTTAGGCAAGCACTCTTCCACTAAACCACATTCCCAGCTGTTTTATAGAACTTTAATGAATCACCTTCACATCTGTTATCTGGTCTGATCATTTAAGAAATGCTCATCAAGGGCTGGGAAGGTGGCTCAGTGGTAGAGCACTTGCCTTGCATGCATGAAACCATGGGTTCGATTCCTTAGCACCACATAAGCAAAAAGAAAAAAGCCGGAAGTGGTGCTGTGGCTCAAGTGAGTGGTAGAGCACTAGCCTTGAGCTGAAGAGCTGAGGAACAGTGCCCAGGCCCAGAGTTCAGGCCCCACGACCGGACCCCCCCCCCAAAAAAAAAAATGCTCATCAAGCCAGGTGGCTCACTCCTGTAATCCTAGCTACTCAGGAGGCTGAGATCTGAGGATCGCAGTTCAAAGCCAGTCCAGGCAGGAAAATCATGAGACTCATCTCCCATAAACCATCAGAAAACTGGAAGTAGCACTGTGACTCAAGTGGTAGAGCGCTAGCCTTGGGCTGAAGAGCTGAGGGACAGCGCCCAGACCCAGAGTTCAAGTCCCATGACCAACAAAAATAAAATTAAAATAAAAAAGAAATGCTCATCAAAGATAAGAGTAATGGCAAATGAAACTTTAATATTTTGAGCTTCTTGGCAGTAAAGGCAAAAAGAAAAACCTAATCAGAATATGTTTTATAGTCTTTAGGGTAGTAACTTATTTCTAAAGGAAATGGAAAGTTGTTAATTGAGTTCCTTGGGGGAGGACAGAGAAGACAACAGTCATTGACATATTCTTAAGCTCTATTCTCTTGGAGCATTTGCAAACTATAATTCCTCTAATATAGGGGAGGCCCTGCTAGGATAAGAAGTTTGGACAGAGAGATTAGGAGACAGCATAGCAGGGAAGCCACAAAGCAGAAAGAAAGCTGGGAGCCAGGTGCCGGTGGCTCACACCTGTCATCCTAGCTACTGTCAGGAGGCTGAGATCTGAGGATCACAGTTCAAAGCCAGCCCAGGCAGCAAAGCTGTGAAACTCTTATCTCCAATTAACCACCAGAAAACTAGAAGTACAGCTGTGGTTCAAAGTGGTATACTAGCTTTGAGTGAAAAAGCTCAGGAACAATGCCCAGGCCCTGAGTTCAAGTCTCATGACAGAGAAATATTGGCAGTGAGGACAATGGGGCACCTTAAATTTTCACAGGGGTGAGATTTCAATAATAAATGACAAGACTCTCTAGATCAGGGGAGACTTGCCTTGGAAGGTAAGGGCTAAAAGGGCCTTTAGAGACGCTGATCAGAGCTGCCCATTTTACAGATTGGAAAATTGAGGCCTTGTTGGGGCAGAACCTAGGCCTGACTTGCCCACCCCTGCCCTCAGGAAATGATGTACATCTGGAATGGCTACGCCGTGATTGGAAAGCAGCCAGAACTCACTGATGGGATACTTGAGGTTATCACCAAGGCAGAAGAGACGCTGGCAAAAGGCCCAGGTGACTATGCTCAGACCCTGGAACCTGCTGTGCTAGGTCAGGCCTTTACAATTTAAGGCTCCCTCTGTCTCCTTGTCCAGGCTTCCTCTAAGCTCCCTCTCGGTTCCCCCAGTCCCTGGGCTTCCTTCAGTCATGCTGAATTCACGCTATTATCATTGTCTTAGTATCTGCTTTTTCCTCTCAGATATGAGCCCCTGAGGACTATATTTGATTCACCTGTGTCTTGGGTCCTGCATAGAGTAGGGCTCTCTTTGTAACTGCAGCAGAACTGAGCAAGCCTGCCTTCTTCCCTCACACCCATTCTCAGAGAATGAGTACTCAGCAGATGACGCGTGCCTGGTGAAACTGTTGAAAGGTCTGTGTCTGAAATACCTGGGTCGTCTCCAGGAGGCTGAGGAGAATTTCAGGAGCATCCCTGCCAAGTAAGTGCCTCTGGCTTCTCTCTGGCCATTGGGAATTCTGGGAAGAGTTTTGGGGGCTCCTCCATCCTTAACCCAATAGAATACTAAGCCCACCCACCACCCTCAGGCATCACCCATGAACTGATCACAGATTAATTCAGACTCAACTCCTGCCCCTAGGCTGCCAATTTGCTTGACTCCAGGAGCTCAGTTTCTATAGTGTTTCCAGGAGTTTAATTCAGGGGGGAGTCTGCCCTTGACTTAACCTTATCTGGAGGTTAGAGACAATATCTAAGCAGCTCAGCCAGGGTCACTCAGGCTATACCAGAGGGAAATGTAGTGAACAGAAGTTGCCTGAGTAAGAACCGGAACCTAAACCTGATGGGAGATAGCAGGAAAGGATCTGCAGAGTTGACATTTATCAGGCAGAGAAAGCAAAGGAGAAAGTTTGAAGCGGAATAGATACTACATAATGTAAACACCTAGAAATAGACCAGACACCAGATGCTAGGCCCTTCGCTGCTTGAGTGGAGCTACAGAGTTGAAGTCAGTAGACTGGTTTGATCACAAGACTAAACTTTATTCTGTAGACAGGAGAGAGCCAGAGAAGGACAGTAGGCAGGGCAGACTTGGGTTTTAAAAATATGTCTTCCAGCCAGGTGCCATTGGCTCGTACCTGTAATCCTAGCTACTTGGGAGGCTGAGATCTGAGGATCATGGTTTGAAACCAGCTCGGGCAAGAAAGTCCATGAGAATTGGTTTTTATTAAAATTTTTTGTTGTTATTATGAAAGTAATATACAGAGGGGTTCATGAAACTCATCTAAAAAAGTTGGAAGTTGGGGCTGGGAAGGTGGCTCAGTGGTAGAGCGCTTGCCTTGCATGCCTGAGGCCCTGGGTTCGATTCCTCAGCACCACATAAGAAAAAAAGAAAAAAGCCAGAAGTGGTGCTGTGGCTCAAGTGGCAGAGTGCTAGCCTTGAGCTGAAGAGATGAGGGATAGTGCCCAGGCCCAGAGTTCAGTCCCCACGACTGGACCCCCCCCAAAAAAAAACAAAAAAAGTTGGAAGTGGAGCTATGGCTCCACTTATAGCCTTGACTATAAAAGCTCAGGGACAGCACCCAAGACCAGCACCAAAAAAAAAAAAAAACCAACAACAACAACAAACCTGTCTTCCAGGCAGGCAGGATGTTCAGAGAGGGCAGATTAGAGATAGGAGACTTGCCAATCAACATAGAGGAAAGGGGGGTTGGGCAAGGTAGTGGGCTACAAACATGACAAGAGCCATAGGGTGTCAGGGAGTTGGGGCCCTGGAGTATAGAATGGGAAAGCTCCACATTGGGATCACAGCCCTGCTAGGTAGTGGGAAACTCCTCAAATTGGAATTTACATCAGGAGATCCTCACAAGTCCTGAGAAATCTCCAGAGCAAACCCTGAAGAACTGCTCAAAGGCAAAGCCTGTGAGCCATGTCCTGCTCTGTTCTCACAGTGAAAAGAAGATTAAATATGACCACTACTTGATCCCAAATGCCCTGCTGGAACTGGCCCTGCTCTTCATGGAGCAAGGCAGGAATGAAGAAGCCATCAAGCTTTTGGATACTGCCAAGTAAGAGTTGGGTAATGTGGATGTGGAACTGGCTGTGGGGTCCTAGGCCACAGTGACCAAGGCTGCTGGCAAGAGCAGCATGATAGCCCAGAAGCCAAGCTAGTCTTTTTTTCTGGGACCTTAGCTCTGACTGCCATAGGAAAACATCTTCCTCCATTTACAAGTGAGCAATTGGAATCCCAGAGACTAGAAATGAGTTGCCAGGGCCTCAGCAGGTTGCAGCTCTCCTTTCAGTCCAAGGTCTCTTAGGAGCTCAGTGCGTTCACAGAGCATATACTAGGGGGCAGGGGCTACATACTCTTAATCCTTCCATTGGGTTACATCCTTTTACAGGTGTGGGATGGGGGTGGCTCACACAGCTCAAATGTACACGAAAGACCTCCTGTCGCAAGTAGCTTCATGTGTCTGATTTCTTCACTTCCAGGCTAAACTACAAGAATTACTCCATGGAGTCAAGGACACACTTTCGAATCCAGGCAGCCACACTCCAAGCCAAGTCTTCTGTAGACAATGGCAACAGATCTGTAGTCTCACCAGTGTCTTTGTAGCTTTGTGCAGCACTCCTGGGCTAGAAGACCAACAGAGACATGTGGACAGAGCTCCTGGAAACATTTCAAAAGATCTCTTCCCCCGCCCCGCCCTTGCCTTGCCTTTGGGGTGCATCGGTGCTCCAGTGGGATGGCACAAGAATATCTGTGCACAAGCAAAGCCGTCAGTTTCACCAGTGTGGCCATGGCAGAGCAGGTGGGGCTTCTGCCTGCCCTGTCACACATACGGGTACTTGTTTTTCACTGTGATGTTTAAGAGAATGTATGAACAGTTTACATTTTCCTTAGAAATACATTGATGAGATTATAGTTGGCTTTAAAAAACAAAGCAAAAAAAAAAAAAAAACAACCCAACCAACCACCTGTACATCTTTTTTTTTAACCTTAGAGATGCGATGTAGAGGTAAATCTCTTTACATAATGCCAAAATCCACATGTTTTTCCAAACCTTCCTTTAAGAGGGCCTGGGGATATTCCCAGAGGGTCTGCCTCTAGCTTGGAAGCTTCTGGGAGTTGGGCATGGAAGTCACACACAGCCACTCACCATTCTCCTCCCATACTTTGTTTCCTTTGTTATTCATTAAAAACCAGACAGGTCTTTTTAGTGTGAGATGAAATTTTGAGTCTGTCCACAGAATCAGTCACTGGAAATGGGAATGCCAAGGCCTGGCAGAGGAGCCATATTGCGCTCTATGTGCCAAAACGACAATGTTAGGTGGTGTGGGGGAGAAAGTTCTCAGAAACCAGTCTGCCTTCTTGCTGTATACCAAAGTGAAACTCCTGGGAATAACACGATATATAAAGATCAGCTCGCTGTATGCCTGTGGCTCATGCCTATAATCCATGTGAGTAAGGAGGCTGAGATCTGAGGATCGCAGTTCAAAGCCAGCCCGGGCAGGAAAGTCCATGAGACTTTTATCTCCAATAAGCCACTAGAAAACCAGAAGTGTGCTGTGGCTGAAGTGGTAGAGCACTTGCCGTGAGCTGAAGAGCTGAGAGAAAGTGCCCAGGCCCAGAGTTCAAGCCCCAAGACTGACAAAAAAGCACACATACACACACACACACACACACAAACAATGTAAGGCTGCCACCCATCGGTGGTTTATGCCTGTAATCCTAGCTACTCAGGAGGCTGAGATCTGCGGATCATGGTTCAAAGCCAGCCCAGGCAGGAAAGTCTAAGATTCTTATCTCTAATAAACCACCAGAAAACCAGAAGTGATGCTGTGTTTCAAGTGGTAGAGTGCTAGCCTTGAGCTGAAGAGCTGAGGGACAGTGCCCAGGCCCAGAGTTCAAGCCCCACTACTGACAAAAAAAGAAAAAGGTTAAGGCCTTGAGTTCAAGCCCCAGTTATGGCACCAAAAAAACCAGAAATATTTCTGTACCTCACTCCAAGATACACTTATTTACCTTATATTTATTTACCAACAGCATCTTTCTTTAAAAATAAGATAGCTTTTTCTTGGCCTGTTGTATAGGTCTTAGAATTTTTCAGTTAAAAGAAAAAGGTCTCTAACAAAATGTATATACTTAGAGATGGTGAAACCCTATTTCAACAAAATACGTGTTGCCTGAATTCTTGGGCAGGTCAGAAAATCTTGATCAGAAGCCACATGGCCCATATGTTGTATTTAGATATGATGATTCAAAAACGTTTGTTACTATCCTTATAAAATGATAGATATGTGTCCATGGCTCATGCCTGTAATCCTAGCTACTAAGGAGGCTAAGATCTGAGGGTCACTATACCAAGCCAGCCCAGGCAGGAAGGTCCTTGGGACTCATCTCTAATTAACCACCAAAAAACCAGAAGTGGAAGTGTGGCTCAAATGGTAGAGCACTAGCCTTGAGGAGAAAAGCAAAAACAAAAAAACTACTCAGGCCTTGAGTTCCAGCCCTAGGACTGGTGCTCACATACACAACAATCACAAACGAACTTTATTTCTGGCCACTAATTTCACCATTCCCATCCTGTTAGCAATACACCTTAATGTAACCATTTCTCCGGAGGGAAAAAAATGTATCCAGTAAAAACATTCCATAAAACAGTGACTCTCTGAAAGCATGAATGTGGTTTCTCTAAGCAGAACCACTGCCAACTCTCCCCATTTTCCAGCAGTGCTGCGTGGTACACTTTGAGCATCTGTCAGGGGCTGTGTTAATCCACAGCTGATGACCCCTGTATACCCCTGTGATACTGCATGAAGTCATGGGTTTCAGGTAAAGTGTATTCTCATCAGGAAAAGAACTAAAAGCAAGAGCTCCTTTTGCACTGACTGCCGTCAGAGTAAAAATGAGGTATTTCAGAATGTTCTCCACAGATGGGGCCCTTCACTGCCATCCAAAGCCTGGATGCTGAGACCCGCCTGAGCTGTTGAGCAGAACAGGGAGAGGGTGGTTAGCGACAGGCTGGGTGAGCATGGCTGCCCCACACATTAGAAGGCTCCGCTCTGCCCAACAGCACCAGTCACAGGAGGCCAATGGGACTTGCAAAACGGCACTTTACAAAACAACAAAAACTTTTTTATCTCAATGCCCATTTCAAGTGCTTTCGCTTTTCTATTTTAACTTTTGTCAAGATGGTTTCCTTTGCCAACATATGCTGGGCCTCATTTATTAGCTTACATCATTTTACCTTTGCTGCCCTGGTTGCAGGCTGGCTGGCAAGACAAACTAGTGGGTTTTGCCTTCTCAAGCTCATCTGCAGCTTCTGAGATAGTCTATCAAAAACACGTTGGGCTGGGAATGTGGTTTAGTGGTAGAGTGCTTGCCTAGCATGCATGAAGCCCTGGGTTCAATTCCTCAGTACCACATAAACAGAAAAAGCCAGAAGCCGGTGCTGTGGCTCAAGTGGTAGAGTGCTAGTCTTGAGCAAAAGAAGCTCAGGGACAATGCCCAGATCCTGAGTTCAAGTCCCAGGACTGGTGCACACACGTGCACAGGCATGCACGCATGCATGCACGCACGCACGCATGCATGCACGCGCGCACACATGAAAACATTAGGTCTCTTCTTGTACAACCATATCCTTATGCAGGGGCTACTGAAGTTAACAACTTTATTGTGGCTTTCTCTTGCCAGCACCACTGCCTTGGAAGACCACTATCAAGTGAGAATTTTGGCCTAAATTCTAGTCCTGGTTTATGACTGATTTCCAAAGTGATCTTAGGGAAATCATTGACCAACCCTAAAAAACAGTAAGTCACAGCTAGACTGATTCTTGACAGTTCCCATCCTAACTCTGGGCCAAGTCTTTTTCTTGGTTTTCCAGTCTGCAAAATGAGATAACCTTCCTTGTTTGTATTTCCAAGCATATGATGCAGAAACAATGGGCTGCTCTAGTGGCAGTAAGGTTGAGGGTGGTGGTAAGGGCTATTGCAGTAGGGAGCAAGTCATCCTTATTTAGAGAGTCTACATCCTGTGGCACACAGATGAACTCTGCTCTGGGAAGTAGCAACACTGTCACATGAGCTAAGCAGGCCTTTGACAACACAAAGCCTACCTCAGACTCGCTGATCACAGGCCTCCAGCTTGGCAGTGCCCTTGCTTGTCTCTATCAGCCCTCCCATGTGCTGGCGAATTTCCCCATTTCCTTATCACTTGAGTCAGAATAGGAGTGTTTCCAAGACAGTTATCATCCTAGCAAAAAGCTATAACCTGATACCATAGCTAGGTCCTTAAGAGTCAAACATCAACCCAAGTCTTGGTTGAGGCCTAAATGAGATTCTCAGCAAATGAAAAATGGTACCAGGAGGTTTTTTAGAAGGTCCTGCCCTGCTGAGAGCTCGATGATTTAACTAAGGAATCAAATCCCCTGTCCTCTGGAATTATTCCCTACTCTGTTCAAAGCTGATAGGGAGTCAGTAACAATATTCTCCTGGTTTGGACAAAAAAAGCCTTTTCAACACTATTCCCTGCTGTCCTTACCACCATCATACTAACTGAGTGATGTCTGAATTCCACACAACATAGGAAAGCTCACAGGCACACCTGCCCTCCTGATACAGCTTGCCAGGGTTAGAAAGTGCCTTTCTGCTTTGGTAAGCACAACTCTAAATCTGGTGCAGTTTTTTACTAGCCAATAGGTTAAGCCCACAAGCAAGAAATCTTACCTGTGAGCTTTTGTAAATGAGCTATCTACAAATCAAGTGAGAAAACAGCTCTTTGGGAAGGCATTCTCTGACCATGATCCCTAGCAGTTGATATTTTAAGTTTAATCAGACACGTCATAGTTAACACCTCACAAATGACACACATTAACAAACACTTCAGAATATTTGATGTCCTATGCTCTGGGGGAAATTTCGAATAACTTCACCAGTAGGCCTGCTTTATTCATGGATTTATTACATGCAGTTTTGATGAGGTTTTTTTGTGTGTGGGTGACTTGAACTGAGAGCTGAGTGCTGTCCCTGAGCTTTTTGTGGGCTAGTGCTCTACCACCTGAGCCACAGCTCCACTTCCAGCTTTTCTGGTGTTTAATTAGAAATGTCTCACAAACTTTCCTATCCAAGCTGGCTTTAAAATCATGATCCTTAGATCTCAGCCTCCTAAGTAGCTCAGATTTCAGGTGTGAGCCACTGGCGCCAGTCTTCAAAAACTGGTCACTAGTGGCTCATGCCTGTAATCCTACTTACTCAGGAAACTGAGACCTAGAGGATTGGTGTTCAAAGCCAGGCAGGCAGAAAAGTCTGGAGATTTTTATCTTCCAAATAATCAGCAAAACACCAGCACAAAGCCTTGAGTCCAGACCCCAGTACAGGCAGAAAATAATAAAAGTCTCCCATGTTCTTACAACTCAGCTTTGTCAGATATTAATGTGTCCCACTTATTATTTATGCTATGCTAGGGCTTAAACTCAGGGCCCCAGAGCTGTCCTTGAGCTTTTTGTTCAAGGCACGAGTGGTATAGTTAATTGAGTCTCATGGACTTTACTGCCTAGGCTGGCTTTGAACTGCTATTTTCAGATATCAGCCTCCTGAGTAACTAGTATTACATGTGTAATCAATCTGGTACCCAGCTTCATATTCATTTTTTAAATAATTAGAGATCACAGAGGTTCCTGTAGAAACTCTGTCCGTCTATTTCCCTGCTTTTATTCTTGTGCTGAGTATAAAAATCAGAAAAATAAGTAGTTCTTTCTTCAAAGTTTTGCTTTTAAATAAATGGCATTACAAGTCTGGCGCCAGTGGCTCACATCTGTAATCCTATCTACTCAGAGGGCTGAGATCTGAGGATTGCAGTTCAAAGCCTGCCCAGGCAGGAAAGACCCTGTGAGACTCTTATCTCCAATTAACCACTCAAAAAACTGGAAGTGGTGCTATGGCTCAAGTGGTAAAGCACTAGCTTTGAGCTGAAGTGAGGTATAGTACCCAGGCCAAGAGTTCAAGCCCCATAACTGACAAAAATAAACAAACAGATAAATAAATAAATGGCATTACTCAGCATGTGCCATTCTGTAGCTTGCTTTTTCTCAGTATCAGGTTTCTGAGGTTTAGGTTCTTGAGGCCCTGAGTGTAAAACCCAATGACAGGACCAAAAGAAAAAGTTAATAAATTTAGATTTCCGCACTAGCATCACAGTTTAGTTGATAGAGTTGTTCTCAGTCCCACCACTGGAAATCCACCATATGGATGTACTCCTCCTCAGAGTAGAGAGAGGGACTGATGTGAAGCAAAAATAAATAAATAAATAAAATCACACACAAAAAAACAAAAACCAACAAAAATGCCCTTTGCCCAAGTTTTGGTCTGGCATGCTGTAATCCTTAACACTTAGGAAGATGAAGCAGCAGCTCAAAGCCATCCTGAGCTATATACATTGACTTGGTCTCAAAACTCAAGTGGCTGGGGTAGAGCACTTGCTTAGCATATGTAAGACCTATCACAGGAAAAGAAATGCCAATACAAAACAGTATTAGTTCAAAACCACTGAGGGATGATGGAGAAAAGGGCATGATCTAATCCCCACCTGGATAAGCAGAGTTGTCAACTGCCCCAGGAACAGGAAGTGACACCTGCAAGTAATGATATGCTAGAAGTGATTTGCTATACAAACATGGTCACCTGGAGTGTGTGGGGGGGGGGAGGAGGAATATATGAGGATAACAACACTCAGGATTTGCTTTAGTTTTTAAGCACTTAAAGAGTGCTTGACTGGTCAAGCACACAAATGTGTTTAAGCGATCCAATGTTACTCTGCCTAGAGCTGACTTATTCCAGTTATCTCTGAAAAAAAGTTCTAAGCAGATCCATAGTTCAAGAAAGGACTAGGCTAGCACTGGGAAGGTGGCTCAGTGGTAGAGCGCTTGCCTTGCATGCCTGAGGCCCTGGGTTCGATTCCTCAGCACCACATAAGCAAAGAAAGAAAAAAGCCGCAAGTGGCGCTGTGGCTCGTGGTAGAGTGTTAGCCTTGAGCTGAAGAGCTGAGGGACAGCACCCAGGCCCAGAGTTCAGGCCCCATGACCAGACTCCTTCCTCCCCCACCCCCCACCCCCCACAAAAAGGACTAGTCTACTAAAAATATTCAACCTTAAAGTTCTGTCACATGGGGTAGTGGATAAAAGTAGACTGGAATCAAAACAGTTGAACTACTATACCCCTTTTAAGAATTAGTTTTACCGCCGGGCGCTGGTGGCTCACGCCTGTAATCCTAGCTACTCAGGAGGCTGAGATCTGAGGATCGCGGTTCAAAGCCAGCCCGGGCAGGAGAGACCGTGAGACTCCTATCTCCAATAAACCACCAGAAAACCGGAAGTGGCGCTGTAGCTCAAGTGGTAGAGCGCTCGCTTTGAGCTGAAGAGCTGAGGGACAGCGCCCAGGCCCAGAGTTCAAGCCCCACGGCCGACAAAAAAAAAAAGAATTAGTTTTACCAATAATGGGGCTTTAATGTACTTTGTAAAGTTGGGGGGATAAAAAAAATCATGTAAACAAATTACATATATATTTAAGGTCTATTTACTGGATCACATGCACTGTGGGAAGATATATAGTATTTTCTGTAGAGGGAACAAATCAGGATCTCTTGGGCCGCCAATTAAAGCTTCTCCAGGTTTTTACTCTGTTACCTGTTTAATGACAGAGCCTTCTGAGGACATTCCAAGACAGTGTGCAGCCTGTGTTCTACTTGGAATCCATAGAGATTACATTTCAAGAGAGATACGCTGTTCGTTTTGACTGGATATTCATATAAACTTTTTAAAGAGATGAGTGATAGAGCTAACCCTTATCTGTAAGTTTTGAATTTATAGTTTCATCCCATGTACAAAACCATTTTTTTCCTACAAAAAAAAAAAAGCTTCTCCATTTCTTGCTTTGTTCCTGGTTAGGTAAAAATCTTGAATTGATCCTTTGCATAGCAGGATTACCTAACAGTTCAGGCCTCTCATCCTTATAGTGGATGGCCTGGGTACAAAAGGCTCTTTCCCTAACTTCAGTATGAAAAATGTTTGTTAAGCACAATAGGCCTGACCTGGTTCAAACATACATTTTATTTTATTTTTTGGCAAGTTCTTGGGACACCAATAGCATTAACATCATCTGGGAGCCTATTAGGAATACACATTCTAGATTAATCTAATGCACACTGAAAGTCTGAGAAGGGAGCCTCTTTAAAGCCTGGGAGGGAGGCACTACAGCAGCCCATCTTGGGTCGTATGCTCAGTTAGGACTATTACTAAAAGAGAAGGTGAAATGTTGGGCCAGGTTAAAACATCATAAATCCAATTTCAGGAGTTGGAGATGGTGGTAGAGTGCCAGCCAATGAGCAGAAATGTCAGATATCGAGTTTGAGCTCTAGTCTCAAATTAAAAAAAATCCTAATTCATGTCCTTTTTCCCAAAAGGTGATGAACAGGAACAGCTGGCCACATTCTCAGGTAAAATGTAGATGAGATCAGTAGGAAAGGTTTGAGGTACTTTTTTTTTTGCCAGTCTTGGGGCCTGAACTCAGGATTTGGACAATGTACCTAAGCTTTTTTTGCTCAAGGCTAGCACTCTACCACTTGAGTCACAGGACCATTTCCGGCTTTTTCTGTTTAGGTGGTACTGAGGAATTGAACCCAGGGCTTCATGCAAGCCAGGCAAGCACTCTACTACTAAGCCACATTCCCAGCCCTGAGGTACTCTTTATCAGAAAGTTGGCTGGAGATATTTGCCTCTATCCTTCTATCTGAACAATGTGGAGGGTACTAGAAAAAAAATGGTATTGCAAGTGTCTTGAGCAGGCATGAAAAGATAGTACAAGAGGTCAGATGGTACCAGCTGTATGAAATGAGCAGAGGCAGTCAACTACTCCCTGTTTAGAACCTTGGATTTTATTTGTAGCACAATGGGAAGCTATTAAAGCTTTAAGTTGAGAAATAACATCTATTCACTTAAAATTATTTTAGCTGATTTGTAAAGAATGGTTATATAGGGTACGCATGGAATTTATTAGCTTCCAGTACCAATTGTTTCTGGCCTCTCTCAATTACTAATGAAAATAATTGCATCTTTTCTTCACTAGCTACTAGACTTAGGGAAAAAAAACGAATGCTTCCAATATGCCAAGCAACAATCACTCAAGAGTAGTTGGTGTGTTTTGTGGTTTTTTGTTTTTTTTTTTTGGTCAATTGTGGGATTTGAACTCTGGGCCTGGGCACTGTCTCTGAGCTCTTCAGCTCAAGGTTAGCACTCTATCACTTGAGCCACAGCACCACTTCGCTTTTTTCTGCTTATGTGGTGCTAAGGAATCAAACCCAGGGCCTCATGCATGCAAGGCAAGCGCTCTACCACTGAGCCACCTCCCCAGCCCTGTCCCTGAGCTTTTTCACTCAAAGAGAGCACTCTACCATATTGGCAGAGCCACTTCCAGTTTTCTGGTAGTTAATTGGAAATGAGTCTCACTGACTTTCCTGCCTGGGCTGACTTCAAACTGCGATCCTTAAATCTCAGCCTCCTAGTACTACAGGTGTGAGCCGAGCCACCAATGCCCAACTGTTCTTTGCTTTTCATTAGAAATCAAGTTTATCAAAGCTCGAAAGAGGAGGGAAGGGATGGTAGGGGAAAAACAAAGGAGGGAGTAACAATGCTCAATAGGAAATGTACTCATTACTTTACTCATATAACTGTAACCCCTCTGAACAGTATCTTTACAATAAAAAAATATATTAAAAAAAACCTCACAACCATGAACAGCATTTCTTACATCAGAAGCTCAGAACACAGGTACCTGTTTTGTTTACTTTTGGTACTGGGGTTTGAACTTGGGGCTTTTGGGTTTGTCAGGCTGCTCTCTACCACTTTAGCCACAGCTCCACTTGTGGTAGTTAAGTGGAGTTAAGACTCTCACAGACTGGGCTGGGAAGGTGGCTCAGTGGTAGAGTGCTTGCCTTGCATGCCTGAGGCCCTGGGTTCGATTCCTCAGCACCACATAAGCAAAAAGAAAAAAGCCGGAAGTGGTGCTATGGCTCAAGTGGTAGAGCGCTAGCTTTGAGCTGAAGAGCTAAGGGACAGCGCCCAGGCCCAGAGTTCAGGCCCCATGACCGGACCCAAAAAAAAAAAAAAAAAAAAAAGACTCTCACAGACTTTCCTGCCTGGGCTGGCTTTGAACCTCAATCTTAGATCTCAGCTTCCTAAGTAGCTAAAATTACAAGCATGTGCTTGGTAGAAAACCCATTTTTGACTATTATTTCTTTTTTTAAATGCATACTTCCTAATGAAAGAGCTTTATATATAGAAAACCTCTGCACTCATTAGTCTGTAAAATCAGTCAGTGTTTTACATCACAGGGTAGACTCTGATAGTAGAGAGGATAAGTCTTCTACTTCCAATTTAAGAGCATCTCAGCTGGGCGCTGGTAGCTTACGCCGGTTAATCCTAGCTCCTCAGGAGGCTGAGATCTGAGGATCTCAGTTCAAAGCCAGCCCGGGCAGGAAAGTCCCTGAGACTCTTTTTTTTTTTTTTTTTTTGCCAGTCATGGGCCTTGGACTCTGGGCCTGGGTGCTGTCCCTCAGCTCTTCAGCTCAAGGCTAGCACTCTACCACTTGAGCCACAGCACCACTTCTGGCTTTTTTCTGCTTATGTGGTGCTGAGGAATCGAACCCAGGGCCTCATGCATGCAAGGCAAGCACTCTACCACTGAGCCACCTTCCCAGCCCGTCCCTAAGACTCTTATCTCCAATAAACCATCAGAAAACCAGAAGTGGTGCAGTGGCTCAATTGGTAGAACACTAGCCTTGAGCTGAAGAGCTGAGGGACAGTGCCCAGATCTAGACTTCAAGCCCCATGACAGACAAAAAACAAAGATTCTCTATGAACAACAGACTTAAAAGCAAATTACATCAAACATGAAAGTATTTCAATTTGATAGACTTTGCACTTCAAAAAAATTAAGATTTTGCTATATTTTTTCACTTTTCTTTTTTGGTTAGGCTTTTCAAATATTTCAAACCCCACAGCAAAGCATGACTCTATCTTGCCCATATCTAATCAGGTTTTAGAAACTTTACAGCTATCAAACATCTAACTATATAAGTATATGATACTAAATGACAAGCAAGAAAATAATGCCAAAGGTATTTATATGTACAAACTAAAAAGTAATTAAACTTACACTTGATTTTTTTCTCAAGGATCTTGAGGAATATTCTTATGTAATCAACTAACTTTAGTCCTTCACATCTATATTATAATTTTAGTTAATAATTTAGTAAAAGCCAAAATTGATGGTTCTAAACACAGTATGTGAAGAACAAAGTTAAAGAATACAAAGTACTCCAAAAATCGTTCTGTCCAGTACCATCTTTCAATATTACCACCAAACTTCTCTGAAAGAACTCTATAATAAAGGCTAATTGTAACAGGAAAGATGATGAGGAAAAAGCTCATTTATGAATTCTGATAATCTAGCTCTGAAACAGACATCATGTTTAAGTAGAAAACACAAAAATAAAAGAGAACTGTCATTGAAAATATTGCACAACTTCATGTTTCCTCCAAATTTGCTTTATATAATTGGATGAATATAAATTAATGAACAGAAACTTAAGCAAGATACATGTAACAATTTAACAGAACCTGATAAATGAAATTCTTTCAATTTTTTTTCAAACTCATCTTTAAGTCTTTCCATCATGGGGCTCATAGGGAAATTAGCATATGGACATTACAGTTGAATGCCAAATTAACTAATTATGACATCTTAAATTCTTCTATAATGCAATCATGAAGACCCTTCACACCACTTGTGTTTTGTATGTAGAAAAGTGTTAGAATCACAAATTCAACTCAAAAAAAATAATAAGAAATATTTGACTTGTTATCTGGAGACTGATTCTCCTTTCAATAATGATTTTTAGTTGTAACATCACTGAGCTGAACAAATAAGTCACCTTTTGAGAACATAAGGAAAAATAAACACATGCAAAATGGATAAAACACACTACTACATCTTTACTAGGCCATCTCTACTTCTAATACTTCAGAAACTTAGAGATTTAGCGTACTCTTACATTAAATGCAAGAAAAAATAAAGGAGAAATTCCTTTTTTGAGATCACAACTATGAAGTCATGTGGTTATACAAATTCTGCATTTGTGTGCAAAACATTAAACACATTTACCTTTGTTCTTGTCAGTCACCTAGGACTTAACATAACTTTCCAAGAAACAGACACAGAGATGTGTTTGTATGACTTCAATAACCTCAGCACTACAGTAATGAGAGATGCAGTATCCTTTTGCTATGTTTCAAGACTATAGGGAAGGAAGTCACAGGAAAGAGAATCAAATTGTTACAACTAAGAAACTACTTCTTGTTAAGTTTCACCATGGTGCCACTTTCATTTTTACATAGCATGGTGGCATAATTCAAGCTCAATAAATCAGAAATCTTAATATTTAAAATTTACCTTGACTTTCAATTATCACCATATTAACAACCAAAAGAATTAGATAGAACATATAGAAAGGGTAATATTAAACCCACTTTGCTAGAGTTGGTTTCTTGACACATTAACTCATTTTTAATAGAAAAGGGATAGTGCATCTCAGTTTGCTTACAAGCTAGGAGATCACTTTGATTTCTGCATTTCCTAACTGCAAACAGAATATAGCACTTACAACAGGTTATAAATAAACTGGTTTTCAAGCATAGAGCCAGCCCCAACGATAATAATACACTATTTTTAAAGACCTAAGGCAATGAATTCCATTTCCAATGGAAAAAAAGAACTGTGCAAACAAGCTTAAAACTACTTTTTTTTTTGTGCCAGTGTTATAAAATGTAGCTTTTAATAAAACCTTGACCCAAATGCCAGTAACTTCAGAAAAGAATCTGGGTAGAGGGAAGAAGAAAGTTATTTCATTTAGGAAAAATAGCCACTATCTTTTTCCTAATCTTCAACACACACAATTTAAACATATACAGATGCTTTAACACTTTACACAATTCCTATGTACTGGAGCAATAACAAGATCTAAATACAATTATATTTTTAAACACTGGGTCAAGGCTTTACATAAAAATACCATCCTACTTTTTCCTGCTAAGTTTCTAAAATATCACATACTTTCCTCAACATCTGCAGCCATCCAGGAATTTTTAGGAAATTTTTGTGCATGATCTTAATTCCTAATCCCTGGCTCTTTGGGCTCAGTGACAAAAGATCAAAACCACCAAAAATGATGGTTCACTTGAAGTCAGACGAGAGACCCTGGCTCAATTAGTCTCATAGGATGAAAGCAGTGCTGCATCAACTGGCTCCATGCAGGAGGGGCATGTGAAGGATCTCATCAACCAGTCATCTATACAGTCCAGATGATAGATGTGCATGCACGGCAGAAATCGAATTGGGTCCCCATAAACAAAGTCCATCATACAGATCACACACCTGTGGAAGTGAAGGAGAGATATCAGAAGGCATTTTCAGATGAGTGCTCATTTAGAATATTCTTTTAAATCCCACTACAAAAGACACTATTAACCTGAACAATATATTAAAATGGTTTGCCTGTCACCTCACTTCCCAAGCATGCAAATGAATTTTTCCTAATCAGTGTCAACCCAGCCATATTCTCTTATTTTGATCTCCTGAAAATTTATAGGGTTTAAGAGAAAATTTATAGGATTTAAGAACAATCAACAGAGGAAAAAGAAACAGTACACTTTAGGTAGGGATCAAGTCTGCTGCTATGCTTACAAAACTACAAGGTATCTGTAGGAGAATGTGATGCTTAAAGGATCAATTTTGCTTCCTGCACTGTTTTGGGGATAATCCTAAAACTACAGAGAAAAAAGGATCATTAATTTCAGCCTACTTACCACTTACTACTTAATATATCATATTATATATAATATATAATAAATTAACTGTTTTGAGTTCACTGTACTTTTTCTACAGAAGCAACCCAAGTCTGCAGTTGTGCAAAAATCAGTGCTATAGACAGATTATGTTCTTAAATTGGAGCACTAAATGGTGCTCTAGCTCAAATAGGCTTACATTAACAGAGTAAATTAGATTATGTAGGTATTGGTGAGGCCAAACTCAATTTAAAAGAATGGCTGTCCCCACTGGAGTCTCACACAATGAGTCAACAAGAAATTTTTCCCACAAGAAAAATTTTAGCTTCATCAGTCTCAGCAAAACTATTTCACAAGAAAGACTTCTCTCATATTACTAAAAATTCCTTTACAATTAACGTAATGAAGTCTTCCTTTTCTTTTTCCTTCCTTCCTTCCTTCCTTCCTTCCTTCCTTCCTTCCTTCCTTCCTTCCTTCCTTTCCTTTCCTTTTCCCTCTCTCTCTTCTCCTTTTTTGTTGGATGTGGAGCTTGATCTCAGGGCCTAGGTGCTGTCCCCAAGCTTTTTGCTTAAGATTAGCACTCTACTACTTTGAGCTATAGAGCTACTTCCAATTTTCTATTGGTTAACTGGAGCTAAGAATCTCATGGACTTTCCTGCCTAGGCTGGCTTTAAACTGCAATCCTCAGGGGCTGGGAAGGTGGCTCAGTGGTAGAGCACTTGCCTTGCATGCTCAAGGTCCTGGGTTCGATTACTCAGCACCACATAAGAAAAAAGCTGGAAGTGGCGCTGTGGCTCAAGTGGTAGAGTGCTAGCCTTAAGCTGAAGGGCAGCGCTCAGGCCCAGAGTTCAGGCCCCACGACTGGACCCCAAAATAAAAAAAAAAAACAAAAAAAAACTGCAATCCTCAGATCTCAATCTCCTGAGTAGCTAGGATCATAGGAGTAAGCCACTGTAGCTTCTGGCCTAATTTACTTTGCAATTTACTACTGGCATTTTCTATCTCCTAAATAAGACAATGATGACTGTTTTGTGTATAAAGCTACAATGGAGGAGAAGAGGGTATATATTTTAGGACAAGATTCCTTGACTGTTATCTTCCAGTGTTTAGCTACTAACTCAAGGGTGTTAAGACTGAAATTTTTTTTTTTTTGGGTCCGGTCGTGGGGCCTGAACTCTGAACTCTGGGCCTGGGCGCTGTCCTTCAGCTCTTCAGCTCAAGGCTAGCGCTCTACCACTTGAACCACCTTCCCAGCCCCTTGCCAAAATATTTTCCAAAACATCAGTTGACAAAGCCACTAGAAATGTTAGTCTTAGCTCATACTGACTATGGTCCAACATATGGACTATATATCATGTGAAACCAATGTAGCAACTGTCATGGAAATGGACAAGGAGTATGTATAATGGTCAGAATTCAAGCCATCATATCTTTTTTTTTTTTTTTTGTAAGTAGTGGGGCTTGAACTCTGGGCCTGGGTGCTGTCCCTTCAGCTCTTCAGCTCAATGCTCTACCACTAGAGCCACAGTGCCACTTCCAGTTTTCTGGTGTTAACAGGGGATAAGGGACTCCTGGACTTTTCTGCCAGGCTGGCTTTGAACTGTGATTCTCAGGTCTCAGCCTCCTGAGTAGCTAGGTTTACAGGCATGAGCCACTGGTGCCTGGCTATTTCTCAGTATTTTTATATGAAAATTTCTCTATTGCTACATTTAAAGATTTTTCTTGCACTAAGGAAGAGTTCCACATAGTAAATGCCACAGACTTCCAAAGGTTATGAGGAAGAGCAATTTTTTTAAAGCCTATATCTGAAAATAGACATCTGAAATGTATAAATTAAAACTTACTCTCGGATCTTTTTCTCTGATCCATCTCTTCCAGGGTCATAAACTCCTTTAGGCAGATGCTGTATAAGGCCTATTCTTTGAGCTATCCTAATTTGTTCCTCTTCAGTCAGCTGAGTTGCTAGCCGAGTCTGGCTGGGTGTTGGATGATAGACTGGAACTGGAACTTGTTCCTAAACATTAAAAATGGGGAAAAAATTACTTTATTTCTGCCAGAGGTAGGAAAAAAAGAAGGCCCTGAGAAGAAGCTTAGTGCAGCAGTTATGATTGTTTCATTTTTCCTTAAGTATATAGCTTCTGAAATAAAACACACACACACACACATACACTTCACATTTTGAAATCTGCTCCCCCCCACTTTGCTTTGTCAGTATTGAGGTCTCAGAGTCCACTTCAGCTACTAGTCCTTTTTTTTTCCCCCACCTCTTTTTTTTTTCTTTCTTTTTTTCTTTTTCAGTTAAGGTCTTAAGGCTGGCCCTAGATCTCTATCTTGCCCATTATCACCCTAAGGATTACATGTGTAACTACCACACCAAGTCAAAATTAGTACTTTATAATTAAAAAATTTCTTGGCAGGTGGGACTAAGGTTTGAACTCAGGTATACCTAGGAAGGGATCAACCATTTTAAGCCACATTCTAGCCTAACTTACTTTTAAAAGATTTAAATAGAGTTTTGCTTTAAAAAAAAAAAAAAAAAAGGCATGAAAGCTGGGTGCCGGTGGCTCACACCTATAATCCTATCTACTCAGGAGGCTGAGATCTGAGGATCGCGGTTCAAAGCCAGCCCAGGCAGGAAAGACCGTGAGACTCCTATCTTCAATAAACCACTAGAAAACCGGAAGTGGCGCTGTGGCTCAAGTGGTAGAGTGCTCGCCTTGAGCTGAAGAGGTGAGGGACAGCACCCAAGCCCAGAGTTCAAGCCCCGCGACCAAAAAAAAAAAAAAAGGCATGAAGTGTTGAGTATTTCCACACGAAGGTCCTATAATCCAGATACAGCCAGCCATGCCTTATGATACACTAATAGATAAATCAATATGAATAGGTCACTGGTAATCAAACATCTGGACTATCTGAACTCAATAATTCTCTAACCTGCACTGTAGCTGATTTTAGTATACCAATATTTATAGTAGAATTGGCCATTATACACTTTTCTTTCCATATAGATGATAACCTCAATCTCTTCAAGGTTTTATTCTTAGTAGTAGCCAAATATCTAATGCAAAGAAGTCCCACGAATTAGAGCAGAAAGACTCTGCCAGGTGCTGGTAGCCTGTAATCTAGCTACTTGGAAGCCTGAGATCTAAGGATCACAGTTCAAAGCTAGCCTAGGCAGGAAAGTCCATGAGATTCTTATCTTTAATAAACTACTCAGAAAAAGCCAGAAGTGGTGCTGTGGCTCAAGTGGTAGCGTGCTTGCCTTGAGAAAAGGAATCTCAAGGACAGTGCCCAGGCCCTGAGTTAAGCCTAGGACCAGCACATGTTCACACACACACACACACACACACACACACACACACACACACACACACACACACACACACACACACACACACACACACACACACACACACAATCTCTTATTAGCTATTTGACTTTGGCCAAGCTACTTTATAAGTCTCTGTATTACAATATATCAATTTATGAAAATCAAAATGTACTAAGTTGCTAATATATGCTATCTTTCAAGAGTGTGTTTGATTAAACTACAGATTATTACTAGCAAGAAGATAGGCCAAAACCCACTAGTGGATTAGCTATTCCTGAATGGAAAGGGGTGTGTGTGTGTGTGTGTGTGTGTGTGTGTGTGTGTGTGTGTGTGTGTGTGTGTGTGTGTGTGTGTGTGTGTGTGTGTGTGTGTGTGTGTGTGTGTGTGTGTGTGTGTGCGTGTGTGCGCGTGTGTGTGCGCGTGTGTGTGCGCGTGTGTGTGCATGTGTGTGCATGTGTGTGCATGTGTGTATATATGCTATACTCACTCATCTCTACAACTATGAATGAAAGTATTACATCTTGTGTTAGGCCAAAACAGTGATTATATGTGTATGTGCATGTGTGTATGCTTTAATGATGTTAAGGATCAAACCCTAGGCCCTACTATTGAGTCATGCCTTCAGTTCTGACTTTTTTTCTTAAATAAACATCTTTTCTCAACCACCAGAATTAGGTCAGGGGTTGTCTATTTTGCTCACCAATATCTACTCAGCACAGTATCTGGCATATAGTTAGGATTCAACTTTACTAAATAATGGAATGATGCATATCGAAGTACACATATTCATGTCATATATCAGAACTTCATAAACCTGCTATGAAAAAGTTGTTAACAATTTAAGCCAGAAGAAAGCCTGACATGAATTACTACAAATATTCCTCCTCCCAGTGACAATAACTTGATGCCTCTTTCAAATTTCTGCTTACTCATACCATAGGAACTTTAGTAGAACAAAAACCCATAAGCCAAGTGTGATAGCTCATATAATAACCCTAGCTATTTGAGAGGCAGAAATCAGGAGGATACCTAACTATGTGCCAAATACTGTGAAAAACTTGACTGGAAGTATAGCAGAAAGAACACATTTTATGAAATTTCAGCAGTGGCACTTAAATAAATATTATGACTTCAGGCCTGTTACTTCATATTCCTCATCACCAAGAAATGGAAAGAATATCTATCTTTATTTTTTTGTCGGTTGTGGGCCTGGGTACTATTCCTCAGCTCTTCAGCTCAAGGCTAGTGTTCTACCACTTAAGTCACAGTGCCACTTCCGGCTTCTTTTTTTCTTCTGTTTATATGGTGCTGAGGAATGCATGCGAGACAAGCACTCTACCACTGAGCCACCTTCCCAGCCTGAATATCTATCTTTAAAGAGTGTCATAAGCAATACTAAAATAAAGTACTTAAAAGTATGGTAAGTGCTCAATATCTGGGCCCTCCTATAATGACATCCCTAGTAGACAACTCATCCTTCATTCCTGACTTCCTCCCTTCCCTTTATTCATCATCCATAATCTTATCTAACTACCTTATTTCAATTTTTTCAAACAAATTTAACAATTATCTGAATGCATTCATCTTTAGTACTCTAAGTCTACATTCAAAAAAATAAAAGTGAATTCAAAGAAATGAATTTTCTCTAAAGGAATTTAAATTAAAATGTGCATTATGGAAAACTGTAGCATCATATAAGAGGATACATTATAAAAAGAACAAAAGAGGCTGGGAAGGTGGCTCAGTGGTAGAGCGCTTGCCTTGCAAGCCTGAGGCCCTGGGTTCGATTCCTCAGCACCATATAAGCAAAAAGAAAAAAGCCTGAGGTGGTGCTGTGGCTCAAGTGGTAGAGTGCTAGCCTTGAGCTGAAGAGCTGAGGGACAGAGACCTGGCCCAGAGTTCAGGCCCCAGGACCGGAACCCCCCCCCCAAAAAAAAAAGAACAAAAGATTATGTTGAAGCAGAGAAAGGGGAAATGAAAGGTATATACACAAATACACATGCACACACACAAAAACAAAACCCCAAATCCAAGGATTAACCTTATGAAACAAATCTCTAAAACACTCCACCTGTTTGTTAATATATAATAAAGCAACTATAAAATGATAAATATTGTTATGGATTACTGGACCCTAATCTCATAGAGTTAATGAGAAAGAAACAGATGAACATGCAACTTTTTAGGCACTGCACTAAAAAGTTGGATTCAATTTAGGGAATATGATACAAGTTCAGAAACTAAAACAATGCAGGGGGAAGTGCCTAAATAATGTGCTGAGGCTGGAAATAATACAAGTCTGGTTTGTGGTGAAGGAAAAATAAAGTCACCACTAAAGAATGCAGCTTGTCACTAAAAGCTGTATCTTTCTGTCCACTAAGAAGTAAGAAATAAGAGCCGGCTCTTAATTTTTTCCCTTATAGCCTTATAAGCTGCTGCTGGTACCACCCCTTCTTCCAGCTACAGTCTCCTACTGGGAATGTTTTCTCTGGATTTTGCCAGACTTACACTTAAGGCCATAAAAAGGAAGATTTGGAATAGTATCAATGTATATTTTAGTTCTGATGTTTCATTAATCTTGACCATAACAGAAGGAAAAAATACAATAACAAACCAAAGGCTAGCATTTATATGTAGTTTGTGAACAATTCAATTACACACACAAAGAAAACCCAGCATTACATCTATGATACTAATAAAGGTCTCAGCCTACATGTTTGAAAAAGAGCAATGGTTCCAGGGAAAAAGACTGAAGTTTTGTTTTGTTTTAAAGGTATCTAAATTGGTCTCTTTTGTATATAGGTTGTATAGTATCCTAACTGGGGGAGGCATTATCACTACAGGCATACAACATGAGCAAGTCATTAGATAACATTACTCAAAAATTATTCATTTTTTCAAACTTTTATGACAGCAAACATTAAGGTCACTTTGTGAGTATAAGTACCAATTATCATCTTTACTAAATAGTCAACCACTCCAGATATTATTTTATGTAAGGAGATATAGTACAACTAAAACAAGTAAGACCTCGGTCCTTATAAAGCTTAAATCCTCTTTAGTAGGGAGATACAAGGCACAAATGATAACCTTACTCATACCTCCTATTAACTGCTCATTGCAAGACAACCTCTGGAGAGGCTTACATTCAAGTGGACCCGGAAGCTAGCCAGTGGCTTGTACTTTCTGGCTGATAAAAATGAGTTAACCAATCAGACTATTCAGGAAATAAATAGGAAAACCAAATTAACTGATCTCAAAAGCCACAGAGCTGACAATAGAAGGCATCATGTATAACTTAAGATTATAAAGATACTCATGGGATCAAGGCAGATTAGAAATGGAGGGCAAAGCAAACATTAGGAGAACCCACAAATGAAAAACTGTTAAGCCCCTAAGAGGCACAGGAGAGCAACTTTCTTGTTCTTGGCAGCTTTCTGACTCAAAGCCACGTATATCATTAAAATAAACTTTTTCTAAGATAATTTTGCCTAAAACATGAGATTCCTAAGTAATACTACTTTTTGCTTCCCTCAGTTAGGATATATTTTCTATCCTATCCTGCATACTGGTTTTCTACTGGTGCTAGAAAAGCCATTAGTTTGGACTAGGTTCTTTTTTTTGGGGGGGGGGAAGGGTCCGGTTGTGGGGCCTGAATTCTGGGCCTGGGCGCTGTCCCTCAGCTCTTCAAGGCTAGCCAGATCTACCACTTGAGCTAAAGCACCACTTCCGGCTTTTTTCTTTTCGCTTATGTGGTGCTGAGGAATCGAACACAGGGCCTCAGGCATGCAAGGCAAGTGCTCTACCACTGAGCCACCTTCCCAGCCCCTGGACTAGGTTCTTGCAATAGGCTCAAAAGAACAAACCAAAACGCAATGATTTGTGCTCATTTCATGCCACCAAAACAAAACTAAGTATCTCACCTGCTAGGAAATCAGGGGAAAGATAATGTCCAAATCATAGTGCCAGCACATTAGTCCCCTTTGTTTTAATTCTTACAAAGAAATTAAATAACTAAAAACTTAAAAGTAACTTGAGGCTATGTTTTCCTATTACTGTTTTTTTTTTGTTCCCACCTAACAAAATGCAGTTCTGTTACTGTCCAGAGGGAATTCTCATTCTATTTTACAGAATGAAAGCTCCTCCAATTCAGATTTACAAATAAAAGCCAATTCGAATGATAAATAGGCTGCAATTTTGTCTTTTGACACAAAGAATTATCTGACCTTGGTGCAAATTTTCACTGTCTGCAGTTCAATAGTTATTCCTCTGCATGTGTTATTGAAATAATCATAAGAGCCTCCTCATTTTTATTATTTTTTAATTTTTTATTTTTTTGGTTGGTCATGGGCCTGGGCGCTGTCCCTGCGCTCTTCAGCTCAAGGCGAGCACTTTACCTCTTGAGCCACATCGCCACTTCCGGTTTTCTAGTGGTTTACTGGAGATCAGAGTCTCATGAACTTTTCTGCCCAGGCTGTCTTTGAACCCTGATCCTCAGATCTCAGCCTCCTGAGTAGCTAGGATTACAGGTGTAAGTGACTGGTACCTGGTACCTCCTCATTTTAAGCAACACACACACACATACACACAGAGGGTATTTTGTTTAGCAGTGCTAGTAGTTAAACCCAGGGCCTTTCCTATAATAGCACTGAGCTATACCTCCAGCTCTTAAGTAAACATTTTTTAAAAAGTAAGACTAATACCACCATTAAAAATTATTTCTTCCACAAATGGATATTTTATTGTAACAATGCTGCAAATAGGAGTAGTTCTTGGATTTTAACAATTTGAGTTAAATGTGAAGTCAGACCATTAAATGTACTTATTTAAAATGTATATTTTTATTTTTAAAAAAGGTTTTTAAAAGCACACTCATTCAGAAAATACAAAATCACTATATGGCAAAAGGTGCACACTAATGTTAATAATACCTCTGAGGTAATCCCATATACTTCACCAATTTAAAACACAATTTGGTGGGTTTTCTATGTTCACAGAATTATACAACCATTACCAGTCAACTTTTAAGCAGTTTCATGACACCCCTCCCCCAAATCCTGTATCTATTACCAGTAACTCCTCAATTTCACCTCTCTCCAAATACTCTAACCCTAGGAAACACTGATCTCCCTTCTGCCTTTATAGATTTGCCCATTCTGGACATTTCTATAGGTGGAATCTTTCTAATACGTGGTCTTTAGTGGCTGGCCTTTTAACTTAGCATGCTTACAAAGTTAACTCAGACTCTAGCATGGAGAACCACACTCCTTTTTTTACTACTAAATATCCTATCACATGACTTATCACATTTTATATGGTCATTAATGGGAATTTATGTTGTTTCTACTTTGGGGTTCTTTTTTTTTGGGGGGGGTGTCCGGTCATGGGGCCTGAACTCTGGGCCTGGGCGCTGTCCCTCAGTTCTTCAGCTCAAGGCTAGCACTCTGCCACTTGAGCCACAGCGCCACTTCCGGCTTTTTTCTTTTTGCTTATGTGGAATCGAACCCAGGGCCTTATGCATGCACGGCAAGCACTCTACCACTGAGCTACCTTCCCAGCCCCTACGTTGGGGTTCTTATGAGTACTAAAAATTCACTTTACAAGCTCTTGTATAGATGTTTCATTTCTTTTGAGCATATACCTAGGAATGAAATATGATTCAACATCTTGAACAACAGCCAAACCACTAGTAGCTCCTCCTTCCCCATCACAAGTTGACAACCCAAAATATCTTCAGGGCTGGGGTATGAAGCTCAGTGAGAGTGGGCAGATTTATATGAGGGACCTTGGATTAGATCCCAAGAAATACAGCATGCACCTAAAACATTCCTACTTGGAAGAGTGTGGAGGAGGAGAGATAGAGAGCCCTGGACTGAGTGGCTCACTGGAAAATCCTTGCCTAGCATGTGCAAGGCAGTTGAGTGAACCTCAGTGCCACAGTTAACAGGGGGGTGGGAGTGTTGAGTTAAGGAAAGTGTGAAATTCTCAAACATGCTAAACCATGGCTAAAACTTGAAAGGATGCTAAAAGAAAGAGCCAGTGACAAATGTGCAGTTAGTAAATGTATGTAAATTGTTCAGAACAGGCAAATCTAGAGAGAAAGTCGATTTTGGATGCTTAGGGTTTGAAGAATGGGTATGGAATGGTTGGGTTTTATCTGAGCTGATGAAAATATTCAAAACCTAACATGATTGCTACATGGCTCTAAATATACTAAAACTCACTGAATTATGGATTCTGAATTTGTGAAAACTTAAAAAATAAATATGGTAACAAATACATGCAAGGTACCAATTATAATTTAGCCCCTATATATTTTAGTTGTAAACATGCTATGTACCATATAAACAGTATGTGGTTTCATATATGTATATCATATATATTTTATATATAAAATATATATTTATCATTTATTATATATCATCTTTTTAGGTGCTATGACATACTTAAATCAAGTAGATGTAAATATTAAATAGTATGTTGGCACATTATAAAACAAAACTACCACCTATGTTTAATGCATTAAATGGTCTTGTTATTTAAACTAGTAAAAGTGAAAATAAGTGAAAGAGTCAAGCACGTTTGCAAGTACACTGAGGATATAGGAAATTTATAGTTACATTCTGTACTTAACACCCTTTCCCACGTTTCCCTTCCCTTATTTTCTAAATGTTACACAGAAAACATTTACATTGTTTTTGTTTGTTTGTTTGTCAGTCAGTTGTGGGGCTTGACCTCTGGGCCTGAGCACTGTACCTCAGCTCTTCAGCTCAAGGTGAGCGCTCTACTGCTTGAGCTACAGCGCCACTTCCATTTTTCTAGTGGTTTATTGGAGATAAGAGTCTCATGGACTTTCCTGCCTGGGCTGGCTTTGAACCCTGATACTCAGATCTCAGCCTCCTGAATAGCTAGGATTACAGGCGTGAGCCACTGGCACCTGGCTAAACATTTACATTGTTTTTATTATTAAAATACAATTCACTTTAAGCTCCTAAGAGCTTAAAATTTGGGGAAAAGATTACACAAAAACAATATCCAAAGGCCAACAAACATGAAAACATTTTCACTGGCACTGGAGAATGAAAACTAAAGTCACAAGGAAATACCTACTAGCATGTCCAAAATAACACACTTACTGTATAGCATAGTGGACTACAATTTATAATAATAGACTGTGTACAGTAGATCTCTCATATTTACTGTTAGGAGTAGAAAACTGATGAAATCACACTGGAAAATTATCTGGCAACTTTAAATAAAATGGATTGAAAGAGAAGACAGAAATGGACAGTTGTTAATCTGTATAACATCTGTTACATGTTACACAGAGATGGAATCTTACTGACATGAATCTTCTACATGGTAGGAACCTGGATAGTCCAACAATTCTGTTAATTTTACTTTTGAAGATTTCTGTACTAAAATGTTGAGGGAAAAACTAAACATATGCCTGCTTGGTTTTTCACTAATTATACTCCTGGATATACACAATCAGAATAAACAGGTACTTACGTAAAATGTTCACAGATTTATGTTGCCAAAAACGGATGTAATTCAAGTACATATTAGAAGACGAAGAAGAAGAAAATGTGGTCTAGTACTACAACTAAATTCTGCGTAAATGGGGCTGGGAAAGTGGCTCAGTGGTAAAGTACTTGCCTTGAATGCATGAGGCCCTGGGCTTGATTCCTCAGTACCACATAAGAAGAAAAAGCCAGAGTGGCACTGTGGCTCAAATGGTAGAGTTGCTAGCCTTGAGCTGAAGAGCTCAGGGACAGCTCCCAGGCCCAGAGTTCAGGCCCCATGACTGGCAATAAATAAACAAACAAATATATAACTAAAAATAAATCTGCATAAACATGGAAAAATGATTGCCATTATAAATTTCAAAAACAATATGAAAAGTATTCCACTGAATTTGAAGAAAGGGTACTTACTGTTGGGAGAGGGTGGTGAAGAAATGGGGGTGGGGGTGGAAGTAGCTATGTCATAGAAGTGGCTTTATAAGCCAGGCACTGAGGGCTCACGCCTGTAATTCTAGCTACTCAGTAGGAGGCTGAGATATGAGGACATGGTATGAAGACAGCTTGGACAGGAATGTCTGTAAGACGCTTATCTCTATTTAAGCACCCAAAAAAGCCAAGAAATAGAACTATGGCTGAAATGGTAGAGCACCAGTCTTGAGCAAAAAAGCTCAGAGACAGCATCCAGGCCCTGAGTTCAAGACCTAGAACAGGCACATACAGGCACACACACACAGAAAGAGGAAAAAAAGTGGCTTTATAGCAAAGGTTCACTGAGCTATAGTTATACTTAATTTTTTTTATTGTATTGAAGTTACAGTTTAAAAGTTTATGCACAGAAAAACATATCTTATATAATTTACAACTCCCTAGACTTTGTGTGTTAGTCTGTGTGTATGTGTGTGCATGCTGGCCCTGGGGCTTGAACTCAGGGCTTGGGCACTATCTCTGAGAGCTTTTTTGCTCAAGGCTACCACTCTACCACCTGAATCACACAGCTCTCCTGCTGGCTTTGTTGCTGTTGGCTAACTGGAGGTAAGAGTCTCACTGACTTTCTTACCCAGGCTGTCTTTGAACCTTGGTCCTCAGATCTCAGCCTCCTGAATAGCCAAATAGCTAGGAGTACAGGTGTGAGCCACAGGTGCCCAGCAGATTCAGAAAGTTTTAATAAGCTTTGAAATATATTTGGAAGAATACTTTACTCATTACTAGAGACTTCAGTTACCTTACTGTATGCTTCTGAATTAAATAACAAGATAATTACTTATTTGGCCCCTGGGAGCACACTCTAGGTTGGCTAGTTAATTAAAAAATGGGTAGGTAGGTATATATGTATTCTTATGAAATTTAATCTTAAGTATTTTTAAGTCAAAAAAAGAAACTCTCTTAAGAGTTCAAAACATACCATATGGCCAAATAGATTTTTTTTTTAATCAATGTCTGACAAGATTTCCTAGGAAAAGAAAAGGTTTACCACTTTACTTTCCAAGCTCATGTAGTAGTTTCTTGTTTAAAAATGAATTTGGTTGCCAGGCACCAGTGGCTCATGCCTGGAATCCTAGCTACTCAGGTGGCTGAGATCTGAGGATCACGGTTCAAATCCAGCCCAGGCAGAAACATCCATGAGACTCTTATCTCCAATTAACCACCAGAAAGCCAGAATGGGTGCTGTGGCTCAAGCAGTAGAGTGCTAGCTTAACCTGAAGGGCTCAGGAACAGCACCTAGGCCCAGAGTTCAAGACCCACAACTGACAAAAAAAACCAAACCAAACCAAAACAAAACAAAAAAACAACCTTATCTTTAAGTCAATTCCTTCTTTTACTCATTATTTCCATTGAGATTTGTATCACTGACATACTTTTACTTTTATTTAGATCACAACTGCAAAAAGTCCAAATTCTGAGCATATTAAAAATACCATATTTACTAATTTATTATTTGTTGTCACTGATAAGGGATCTATTTTGAGACTTCTTGTAGCCTATTTTCCTACTTTAAAATATATACAGCATTGGCCGGGTGCTGGTGGCTCATGCCTGTAATCCTTGTTACTTAGGAGGTGAGATCTGAGGATCGCAGTTCAAAACCAGCCTGGGCAGGAAGGTCTGTGTTATCTTCAAATAACCACCAGAAAACCAGAAGTGGTGCTGTAGCTGAAGTGGTAGAGCACTTGCATTGAGCTGAAGAGCACAGGGGCAACACCCAAGCCCAGAGTTCAAACCCCACGACCGATAAAGAAAAAAGAAAAAGAAAAAATATATATGTATATATACATACACACACACAACATGGGGCTGGGAATGTGGCTTAATGGTAAAGTGCTTGCCTAGTGTGCATGAAACCCTGGGTTTGATTCCCCAGGACCACATAAATAGAAAAAGCTGCATGTGGCTCAAGTGGCAGAGCACTAGCTATCTTTGAACAAAAGAAGCTCAGGGACAGTGCCCAGCCCCTGAGTTCAAGCCATAGGACTGGCAATAATAATAATAATAACAACAACAACAATAAAATATATACAACATTTACCACTTTATCCACAGCCTGGTTTAATTTTCATTTAATTTGTGTGGTACCAAGGAATAGAACCCAGAGCCTCATGCATACTAGGCAAGCACTCTAACTGTGCCTGTATATCAACAATAAATTTTTTAAAAATATAAATTTCAGCAGGCTTACGCCTGTAATCCTAGCTACTCAGGAGGCTGAGATCGGAGGATCGTAGTTCAAAACCAGCCCGGGCAGCAAAGTCTGTGACACTCTTATCTCTAATAAACCACCAGAAAACCGGCAGTGGCACTGTGGCTCAAGTGGTAGAGCACTAGCCTTGAGCTGAATTGCTTAGGGACAGCACCCAGGCCCAGAGTTCAAGCCCCATGACCAAAATAAATAAATAAATTTATCTAATTCTGATTCTATGCACACAAATATATAATACACACATACACATACACACACAACCTCCAAACACTCCTCATTTCAAGAATTCTCTTGCTGAGGGCTGGGAAGGTGGCTCAGTGGTAGAGCGCTTGCCTTGCATGCATGAGGCCCTGGGTTCGATTCCACAGCACCACAGAAGCAAAAAGAAAAAAGCCGGAAGTGGCGCTGTGGCTCAAGTGGTAGAGTGCTAGCCTTGAGCTAAAGAGCTGAGGGACAGCGCCCAGGCCCAGAGTTCAGGCTCCATGACCGGACCCAAAAAAAAAAAAAAAAGAATTGTCTTGCTGAAACAGTAAAGACATGTACATAAGTTTTTTTTAACAAAAAGTTACAGACTCATTCTACATGTAACAATTTCCCCATTAACAAACAGAATAAAATGAATCCCTGAGATAAAAAGCCTCATCTTACCTCAAGTAATTATACTAAGAACTTTATTAAGATCTATAAATTCTTCAAAAGAGGTGCTTGCTACTTTGTGTCACCTAAAATGCTCTAAAGAAATTCTAGTTCTCAGATCTTATGTACAAAGTAACTCATTGCTCCTATACTCTCATGTTACCCTATAATTAGCTCTAGAATTAAACTGTTGACACTGGCTGTGTTACTCTTAAAGGTGAATACATTTGTGCTGAAAAAGAATCAGCTTATGCTTGTAATTCCAACCCTCATGAGATACAGACAGAAGAATTGCCTACATCTGCCTATACTACATAGTAAGTTGAGGGAGGGTAGAGGGGAGGGGAGTGGGGGGGAAGAGAGGTAAAGAAGAAAAGGAAGGAACAAAGGGCAGAATGGAAGTACCGAAAGCAGGCAGGCAAGTAGGCAGGCTGGGGATACAGCTTAGTGGTGGTACAGTGTTTGCACAGCATATGTGAGGCCCTGAGTTTGACCCCCAGTACCATGAATACAAGTGAAAAGAGAAGTTTATGTTGCAGAGATTAGAATTCATGGACTCAAGCAGCATATGAACTATAGCTTGATCACTAGAATTTAGACTACAGATGTTTTTCTGAGAAAAGGGATACAATATGACAGAGGCAGAGCCAGGAGAGCAGAAGTTATATATAGCCCACTGTTCAGTTTAATAGAGTCTTAAGTAGTATAAAGGACAGTTCAGGACTACAAATGGTTGGGGGGAAAAGTATATAAAGAGTCACACTGTAGGGCTGAGAAGGTGGCTCAGTGGTAGAACGCTTGCCTTGCATGCATGAGGCCCTAGATTCGATTCCCCAACACCACATAAGCAGAAAAAGCCAGAAATAGTGCTGTGGCTCAAGCGGTAGAACACTAGCCTTGAGCTAAAGAGCTGAGGGACAGTGCTCAGGCCCAGAGTTCAGGCCCCACGACTGACATAAATAAATAAATAAACAGAGTCTCATTGTAATTCTGAATACTTAGCTATAATGGTTAGTCATGAAGAATCATTAAGGATTAAGAGGCAAGGGATTTGATTTGGGACAGAATTTACCTAGCATCATGGAATGGAATGGAATGGAATGGAATGGGGAGAGGAAACATCAATTAAGTTATTGTTGTAGGAAGTAATGAAGACCTCAATTATGGTGATGGCAGTCCAAGAGGAAATCAGTTCTAAGCTAGTCAATCATCTAATATTTACTCAGTGTTACAATATATACAGTACTTCATGAAAGTTAGACTGTTTGTGACTAAGTATCACTATCTCACAATACTATGAAATTTGTGAAATTTATGTAATCACTTAATCACAATTTTTTTAAAAAGCTCATGAAAAAGAAAAAAATATATATATATATACAGTACTACTGTACTAATCTGAGAATTTTTTTTTGGGGGGGGGTGCTAGTCCTGGGGCCTGAACTCAGGGCCTGAGTACTGTGCCTGAGCTTTTGTGCTCAAGTCTAGCACTCTATTACTTAAGCCACAGGTCTACTTCCAGCTTTCTGGTGGTTAACTGGAGTTAAGAGTCTCAAAGACAGCCGGACGTCAGTGGCTCACTGTAATCCTAGCTACTCTGGAGGCTGAGATCTGGGGATTGAGGTTCAAAGCCAGCCTGCTCAGGAAAGTCCACGAGACTCTTATCTCCAACAAACCACCAGAAAACTGGAAGTGGTACTGTGGCTCAAGCAGCAGAGCACTGGCCTTGAGCCGAAGAGCACAGGGACAGTGCCCAAGCCCAGAGTTCAAGCCCCATGACCAACAACAACAACAAAAAAAGAGTCTCAAAGACTTCAGTCTGGGTTGGCTTTGAACTGTAATCCTCAGATCTTAGCCTCCTAAATAGCTAGGATTACAGTGGGAGCCAATGGCTGCTGGTAGCAAGCTTTATATATTCAGGGATAATTTAAAATAGTACAGTATGTTTCTTGTTGGTGAAACAAGTTCCTTAAAACATAAAACTCACCTTTCCTTTTTCATTTTTTTATGTGTAAGTAGCTCAGCCAGAATCTGACAAAAAAAATCAGAACAAAACTTCTACTCATTAATTGATTTTCTTTTTTTTTTAAATTTTTAAAATAGGGCTGGGTAAGGTGGCTTGGTGGTAGAGTGCTTAGTGGTAGCATACACGAAGCCCTGGGTTCAATTCCTCAGTACCACACAAACAGAAAAGGCCGGAACTGGTGCTGTGGCTCAAGTGGTAGAGTTCTAGCCTTGAGCAAAAAAGAAGCTCAGGGACAGTACCCAGGCCTTGTGTTCAAGCCCCAAGACTGGCAAAATTATTTAAAATAAAAATATATTAAAAAGTACATATATATAATATGTACATATTTTTATATATATATATATATATATATATATATATATATATATATATATATATATCAGGCAGAAGAAATTTGGTAGTTTGTAAACTATAGATGCTCCTCAGTTTACAATGGGGCTAATCTCAATAAATCCTTATAAACTGAAAGTATTGTAGATTGATTTAATATATCTAACCAATCAAATACCACAGCTTAACAGCACAGTACCCTGTAGAGTATAAATTGTTTACCAGTGTGATTGCATGGGTGACTTGGAACTTTGGCATTCTACCTAGCATTCCTAGAGAATGTCATAACACATGACTAGTCCAGGAAAAGATTTTATAAAATAGCTTCTATTAAGTGTATAGTTTTCGTATATTATAAAGTTGAAAATGTAGCTGAACCATTGTAAGTCGAAGGCAGTCTATAACTACTGTAAAACTAAAGAGATATTAAGCTACTTATATATTTTCAGATAAAAATATTACAGTATTAAGCTCTTTTTTTTTTGCCAGTCATGGGGCCTGAACTCTGGGTCTGGGCACTGTCCCTCAGTTCTTCAGTTCAAGGCTAGTAGGCTAGTACTCTAGCCACAGCGCCACTTCCGTGTTTTGTTTTGTTTTTTCTGTTTATGTGGTGCCGAGGAATCAAACCCAGGGCCTCATGCATGCAAGGCAAGCACTCTACCACTGAGCCACCTTCCCAGCCCCATTAAGCTCTTTTAACAGAGTGCCACTCTCAAACTAACATATGACGATCAGGGCTCCTGAATGAGAGTGGTATGATAAGCTACCTGGCCCCCTTCTCTATTTGACCTCACTCTGCTTCCAAGTCTGCCTAAATGAGCAGATTGCCTTTGTATTTTTTCTAAACATCAGGAAAAGAGTTGAATAAAAGGTGTGCCAGATTTCTTCCAGCTCAAGAAAGGTCTTCAATCCTCTGAAAACTTTAAGGACAGGAATTCAGGTACTTTCCTACAAAATAAAATATCTTGTGCTAACATTTATTTTATCCACAATAATTGTTTTAAGTTGATTCTTATTTTTTTTTTTGGGGGGGGGGGTCCAGTCGTGGGGCCTGAACTCTGGGCCTGGGCGCTGTCCGTCAGCTCTTCAGCTCAAGGCTAGCACTCTACCACTTGAGCCACAGCGCCACTTCTGGCTTTTTTTTTTCTTTTTGCTTATGTGGTGCTGAGGAATCGAACCCAGGGCCTCATGCATACAAGGCAAGCGCTCTACCACTGAGCCATGTTCCCAGCCCAAGTTGATTCTTATACTTAATATTGACATTAGACTTTTTAGTAGTGTCTAGAAATATGTACAGTTCCATTTGAAATGTTTAACTATATCTCCTTTAAAATACATTAATTCACTTGAAAGAAGCAAATTCAACCCAATCACTACCTAGTGTTGTAGCTATTAGGGAAAAAGCATTTTGAACTCAGCATTTGAACTCAGGACTTTGCACTTACTAGGGCAGGCACTCTCATGTGAACCATGCCACTCACCTGCTTTAGCAACAAAAAAAAATTCTCTTTTCTAAATAAGGAGAGGACAATCAACATGAGATAATATACTCAAAAATGAAAATTCTAGAGGCTGGGAAGGTAGCTCAGTGGTAGAGTGCTTGCCTCCCATGCATGAAGCCCTGGGTTCGATTCCTCAGCATCACATAAACAGAAAAGGCTGCAAGTGGCACTGTGGCTCAAGTGGTAGAGAGCTAGCCTTGAGCTGAAGAGCTGAGGGACAGCGCCCAGGACTAGAGTTCTAGTCCTATGACTGACCAAACCAAACCAAACAAAAAAGAAAATTCTATGCAAAAGAAACAGAACAGAGATTTGAAGACATTCTAGGATATTGTATAGGTTGTAATTTTACATAAGATGCTAAAGAAAATTTAACAATGTGCCATTTTAGTAAAGATTTGAGGGGCTGGGAACGTGGCTCAGTGGTAAGAGTGCTTGCCTTGTATGCATGAGGCCCTGGGTTCGATTCACTCAGCACCACATAAGCAGAAAAACCTGAAGTGGCGCTGTGGCTCAAGTGGTAGAGTGCTAGCCTTGAGCTGAAGAGCTGAGGGACAGCGCCCAGGCCCAGAGTTCAGGCCTCATGACCAAAAAAAAAAAAAAAAAAAAAAAGATTTGAGGGTGATGATGGAGCTGAGTAGTAAAGTACTTGCCTAGCATGCATGAGGCTCTGGGTTTGAACCCTAGCACTGTATCCCTCCACAAAAAAAAATTTCTCCTAGCACTGAAGGAAAAAAAAAAGCTCACGTATAATCTCACTTTCTCAGAAGGTAGAGATACAAGAGGGTAACAGAGGTCTGAAGCCTGTTGGGCAGACACTGAAACACTAAAGTAAAAAGGGGGGGGCGGGGCGGGGGGGGGGGACTAGAGTATATCTCAAGCACAAAGTTTTGAGTTCCAGTCCCAATACAACAACAAAATAAGACCCTCAATGTACATCTTTTTTTTTTTTTTTAACCAGTCCTGGGGCTTTAACTCAGAGGCTAGGCACCGTCCCTGAGCTTCTTTTACTCTAGGCTAGCACACTATCACTTGAGCCATAGCACCCCTTCCGGCTTTTTCTGCTTATATGGTACTGAGGAATCAAACCCAGGGCTTCATGCATGCTAGGCAAGCACTCTACCACAAAGCCACGTTCCCAGCCCCTATATATCACTTTTATACCAATACTTTTTTTAAGCTTTGAATGAGGTGAGAGAGCCAGTCAGTCATGGTGAAATTGGGGAGTACTCCAGATGGTCCTAGTATATTTCAGAACACTGAGGAGCAGTGTTCTGAGGTCATTAAGGAAGTCAGTGAGGATAAAGGGAAGTCAGGAAGGAAATAGTGCCATGAGAACTGTATGTTAAGGTACAGATTACATAGGATTTGAGATGTTTTAAGGTCTCATAAATCCTGTACCATCTACATCTTTTATTAAACAAATGAAAGGTGAAGATGAAAGAAGGCAGATAAATTAGAAAACTAGGAACTCAGGAAAGATCATAATAGTTCAGGGCTTACTTTTCCAATTGATTTTGTTAGTTTGGAGCTTCAGATTAAATTCAGGACCTCACACATTCTAAGTATATGTTCTACCACTAAGTTATACTTAGGCCAAGACTTAACTTTCAAGCCAAAATAAACAAACAAATCCATCAGATCATGCCAACAGATTAAAAACACTAACTCTGCTTTACAGCACTTGACAGACATGTACATTATACAACATAAGCACAAATGTCATCATTTAATCCCTCACTATAGAAATAAAGCACACATTCCTTTACTTTTATCATCAGTATTCCCTTTCAAAGTCCTAAATGCAACTGAGTCAATTCCTTAAAGAAATAAGCTAATATTACTGCACCTCTGTTAATTATATACTAATTTTTGGGGAAAGTTACTTTGTCAACTAAAAATATCATAAATCATTTACTCTAGGTCTGGTGCATCTTATGTTACCTAAAATAAATTATTCCTAATTCTTATTTCCTTTAGTGGAAAGCTTTCTACAAAAGTTTTTATGATTCCATCTTTTAAATTAATTATTTTCTTATCAATATTCAGTCATCTACTTCAAGAGAGGGCAACCACAAGAAATTCCCACTGTCAAAAATAATACATTCTAGCCTGACTGGGATAGCTAAAGCTTGTAATATTAGCTACTTAGGAAGCAGTGATCTGAGGATCATAGCTCAAAGCTAGCCCAGGCAGGAAAGTCCATGCAACTCTGATCTGCAATTAACTACCAAAAAGCCAGAAATGGAGCTAGGCTGAAGTGGTAGCAAAAAAGCTCATAGTTAGCACCTAGGTCCTAAGTTCAAGCCCTATCCCCAGGACCAGCAAGGGGCTCCAGTGCTCAAGCACAGGCACACATGTGCATACGTGCACACGCACACACATACACATAACACCAAAAACCTCCCTTTCCATACAAGTGTTCACAATACCACAGGGGGAAAAATCATTATCAGCTGGTCTTTCTGAAAAGGACAGAGTTCCTCAAAACTCTAAAATTATCCTAAGGAGAGACAATAATAAGTCAAACATCCAATTTGTCTAGAAAAGGACTAGAGAAGATGGGATTTGGAAAACTTCATACTTCCAAAATATTTGTTCTGGAAACTAAAATAAGCACATTTGTTGTATAACATGCATAGGAGGGAGAAATTAAGTGAAATATACACACTTTACTTGCCTAATTCAAAGTTATCTGGAAAGATATCCAGATTTAGCTTGTATTAAGAGACCCCTAGTAACCATTTATACACCCTGGGAGATATGGGTGTGTAAATGCAGTAAGTATAGTTCTGAATTCAAATTAACTCATTTAATATTTTTGTGTTTTTATGTGCCAGATTATGCAAAACAGTGGGTACAGCTCTTGAGAACAAGGCTTCTATTCTTCATTATCTCATTTTTTGAATACCTACTATGAACCAGATGCCAGGGATATAAAAGCATATAGCAACAGGTTCTTACCTTCAGGCAGGTTATACTCGAGGGGAATACAAACCTCAAGGACGAAGCAAACATCTAACTAAACAAAAATATAACATTCAAGTGTGTAGGTACTGCTTATATAATTGTCTAAGATTCAGTGGGGGGATGCACACAGGAATTTAGGATGAGAGGGAGGGTAATGTTAGGACTTCAGACATAAGAGCTGAGTCCTTAAAGAGGATTAGTTGTTCACCTGGCCAACCTTGGGGTAAGAGTTCCTAGCAGAGAGAATTATGACAAGGGAAGCAAAAACAAAATGTGCGAAGACCTGACTGTTTTGTAGGCCTGGAATATAGGGTGTGAGAAAGGAGCCACCAGCTTCTTCATGCTACAATTAAGAATGGACTTTATTGATGTATAGGAAAGGCCCTGGAAGGGTTTTATTCAGAAAACTAGCATATGTGATCAGGTTTTTCTGGTATGAAGAGACACTGGTTTACACAGGAATAAGAAAACACTACATAATGATGTCACTGCATGAAACAACAAAGGAGAGACTGCCCAGTTAGAAAACTACAAACTCTTTTCGGAAAAAAAAAAAAAGTACTACAATTCAAAAGCCCTTCTAGGAAGTTTTAATTTAGAATTATTTGAAATTGAAAAAGCTGAGAAAAGAATTGTACATACATCACGGATTAAACATCTATTTACTTTGAATTTTTAAGCAATCTTAGCTCTTATTAATTCTGAAACATATCTGAAGTTACTGGCTGTTGTATAAAAAGCAACAAACTATTTAGGAGACTGTCTGATTAAAAAGAGAGCCACAAGTAACAGATGGTATTTCCCAAGTCAGGCTGAAAGGTTTCTAAAGTTCAAGATAATCAAGTTTTATTAAGTCAACTTATTTAAAAGTGTGTCATAGGGGTGGAGCAAGAGGAGGAGGAGTTAAATATTAATACATATATAAACAAGTAACTCTTAATGGTCTCTGGAACTAAAATCACCACTTGAAAATGTCTCCAGTAACAGGGATAGGTGAACACCTTACCAGATCCAATTAAGAAAGAAGGCGTGGGGGTGGGGGAGAAGGATCACACAAGAAAATACCTACCAAGCACCTTACCAAGAGTTCATAATCCAGATGGCATTGGAAATTATACAATTCAGACAGAATGGCAGGCAAAAATAATGTCACTCCCAAATTCGACATGCTGAACGCTCAGACACTGTCCGAGGGAACAGGAGCGCACCCCGATTCTTGAACTCAAGGACAGACAAGCACCATCCCCATACGATGCAGAGGGAGGGGGCAGAGGGGCAAGGCCAAGGAAGGGTCGTTCCTTCCTACTCTAGGAAAGACACCCAGAGACCCAGCGCGAAAGGGGTCAACGCCTCCCCAGGCTGGGCCTGGTCGAGTCCAGGGGCAGAGACGACCTAAAGCGCCCCCCGCCCACCCCACCCCGCCACGATCTTGGCCCGAGCAGTCTCTCTCTCTCTCCCCCAGCACCCACCACCCTCCCTCCACCGCCCCCCCCTACGCACCCACCCTCCCTCCCCTACCTGATATGGCGGCGGCGGCTCTTGATCCGGCTCCGTCCCCTCGCCGAAGCTGGCCCGGTCGGACTGAGACTCGTGCAGCAGGGAGATGTCATCCGAGGTGGGAGATTTGAGGCAGTTCCCCATCTTCCGGGGCTGGGGCGTGTGTGTGTGTGTGTGTGTGTGTGTGCGTGTGTGTGTGTACGTGTGCGTGTGTGAGAGAGATCTAGGGGAGGAGGAAAGCAGGGACGGGGGTCGTTCGCACGCTCCGCGGGCAGCCTCGGTCGACAAGGTGGGGTCGCCGGCAGGCCCGGGCTCAGGCAGCGGCCTCCCCGCCCCCCGGCGCCGCCGAGGGGCCGCTCATGCCAGCCCCCCGCACCCCGGGAAGGGGGACTCAAGGCCGGGCCGCGGGCTCCGCTGGGGTCGCGGCGGTTTCGCCTCCTGTGAGGAGACTATGGGGGGGGGCGGGGAGACCGAGCGCTTCCCCACCCCGCCCCCCCCGCGGGGCGGCGGCGGCCACGGAGCTGCTGGACCTAATCCAGGTCAGGAGGGGGGGGCGCGGCCGCCTCAGCTGCTGTCTCAGCTGCTGCTGCCCCCGCCGACGCCCGAGCCGCGGTCGCGGGCCTCATCCTACTCCGCCTCAGCGCAGCGGCGGCGGCAGCGGCGGCAGCGGCGGCCAGAACGAGGCCGGCGGGGGCCCTGCGTCATCCCGCCGTGCGTGCCCTGGCCACGCCCCCGGCGCCCGGAGACCTGGGCGGCCCGGCGCTGCGCGGCGGCCCCTCCCCCCTCCAGCAGCCGCTCCCGGGTTCGTTGGATTTGGCTTATCTTCTGCCCTGTTTGGCTTCGTCTGCAGTAGGAAACGCTGCCCCCTCACCTTTCTCTCTGGTCTCCCACGCCAATCTGCCTCCCATGTTCCAACCCCGTTGACAGTTCAAGTCTCGCCTCTTACCTGTGTCAGGTCCTGACCCTCTTCCACCACCCTCTTATAAATCCCTGTGGGCGTCTGTTAGTCCCATGGTTAAAATGTTAAATGACTTCCCCTTTATCCCTCCAGAATAAAGTCCAGGCTCAGAAAGGAACTTCTATCTCCCCAGCCACTTCTTACCTATCTTATATCACACCAGAGATAACTTGCACTTGTGTATCTCGTACTGTTCCACTTCTTTCCATTCCCCACCTTAGCCCAAGCCACCACTGTCTTTCAACAGACTCTCCTAGTCAACCTGCATTCATCGTTGCTCTCCAGTCAATCTAATATTGGCATAGATGACTGAGTTACTTTTTTAAAAAGGTAAATCTGATCATAAATATTTTGTGTGGCGGGGAGGAGATAGGGTTAGATCTTGAACCATGGGCCTATGCAACTTGCTAGGGCAGATTCTCTACTGCTGAACCACATACCCAGCCCTGTTTTTGTATTGGTTATATTTGAAATAGGGGGGTTTTTTGTTTTGTTTTTTCCTGCCCAGACATGCTTGATCTCCCTATAAGTTTCACACAACAGCTGGGATAACAGGTGCTCACCATTATGCCCAGCTATGGATAGTGAAGGGGCCTTAAAAACTTTCGAGACCAAGGCTGGCTAAGAATGGAAATCCTCTCTTTCTTATCCTCTCAGGAAGATAAGGTAATAAGCAAATACCACCAACATCCAGATCCAACACAGTTTTTTGTTTTTGGTTGTGGTGATAGGGCTTGAACTTGGATCCTAGGCTTTGGAGATAAGAGTCTCATTGACTTTCCCGCCCAGGCTGGCTCCCAGCTGTGATCCTCAGATCTCAGCCTCCTGAGTAGCTAGGAGCCACCGGTGCCCAGCCCAACACTCAGACTACTTTTAAATTTTATTAACATTGTCCCCTCCTTTACAAATTCTAAACTCTATGCTGTCCAAAGTATTTGTAGTTATCTCAAAGAACGTTGTTCCCTCTGACTTTGCCCATACTGATAACTGAAACCCACTTCTCCCCATTCCTGACCTTTCTCTCATCATGCTAATCATTCTTCCTGATAGTCCTTCCTGGATTCACTTTCACTTCCCTTGGGAAGCAATCTGGGTTAGTCACTGCCTCTGTGTTCCCAGAACCTGAGATTTTTTTTTTTTCAGTCACTGCCTGATCAATTTGAATTTTTTGTTCCAGCTCTGTGTAAGTTCTGGCATGTTGCCTGAGGGTAGAGCAGGCTCCCTCCTTAGTTGAATGAACAGCTCAAACAATACATGCAAAGGAAGGAAACAAGAAAGATGAGTGTTCCCCAGACAAGAAAAGGTGGGGTTTTGTTGTTGTTGTTGTTTGCATTAATATGATTTGAAGTTAGGGTCTCCAGCTTGCTAGACAGGTGCTCTATCACTTAATCCATGGCTTCCTATTTTTATTTTTTTAGTTATTTTTCCTGATACAGTCTCCAATTTTTTTCCTTGAGGCTGGCCTCATACTGAAATATTCCTATTCACGACTTTCAAATAACTGGAATTACAGCCCCAAACCACCATGGCCAGGTTTACCGGTTGAGATGGGAATCTTACCTTTTTTTGGCCTGGACTGTCCTTAAATCACAATCCTTCTGAACTCTGTCTCCTAAGTAGCTGAGATTACAGAGGAGCTACTAGGCCTGGCCTAAGAAATGGATCCTGATTTCCTTTTTTAAATTCGCCATTTAGTGATGGGGGAAAGGGGTCTTGAAAAAATTTGTAAGGTTTTGTTTTGCACACTTCCCCTCCTCCTAGGGAGAATTACTGTCACATGACAGGCCAATGCAAAGGAGGTGTAGCAGCTTTGAAAGTCTGTGATCTGAAGATCTTTGCCTGCTGCAACTGTGGAAGATATTGGGAAGGCACTGATAGAGTTCCGTGAGAATTACAACATCTTTGAATATCAAGAATTTGATTGCTGGGTATGGTATCTGCATACCTCTGATTCTAGCACTTGGGAGACTGAGGCAGGAGGCTCGTGAATTTGACACCAGCCTGGGCTGAGCAGAAGGAATTTGTCTCATAAGAAAAAAAAAGTGAAGTCCTTGTTTGGACTTTAAAAGTACCTTGCTTAAGCTTGTGGTGATGTCATCAAGATGTGCATGAATGATTTCTGGAATAAGACACTAAGGAGGTCATCCATGACTTCAGAGGTCTTGCCAATGATGAGGTTGAAAAAAATCAATAAACAACTTTAACCTCTATGTGACTGAGGATTATTATCTCCAGAAGATCCCAGGTATGGTTCCTGGGAAACTGTCGGAACTGGAACAGGAACACATATCTAAAGAAGAGAAAAGAGGGAAAGTAAACTGCAGAAGAAAAGGGAAATTCCTCAAGAAAGTTCACAGTGAAGGGTTTAGCAAAAGTTTTTGCAGACTTCAACAAGCTCCTAAAGAGTTTAGAATCATGGAAATGTACATAGTGCATTATCTCTCCGTACAGAAACCTAGGATGAAAGAAAGAAGCAAACCAAGTACTGTAGACATATCTAGGAAACAAGTGACATCCCCTCGAGAAGAACCTTAAGGAGGTACTAGAATAAGGTTTTGCTATCACAGGAGGTGACAGCTGCACATACCCAAGTCCCCTTGAAGACCTTCCCATGAAGTAAGCCCTGACGTGAATCCCAGGACACCAAAGACTAACCTCAGGTAGGTCTTGGTCCATGTGTATTTTAAGTCAAAAAGTTAGAAAAATAAAGAATAAAGAATTGTAGACTAAAGATATAAAGAAAAATATTTTTGTACGTCTATCCTAAATGTTATGAAAGAGTTATAAAGTTGAAAAATAGCTTGTAAAATAAAAAAAAATTAAGCTCAGTATGGTAGTGTATACTTGTAATCCCACATTTAAGGGGTTGAGGTAAGGAGGATGGTGAGTTCAAGGCCAGCCTGGGCTATACAGTGAGAACCTGTCTCAGAAAAAAATTAAACAAAAATATATACTAAATTCAGATTAATGTATTGAAGGAAGAAATTTTTTAATGTAATTTAGAGTTTCCCAAATTTATAGTGTTTACAAAATTTGTAGTTACAAAATTTGTAGTAATCAACAATCATGTCATAGACCTTCACAATCATTATACCATGTCTGTTGTTATAAGACCTTTTCTGTATTTGCATATGTTTGATACATAAAAACTTACCATTGTGTCACAATTGCCTACAGTATTTCAGGCAGCAGTGTGTGTAGAGTTTCGTAGCCTAGAAACAATAGGCTGTGTAGGATAGCCAGGTTGTGTGGTAGGTTATCACATGACTCTATGATGTTTCCACAATAACAGATCATCTAACAATGTATTTCTTAGACTGTCTGTCATTAAGCAATGCATGACTGTATTTGTATGTGTCACTTCTGTAGTGCCTCCCATTGACCAAGCACTGCCCTAACTGGTTTACTTCTGTCCATTTAATGCTAGGAATTTAAATGACCTGCAAGACTTGAGGTGTGGCTCACACTTGGAGCTTTGTTGGCTTGCACAAAGCTCTGAGTTGTATCCCCAGTGTGAAAAGACAAACAAAGAAAACATGTGGCATGGTGGCACATTACTTTACTTGGGGCTCTAAGGCAAAAGGATAGTGAATCAATCACAAGTTCAATGCCAGTATAGACCACCTATTGATATGTTACCAAACAACAAAAGAAAATGATATGTAAGTGAATAGGGCCTAACTGAACATCATGGCTCTCCTGGATGCTCATAAATTAATTCGATGGGAATATAACACTGACTCTGGCCCAATTTGAATAATAATCACTATGATAAACTTATATTTTCTATATTACAGCACCTAAGTATCTTCACTTCATAGTAACTCACAACTCTATGTAGTAGACTAATATCCTCCTATTACAGTTGCTATAAAATGAGTAGAGACTGCTAGAGCTGGTTCATATGAGCTTATAAGAGCCAGTTGTTAAAATTTCAAGATTTATGTGATTTAGTTGTTAGGCCCAGACCTTATAGAAATATTAATTTAGGGGCTGGGAAGGTGGCTTAGTGGTAGAGTGCTTGCCTGGTATGCATGAGGCCCTGGGTTCGATTCCTCAGCACCACATAAATAGAAAAAGCCAGAAGTAGTGTTGTGGCTCAAGTGGTAGAGCACTTGCCTTGAGCTGAAGAGCTGAGGGACAGTGCCCAGGCCCAGAGTTCAAGCCCCACCACTGACAAACAAAAATATATTAAATTATATATGCTTAAAACAAGTATATTGAAGGAAGGGAGGTGCAGTAGCTTAGGCCTATAATCCCAGCTAGTTGGGAACTAGAGAATGGAGATTGGGAGGATAAAAATTTGAGATTAGTCTGGGCAAAACCATTTACCAGACCCCCATCTTAACCAGTAAATGGATATGGTGGTGTGTGCCTGTCATCCCAGCTTTGGGGAAAGTATAAGTAGGACAACTAGGTCTAGGCCTGCCTAAGCATAAATTAATGCCCTATCCCAAACATAACTCAAGCAAGAAGGATTGAGGGTGTGAGTCAAGTGGTAGATAACTTGGAAACTTCACCAAGACAATGTGCAGAAAGAAAATGGTTTACTTGATAGGGGACAGACTTGTTAGCAATCTCTCTTTCTTTCTCTCTTTTCCTCTCTCTCTCTCTCTCTCTCTCCCTCTCTCTCTCTCTCTCTCTCTCTCTCTCTCTCTCTCTCTCTCTCTCTCTCTCTCTCTCTCTCTCTCTCTCTCTCTCTCTCTCTCACAAACACACACTACATTTTTAAAGTGGTTTGTGGAATGAATAGAATATTCTATTTGCCAAGCTTTTTATTTTTTTTGTCAGTCGTGGGGCCTGAACTCTGGGCCTGGGCGTTGTCCCTCAGCTCGTCAGCTCAAGGCTAGCACTCTACCACTTGAGCCACAGCACCACTTCCAGCTTTTTCTGCTTATGTGGTGCTGAGGAATCGAACCCAGGGCTTCATCCATGCAAGGCAAGAACTCTACCACTGAGCCACCTTCCCAGCCCATTGCCAAGCTTATTCTTGACAAATAGGGCTCTATATTCCACGATGGGAAAGAACAGTCCTTGGAACTTTCAGAAAGAGAGAAAAATAAGTGCAGAGAAGCAGAATGATTCTCTTAGTGTTTGAACAGTAAGTAACACTACACATTAGAATTGTGGGATGTGGAGAAAAGAAATGAGAAACAGCCTCTCTGGTTTGTGTCCACAGGCTCTGTTGTAAATTTGTTAATGGAACACTAAAAATCAAGCACGGCCTGAGCAGTTTCTGCACATCAAGAAGGTGCTCAAGTCAGGAAACAAGTGGCAGCTGCAATTCAGACCATACACTGCAAGCTACTGAAATCTGCCATACAGCAGTGTCTGCCATCTGGCGTGTCTTGTTCTAATTTTTCACAAAGGCATTGCAAAAAAAATGGCAGAGATCTGACCATGGGCAATAGCATGGCCCACTGATTCAATATGCTAGAGTCTAAAGCAAAAATAACCTGTTAGTTGTACCGTAGCTCTGTTGTAGCAATCCTACCATCAGTCAGGCTTAGCACGTAGCCACCACATAACTGTAGGAAAAGGCATGGTTAATATTTATCACACACTTGCCTGCATTGTTGAAAGAGAAGCATTTATATGCAGGATGTAAATATAAAACACTAAATGACTTGTCTTCCTCTAGTCTTTCTGCCATAATTTAATCAAGAAATAGGGGGAGGGGCTATAAAATGGAGGGCATGGAAAAGAAAGCTTCAGAATTATGACTCTTAGAATCACCAATTGGAAAGACACTAAATTGAAATGAAGTTTCCAATTACTTTCCCTCTATTCCTCGCTGTCTCAGAGGGAAAACAATAAAATAATTTCTGAGCAATTTGTAATTCTTGAGTCCTCTACACTAATCACAGGAGCCCCTCAGCATTTCTAAAACACACCACACACTCATCATTCCATTCTGCTAGCAATTTTTCTTTTTCATTTTAAAAACAGCCCTAGGCAATTCTCTGGGAAGCCCAGTAGGATACTTCCTTTTTTTCCTTGCAGGTATTTTGTCCCTCTTCTGTATTTTCTCAGCACTTGATAGCATACTCTATCAATACCTAGGATTCTCTGTGAATGCATCTACTGATCTTATTAAACTTGTGGGCTGGGCTGGGAAGGTGGCTCAGTGGTAGAGCGCTTACCTTGCATGCATGAGGCCCTGGGTTCAATTCCTCAGCACCACATAAGCAAAAAGAAAAAAGCCAGAAGTGGCATTGTGGCTCAAGGGGTAGAGCGCTAGCCTTGAGCTGAAGCCCAGAGTTCAGGCCCCACGACTGGACCAAAAAACAAAAAACAAAACAAAAAAAAACCTTGTGGGCTATCCCAGGTATCCCTTCCCCTTGAAACTGAGAAGTCTCACTGACTGCTTTGATTAATAAAATATGGCAGAAATGGCAATGGCAGTTTCCAAGGCCAATCCTTAAAGGACTGGCAGCTGCCACTTCCTGTCTCTTGGAACACTGGCTCTTGCAGTCATTAGATGCCATATAAGAGACCTGACATACATTCTGGAGAGATCTCACAGAGTCCTCAGTACTGCATTCAGGAGAGACAGGGTTGAACCTACCTTTTCTGTGGTCCTTACCAATATAGCAGTTCTGTGACTGAAACTGCAATCCTCAGATCTCAGCCTCCTAAGTAGCTAGGATTATAGGCGTGAGCCACTGGTGCCCGGCTTTTTCTTTCTTTTTTCTTTCTTTCTCTCTCTCTTTCTTCCTTCCTTCCTTCCTTCCTTCCTTCCTTCCTTCCTTCCTTCCTTCCTTTCTTTCTTTCTTTCTTTCTTTCTTTCTTTCTTTCTTTCTTTCTTTCTTTCTCTCTCTCTCTCTCTCTTTCCTTCCTTCCTTCCTTCCTCCTTCCTTCCTTCCTTCCTTCCTTCCTTCCTTCCTTCCTTCTTTCTTTTTGTGGGGCTTGAGCTCTGGGCCTGAGCACTGTCCCTCAGCAATTCAGCTCAAGGCGAGTGCTCTACCACTTGAGCTACAGCGCCATTTCTGGTTTTCCAGTGGTTTATTGGAGATAAGAGTTTCATGGCCTTTCTTGCCCGGGTTGGCTTTGAACTTCGATCCTCAGATCTCAGCCTCCTGAGTAGCTAGGATTACAGGCATGAGCCACCGGCACCCAGCTTTCTTTTTTTTAAGGATTTGTTTTTAGAGGGGGAGGAGTACTAGGGTTTGAACTCTTGAGTATTATGCTAGACAAGAACTCTTCTATTTGAGCTTTACTTCCAGCCTGAAGGTGTCTTAGATTCCCAGTTAAGTCCATCTGTCTGTTATCTAAATTTTACCCAAAATATAAATCATCAAATTGAGAGAACTAGTGAGTTAAAAATTTGAATTGTTTATTACACAATTGCCAATCACCATACAGAATTTTGCTACCTGGCAATAGCAAAAATCAATTTCTGTAGCAAAAAGCACCAAAATATGTGACATTGGTTTTGGGTGGAGACTTGAAGGATTTTTTTTTTTTTTTTTTTTTTTTTTGTGGTTGGTCATGGGGCTTGAACTCTGGGCCTGGGCACTGTCCCTGAGCTCTTCAGCTAAGGCCAGTGCTCTACCACTTGAGCCACAATATCACTTCCAGTTTCCTGGTGGTTTATTGGAAATTAGAGTCTCACAGACTTTCTTGCCCAGAACTTTGAACTTCGACCCTCAGATCTCAGCCTCTTGAGTAGTCAGGATTATAGGCGTGAGCCACCAGCACCTGGCTTTTTTTTTTTTTTTAATATGAACCATACACTTATTTCCAGTTCAGCTTTTTTTAAAAAATAATTTTATTATTTTTTTGTTTATGTGGTGCTGAGGAATTGAACCTAGGGCCTCATGCATGCAAGGAAAGCCATCTTCCTAAAGTTTGAGAAGCCTAGAGGAGATTGTTGGTGAGGAATTGCTACCACAGAATGGTTATGGGAAGCTGGAGGAAAGCTTGGCAATGCCATTGTTTATGGTCACAGGGCAAAGAGAAAGATACTTTAACAAACTTGTAGCTGGGGCTGGAGAGTTTCTGTTCAAAGTCTCAATAGGCTTTTTCCAGCTGTCTATGGAAAAAGTATGGAAAGAAGGGCTCAGGTAGTGTTTCTAATCAGCATTAAGGATCCTAAAGGAAGAAATAAGGGAGCTCAAATCCATGTAAAATGAGATCTCAGGGTAAAATATTTAAGATAGTCTTCATAGATCCTTTAAAAGTCATTTTGAAGGAAAATAAAGTCATAAGGATCATGTGTGCCTCATAAATCCTCTCTGCCAAATAACTGGGCTTTTCTAGATGCTCAGGGGTGTGGCTTAATGGAAGGGGGTAGTTGTCTGTCCGCATGGGTATTTGAGAATACCACACTGGGTGTGGCTGTTTGTTAATGGAGACACATGAAGCTCCTCTAATTTAAAAAAGATGACATTAACTGGCACTGAAACTCATATAGTAAAAAAAATAAAAAGATCCCCAGATCTCTCCCTGCTATGAGCAAAAAACAAACTGAGAAAAGAACTCAGCTACAAAAATGGCCTGTTTCTTATAGAAAGGGAAGACTGTCGGCTGAGAGGACAGAATTCAGAGTCAGAGAATCAACCCTAGGGAACAAAACTAGGCCTCAATCAAAGAACTAACAAATGTGCCTACCTGCTTTGGTTTTCTTTTCTTTCTTTTTCTTTTTCCTCTTTCTTCCTTCCTTCCTTCCTTTCTTTCTTTTTTTCTTTTTTTTTTTTTTTTGTGCCAGTTCTGGGGCTTGAACTCAGGGCCTGGCCACTGTCTCTGAGCTTCTTTTTTGCTCAAGGCTAGCACTCTACCACTTGAGCCACAGCGGCACTTCCGGTTTTCTACTGGTTTATTGGAGATAAGAGTCTCATGGACTGTCCTGCCCGGGCTGACTTCGAACTGCAATCCTCAGATCTCAGCCTCCTGAGTATCTAAGATGATAGGCATGAGCCACCAGCGCATGGCTAACGTTATTTCTTTACTTCTCAGGTCTTCTGTCTGAAAGCAACAATGCTGTAGAAGATACACCTTGGGAACGCAGTCTGAAGCCCACATTCATCCCTGGCACTTATTCACATAGTGAGACCAGACCTTGATCCTGAGAGTGATGGTATAATAGGCTGAGTTTTGCTGGGCAGAATGTGAATGGCATATGAAAAGGATATAAATAATTTACAGCTAGAAAGCTGACTGTGACAGATTAAAGATGACTATAAATTCTTTGGTAATCCTACTGGTGACAGTTGGTGTTTGTGTCTCCTCCTCTTGAGCCTGGGTAGGCTCTTGGGTTATGAATAAATGCTTTGGCCAATAGAACATTGAAGAAATAGCACTGCTAGTTTCAAAGCCCAAGTAATTCACTGGCTGGTTATTTCTACTTCCTAGGTCTTAGGGACCCCTGAGCCGCCATTGTACTCTTCTGGAGACATCAGAGTGAAACTTACACATTGGGGAGGAACCCAAATAAAGTCAGCTTTCCAGTTATTTCTGCCAAGGCTTAATGCACATCAATGAAGTTAAGTGAGTATGAGCTGACTTTGTGTGGAGCAGACCTGACTTAGCTAGCTCTCACTGAATTCGTGACACCAAAACTGTGAGTGAGAAACACACAATTGGTTGTTGGTCTAAGTCACTAAACTTTGGAGTAGAGAAACTTACTCCATGATTTGGGGTCAGTCTTCTCTCTAGAACTTCCCAGTTTGGGCACTATTAGGCAAGACTGAGTGAACTCTAATGTTCCTTACAGCTCTGATCTGATTTTGAGTTCCAATGAAGACTGTACTTGAAAGAGGTTGAACTACTTGGATGACCTGAGGAGCATAGAATATACCAAATTTTATACTCAGTAAACATTTTAATGAATTCTGAAGGATGAATAAGAGCCAATTAAAGCTGAGCAATAACAGCTCATGCCTATAATCAGAGCTGCTCAGGAGGCTGAGATCTGAGGATTGTATTTAGAAGCTAGGTCCGACCGAAAGTTTACAAGGCTCTTATCTTCAATTAATCACCAAAATAACAGCAGCAACAACAAAATAGCCAGAAATGGAGCTGTGGTTCAAATGATAAGAGCACTAAACTTGAGTAAAAGAACCTTAGGGAGGGCTGGGAAGGTGGCTCAGTGGTAGAGTGCTTGCCTCACATGCATGAGGGCCTGGGTTCAATTCCTCAGCACCACATAAACAGAAAAAGCCGGAAGTGGTGCTGTGGTCAAGTGTTAGAGTGCTAGCCTGGAGCTGAAGAGCTCAGGGACAAGGCATAGGCCCCATAACCGACGAAAAATAAAAAAGAAAAAAGAAAAAAGAAAGAAAGAAAGAAAAACCTTAGGGACAGTACCCAGGCTTTGAGTTCAAGCCCCTGGACCAGCACACACACACACACACACACACACACACACACACACACACACACACACACACACACACACACACACACACACACACACACACACACACACACACACACACACACACACACACACACACACACACACACACTGAGTAAATAGAAGTAAAAGGAAGAATACTTAATAAGAACAAACAGTGGGGCTGGGAAGGTGGCTCAGTGGTGTGAGTGCTTGCCTTGCATGCATGAGGCCCTGGGTTCGATTCCTCAGCACCACATAAGCAGAAAAAGCTAGAAGTGGTGCTATGGCTCAAGTGGTAGAGCGCTAGCCTTGAGCTGAACAGCTGAGGGACAGTGTCCAGGCCCAGAGTTCAGGCACCATGACTGGCAAAAAAAAAAAAAAAAAGAACAAACAGTATGTGTGAAGATTCAAAATGCTGGAAAGTTCAGGAAATTAACTTCTTTTAGTGGTACTGGGTTTCAGACTTAGGGCCTTGCACTTTCAAGCTGTGCTACGTTGAACCACTTCCCTAGTTGATTTAAAACATCAAGTACAAGAGAGCAAGGGCCAGACTAGGTAGGGAAAAATATCAACTAAACCTTCAATCACATCAATGATATTATCCCTCATTTTATAGATAGGAAAATGAAAGTCCAGACAGGTTTTGTCACCTCTCCTAGATTACATCATCAATAGTGGTGAACATAGGATTTGAATCCATGTACAATAGCTCTTGTATTTAAAAAAACTTCAATTTAAATATGACTTTATTTAAAAAATAAATTTTGCCTTCATATGCCCATAATGTCCATATCCCAGCACTTGGGAGGTGGAGACAGAGGCAAGAGGATTACAAATTCAAGATTGGCCTACGCTGCATAATGAGACCCCTGTTCACAAAACTAAGGACTAGAAATGTAGCTTAGTGACCCAGTGCTTTCCCATCCTGCTTAAGGCTTTGGGTTTGATCCTTTTCACCACAAAGACAATAACAAAAATATTCAAATACATTCCATCTGCCAGAAAACATTTAAAAAAATATGAAAACAGGGCTGGGAAGGTGGCTCCGTGGTAGAGCACTTGCCTTGCATGCCTGAGGCCTTGGGTTCGATTCCTCAGCACCACATAAGCAAAAAGAAAAAAGCCGGAAGTGGCGCTGTGGCTCAAGTGGTAGAGTGCTAGCCTTGAGCTGAAGAGCTGAGGGACAGCGCCCAGGCCCCGAGTTCAGGCCCCATGACCGGACCCCCCCCCCAAAAAAAGAAAGAAATATGAAAACAAACGTCACAAGCAATAGAATGCATTGTGATAGAAATGGTTACTTTTCCTTGGAGAAATGAGAAAATCTCAGAAAGCAGGACTTTTTAAATGTTTCTTCATTGTTCCTTTATTATTATTTAAACCAGCACTAACAGACATGAATCTCTAATTAGATTGTTCTGAGTGCTTTATGTGCTATTATTTTATGTCTCAGCAATTCTATAAGGTTGTTATTATTTTCTACCTTTTATTTTAAACTAACAAGAAGAGATTCTAAACTTGATCCTAGCCAAAAGCCGGAGGGGAAAAAAAAAACAACCTACATTTTATAAACAAGGAAACTAAAGGGTTTAGGTAATTTGCTCTAGGTTACACATTTATTAAGCCTGAACTGGACCCAGTTGGACCAGCTATTATGCTTTTAATCACATACAGGGACATTATACTGAGTCTTTAAGGAAGATTTGTGGGCCAAAGGGCATTTAAGAGAAAAACAATTGCAAATGTTTTATGACTTGAAAGTTCACTGTGTTCTAAGAATAACGTTCAGGGAAACTGAAATTAGAGAAAGAACATTGTGTGTGTGTGTGTGTGTGTGTGTGTGTGTGTGTGTGTGTGTGTGTGTGTGTGTGTGTGTGTGTGTGTGTGTGTGTGTGTGTGTGTGTGTGTACTTGTGTATGTTGCTGGAAGAGAAGATGAATAAAATGATAGAAGGGTATGGGTGAAAAAAATGTAGTTTGGGCCAGGTAATGGAGGACCTTAAATGTTGCACAACAGACTCAGGACTTAATCCAGGAGGCTGGTGGGGATCCATTGAAATTGTTTTCTCTTGCTTTTATTTTTTCAAATCAGAGGAGTGGCAAGGGTAAATGAGTTGAGTAGTTGAGCCTGGAGACAGACAGAAGGTAGTTAGGGTTCAGTTGCAATGATCTAATATAGAATCTTGCACTAGAGATGGGAGTATTAGGGATTGAGGAAAGGGACCTGAGAATATAGAACTAGTGATTTTTAATAGTTGATATCTATAATACCTTTTTTATTTTTTGAGATATCTAATTGGTAAAACTCTGGGTATGGAATCACAGGTATGCACTACCACATACTGTATGACATAATAATAATATTGTGAAAAGTAAATGTTGGATTTTCTTTCTTGGAGAGGCTTGGGGTTTTTGTTTGTTTGTTTGTTGGTATGTATATGTACTGGTACTGGGACTTGAACTCAAGATGGAGGCATTTTCCTTTAGATTTTTTTGCTCAGGATTGGTGCTGTACCACTTGAGCCATTTCTGGCTTTTTGCTGGTTAATTGGAGATAAGAATCTCAGGAACTTTTCTGCCCAGGCTGGCTTTGAACCATGATCCTTAAATCTTAATCGACTGAGTAGTTAGTAATGAGCCATTAGTACCTTGCAAGAGAGAGAGGAGCTTGTATAAAAGGCCAATTTTCATAATTTGGAAAGCCAGGAGCTCTGCCTATAGTTCTGTGTTTTCACAGAATAAAACAGATAACACTGAACCATTATAGAACACACATTAAAAAAATTGAAGGGCTGAGAATATGGCTTAGTGGTAGAGTGCTTGTCTAGCATACATGAAGCCTTGTGTTTGATTCCTCAATACAACATAAACAGAAAAAGCCAGAAGTGGCGTGGTGGCTCAAGTGTTAGAGTGCCAGCCTTGAGCAAAAGAATCTCAGGACAGTGCCCAGGTCCTAAGTTCAAGCCCCAGGACTGGCAGAAAAAAAAATGAATAGTGTTTTCTTGGTCTTCATATTTGTGACAACCTATAGTCACTTTTTAATTTTTTTAAAAAATTATTTATTATTTTATTTATTTTTTGTCGGTCTTAGGGCTTCAACTCTGGGCCTGGGTGCTGTCCCTGAGCTCTTCAATTCAAGGATAGTGCTCTACCACGTGAGCCACAGCACCACTTCCAAATTTTCTGTGTATGTTGTGCTGAAAAATCAAACCCGGGCTTCAGGCATGCTAGACAAGCACTAGGCCACATTCCCAACCTCTAAAAAAATTAACATTTTTCCTACCTCAAAGCCAGGACCCCACCAGGTGCCGGTGGCTCACGCCTGTAATCCTAGCTGAGGAGGCTGAGATCTGAGGATCGAGGTTCAAAGCCAGCCTGGGCAGGAAAGTCCATGAAACTCTTTTTTTTTTTTTTTTTTTTGGGTCCGGTCGTGGGGCCTGAACTCTGGGCCTGGGCGCTGTCCCTCAGCTCTTCAGCTCAAGGCTAGCACTCTACCACTTGAGCCACAGCGCCACTTCCAGCTTTTTTCTTTTTGCTTATGTGGTACTGAGGAATCGAACCCAGGGCCTCAGGCATGCAAGGCAAACACTCTACCACTGAGCCACCTACTGAGCCACCTTCCCAGCCCCCATGAAACTCTTTTTTTTTTTTTTTTTTTTTTTTTTTTTTTATTTTTTTTTTTGCCAGTCATGGGGCTTGAACTCTGGGCCTGGGCACTGTCCCTCAGCTCTTCAGCTCAAGGCTAGCACTCTACCACTTGAGCCACAGCACCACTTCTGGCTTTTTTCTGCTTATGTAGTGCTGAGGAATCGAACCCAGGGCCTCATGCATGCAAGGCAAGCACTCTACCACTGAGCCACCTTCCCAGCCCCCCCCCCCCCCCCATGAAACTCTTATCTCCAATAAACCACCAGAAAACCGGAAATGGTAGCTCAAGTAAGTGGTAGAGCTCTAGCCTTGAACTGTAGAGCTGAGGGACAGCGCTCAGGCCCAGAATTCAAGCCCCACTAGTGACAAAAAAAAAAGCCAGGACCCCAGCTACATTTTATCTTTTTTTTTCTTTTTTCTTTTTTCTTTTTTATTTTTGTCAGTCATGGGGCTTGAGCTCTGGGCCTAGGTGATGTCCCTCAGCTTTTCAGCTCAAGGCTAGCACTGTACCACTTGAGCCTCAGCACCACTTCTTACATTTTAAAAACAGAATCATCTCAATATTTAAAAATATCCATGCAAGTTCAGGATATTGTCCACACTTGGAGTAAGTGGGAGGCTGACCTGGGAGAATCACTTGAGTCCAGAACTCCAAGGCCAACTTGAGCAACATAACACAATACCTCATCTAGAAAAACGATAAATAAAATGAAATGTGCAAAGACCATCAAAAGTGGCCTAACCCAATAAACCTGAACAAAGGATGAATATATATCTGGCCTTCTAGCTTTAACAAACCTGACAAATACACAGTATACTGACACCTCCAGACCTTTACAAGTCAGTTTGCCCAGGAGCTTTCCCTGAGGAGTTTAGGGAACCAAGATAAGCTCTACTTCCTTTCCTTTCCCAAGGCAAACCCAGGTTTGCCCTCTTCTCTACCAAAATGCCTTTTGTATTTCTTTGTTATAGCACTTGTCATCTGGTTAATAATACTGGCTACTAATTTTTTTCTTCCACTGGTACTGTGACGTCTTTTAGGGTAAAGATTTACTTTTTTTTTTTTTTTTTTTTTGGGTCCGGTCGTGGGGCCTGAACTCTGGGCCTAGGTGCTGTCCCTCAGCTCTTCAGCTCAAAGCTAGCGCTCTACCACTTGAGCCATAGCTCCACTTCCGGCTTTTTTCTTTTTGCTTATGTGGTGCTGGGGAATTGAACCCAGGGCCTCAGGCATGCAAGGCAAGCGCTCTACCACTGAGCCACCTTCCCAGCCCCTAAAGATTTACTTTTGCTCACTTATTTATCCCACATGCTAAACAAGACACCAAAGAAATACATAAAATGTTTGTTAAATAATATATAGTCAGCATATAACAGATGGTAACAATTTCAGTTAAGGAAATTGAAATTAAAAATCACATAACACTTAAAGAGTATGTTAAAGTTAAAAATTAAACAACGGTCTAGGCGCTGGTTCGTACTTGTAATCCTAGCTACTCAGGAGGCTGAGATCTTAGGATCACAGTTTGAAACTAGGCTGTGCAGCCAAGTCTGAGACTCTTATCTCCATATAACCACCAAACCAGAAGTAGAGCTGTGGCTCAAGTGGTAGTGCCAGCCTTGAGCAAAAAAGCCCAGGGACAGTGCCCAGGCCCTGAGTTCAAGCCCAGGACTGGCACATGTATGTGTGCACGTGCGTGTGTGTGTGCGCGCGCACACACACACACACACACACACAAATCAAGCAATGTAATATATTTACATTGCTGAAAAACACTATAAAGCTGATGATTTTAAAAAATCCATAGTTAATCTCAACTTTCCTCAACTGTCTTCCCCCCCCCACCCTAAGAAATTCTTTTAGCTGTTGCTTTGGATAAGAAAAGATAATATAGAAACCAGGTGAGCAGACACCCACTTGTAATCCCAACCCTGGGAAGGTTGCCTGCCACGTCAGAATTTGGGTCAGCCTGGAAATATGGCAAGTCACTATCCCCAGAACAACAAAATGGCCAACCGAAAAAGGACAGAGAGTAAGACGGGGGGGGGGGGGGGGGGGGAGAATTAATAAAGGAAAAATAAAGAACTAAAAGGTGATTTAGAAGTCCGCCTCTCTATGGTGTTACTTTCTCTCCTGACATTGTTATTGATGCTTATATGTAATTTTAATTTCAGTTCTTTTTTTTTTTTTTATAATTTCAGTTCTTTAAAGACAGGGTCTTACTACATAGTTTAGACTGGCCTACAACTCATTATCCTCCCACCTCAACCTCTTGAGTGTGTCCCTTGTCTAGCTATGCATTTATATTATGCTACGCTATGTCATATTACATTATATTATTTTACATTGTATTATTTTACACTATATTAATTTTTTTATGTGTTTGATAAAGCTTCCCAACTAGAAACATGTATGTTTTGGTTTGGGGATATTTTTTCTTTTTTTGGGGGGGGGGTCCGGTTGTGGGGCTTGAACTCTAGGCCTGGACGCTGTCCCTCAGCTCTTCAGCTCAAGGCTAGCGCTCTACCACTTGAGCCACAGCACCATTTCCGGCTTTTTTCTGCTTATGTGGTGCTGAGGAATCGAACCCAGGGCCTCATGCATGCGAGGCAAGCGCTCTACCACTGAGCCACCTTCCCAGCCCCAATATTTTTTTCTTATATTCTTTTTTTTTTTTTTTTTTTGTCAGTCATGGGCCCTGAAGTCTGGGCGTGGGAGCTGTCCCTCAGCTCTTCAGCTCAAGGCTAGCGCTCTACCACTTGAGCCACAGCACCACTTCAGGCTTTTTCTGCTTATGTGGTGCTCATGCATGTGAGGCAAGCACTCTAACACTGAATCACCTTCCCAGCCCCTTATATTCTTTCTACAATAATTTTCTTTTCTTTGTCTCCTTGCTTTCTTTTCATGCAATTCGTATTGTTTGGATGTTGGAGCTCATGAATTAATTAAAAGAGATAAGTTTCTTATCTCTTACTGTCAAACTTTCTGTTTATATTCCACTTCATGGGAGATTCTACTTTCTGATTTTAAAGAAATTTCTGGTATTTTGTTTTAACTTTCATGGACTCTTATTTTTTTAATGTTCCCCACTTTTTCTTTTTTCTTTTGTTGAGACAGTGTTTGGCTATGTAGCCCAGGCTGGCCTTGGGCTCTAAATTTTCTTGTGTGTCTTCTGAGTGCCAGGTACAGACCACACCTGGTTGCTTCTTTTTTTTTTTTTTTTTTTTTGTTTTGGGTCCGGTCATGGGGCCTGAACTCTGGGCCTGGGCACTATTCCTCAGCTCTTCAGCTCAAAGCTAGCGCTCTACCACCTGAGCCACAGCGCCACTTCCGGCTTTTTTTCTTTTTGCTTATGTGGTGCTGAGGAATCGAACCCAGGGCCTCATGCATGCAAGGCAAGCGCTCTACCACTGAGCCACCTTCCCAGCCCTGGTTGCTTCCTTTTTGTATTTTTATTTTTTAAAAAATTTTAGATTAAAGTATCCTAACATTTCATGAATGAAACACTCTTTTTCTTTTCTTCTTTTTTTGGTTGGTCATGGGACTTGAACTCTGGGCCTGGTTGCTTCTCTTAGCTCTTCAGCTCAAGGCTAGTGCTCTACCACTTGAGCCACAGCACTACTTCTGATTTTCTGGTGGTTAATTGGAGATAAGAGTCTCACAGACTTTCTTGCCTGGGCTGGCTTTGAACTGTAATCCTCAGATCTCAGCCTCCTGAGTAGTTACAGTTACAGGCATGAACTACCAGCACCCGGCAAACATTCTTTTTCTTTTTTTTTTTTTTTAATTTTGTTTATTAATTTATTTGTCTATATGTCTTTTTTGTTGTTGTTGTTGGTTGTGGGGCCTGAACTCTGGGCCTGGGTGCTGTCCCTGAGCTTTTTAGCTCAAGGTTAGTGCTCTACCACTTGAGCCACAGCACCACTTCTGGCCTTTTCTGCTTATGTGGTGCTGAGGAATCGAACCCAGGGCCTCATGCATTGAGGCAAGCACTCTACCCCTGAGCCACCTTCCCAGCCCAACATTCTTTTTCTTAAATGAAATATTCTTACCTGTGTCATTGATAACCATTCAATTTTTTTTTCTATTTTGAATTTTTCTACTGTCTTTGATTTCTAGTTTTCTGTTTATTTTTCCAGTTCTTCTTATTCTTGGATCTTCAAATATCTGGTTGATTTTTGTAGCTTTTTATATTTAGTAGTGAGGTACTGGTGGGAAACTATCCATGAATAAATGGGATTTGTTAGTTGTCAGCTTAATGGTAGAGTGATAGGGAGGGAGGTTAGTTACCTAATCATTTTCCCAACGACCCTCAAATATCAATATTTTTAGTTGTTTTTTTTTCTTTTGTCAGTTGTGCGGCTTGAACTCTGGGCCTGGGCGCTGTACCTCAGGTCTTCAGCTCAAGGTGAGCACTCTACCCACTTGAGCCACAGCACCACTTCTGGTTTTCTGAGTGGTTTATTGGAGATAAGAGTCTCACAGAACTTTCTTGCCGGGACTGGCTTTGAACCATGATTCTCAGATCTCAGCCTCCAGAGTAGCTAGGATTACAGGCTTATTTTTAGTCTTCTTTCTGGGAATTGTCAGTTTCTTTAGGGGTTTTCTGTTAGTAGCAAAGGTAGGCATAACTGCCTGGTTACCTAAGTACTATAATCTGAGCAGGTCAAGATGACCAGATGCCTGACACAATCAACAAGTAGATATTCATTTAATTGCCTTGTTTTGAGTTGATCTCTCTCTCTCTCTCTAGTACAATGACTAATATTTCTCTCTGGGCTCTGTTCCTTCAGTTACAATTGTCCCCTAAATCAAATGGCTGGTCTCCTTTCAGGTTAGACACATATAATAAGCTATTATATTATTTGTGAGAACTATTATTTGTGAGAACTGGTTTGATTGGACAAAAGTTAAAACATTGAAGTTGTCAATATTGGTGTAAACTAGTATAATTCTTTGGAATGTAGAAATCTATATTGAGTTATAAAAATGCTTTGACTTTTCAACTGAATGCACAATGCAATTATTTAGACTTAAAATCAGTAAATATGATGAGTGTGGTAGTACACACCTGTAATCCCAGTAAGAGACTGAGACAGGAAGATTATGAGTCTGGCAAACCTGTCCAGCTGGCTAGTGAGAGATTGTCTTTAAAACAAACAAACAAGCAAATAACAACAACAACAAAACCACCCATCCAGACAAAAGCCACAAATCAAAACATTTATTTTAACCAAAAATTGGGGACACAAAATTTTCCAACAATCCAAGAATGCTAAAATAGATTCTAGCATCTCCAGTTGATAATATGATGCAGGAATTATTTTAAAATGCAAATTGGGGACTGGGAAAGTGGCTCATAGTAGAGTGCTTGCCTCCCATGCATGAAGCCCTGGGTTTGATTCCTTAGCACCACTTAAGCAGAAAAAGCCAGAAGTGGCACTGTGGCTCAAGTGGTAGAGTGCTAGAATTGAACTGAATTGTTAAGGGACAGTGCCCAATGACTGACTAAATAAATAAATAAATAAATAAAATGCAAATTACACTAAAAGTGAAATGATGAGTATAATTTAAAATAGACAAACAATATTTACTGTGGGAACGAATATAATCTTTAGATGCCTATTAAAAGAGATATGTAGAAACAAAACCAGTTGTCTCAGAGAGGGGAAGTAAGGGAACTTTTGCTTTTCTTTTTTAACAAAAAAGTCCTTTTGTCTCAGAAAATGTTTTTATGATTAAAAAGAAAAACTAAGACCTAAAGCTGTCAAAAATCATAGTGATCGTGTTGACCAGGCTCCGTAGATGAAGATGAAACTGAACTGTTTTAGCCAAACATTTGAAAGTTTCAGAACAGCCAGGTCTTTGATGTTGAGTAGACTAAACAACCAGATGTTTGACTGAAGTGTTCTGTGTTCATCTGAAAAGCTGACATCATGTTACTATAGTCTGAGTATATCACCCATGTCAGTTACCATAAGGTTCAATGAGTTGTTAACATGGCCCACACAGCTTTCCCGGCTTTCTTCATCTGGTGCTCACAAATATCATCTTTTATTTGCTCTTAAAGTGTTACATAACTCTTTGATTATTCATTATCTAAAGAGTAAAGGCTAAGCTTAATCCTCTGTAATGTGGCTTCAACTGTCTTCCACAGCCCTTTTTTCTTCCTTCCTTCCTGGGTTTCCTCTCTTGGGAACTCTATTTTATTTTTTATTTTTTAATATATTAAAAAAACACTTTATCTCACAAGCTCTTATTCTCTGCATAGTAGAGATAGATTTCCTGACCTTCAAGATACTCATTGTTATGCCATTATTAGTGTTGTATCTGCTGCTGTTTAGGGAGTCTCATTGTTACCATTCATTGGGCATTTATGGGCTAGAGTACTAGGGCTTTGTATGCATTATTGAACTTAATCTTTGACCACCATCTTCTGTGACATTATGATTTCCAATTTCCCAGTGAAAATTGAGGCTCAGAGAGGTCAAATGCTTTTACCATAGTCATAACTCATAAGTAACAAAGGCAGAATTCAGCATATTAGATCCAAAGTCTGTCTCTGTCCCTCTTTCCCTCAGGATGCTTTCATATATCACACAATGCAAAGTACAGAGCTTCATAACTAAGAATTTTTCTGCCCCAAATGCAATAGTATTAAAGTAGAGAAATATTGTACTAGATCACTCTGGCCCTTATGTTATTATGCCAATCCTGGGACTTGAACTCAGGGCCTATGTGCTGTCCCTGAGGTTTTTTGTTTCTTTTGAGGGGGGAGGTCTGGTCATGGGACCTAAACTCTGGGCCTGGGCACTGTCCCTCAGCTCTTCAGCTCAAGGCTAGCACTCTACCACTTGAGCCACAGCGCCATTTCTGGCTTTTTTCTTTTTGCTTATGTGGAGCTGAGGAATCGAACCCAGGGCCTCAGGCATGCAAGGCAAGCGATCTACCACTGAGCCACCTTCCCAGCCCTGTCCCTGAGTTTTTTTGCTCAAGGTCAGTGATCTACTGCTTAAGCCAAAGCTCAACTGCTGGCCTTTGGGTGATTAATTAGAGATAAGAGTCATGAACTTTTCCTGTCCAGGCTGGCTGGGACCTGGATCTTCAGATCTCACCCTTCTGAGTAGCTAGGATTACAAGCATGAACCACCGGTGCTTGGCCGAAGTCTATACTTTTAATCAGACACCAATAGAGACATGTGTTAGCAGTAAATTTACTAAGGTATTATAATAGCTACAATGTAACTATGGAGATAATGAGAACTGAAGTTACCGGAGATTAGTTGAAATTGGCAACTGTTTGGTTCTAAACCCATTAATATTGTGCCTAGTATTGCCCTGGGCCTTATATAAACACTTGATACACAAAGCCAAATATAATTTCTGTGCTGAGAGATCAGTCTGATAAAGATGTTAGAAACCTAAATTTAGGTAGAAAGCTCAGGCATCTCAGAAATGGAGCCAAACAGAAATGATGATATCATATATGCCCAGGGTTTAGCTTTGGCCCTCAGCTCCAAAGTTCCAGGAAAAGGAGAGGGAGATTCAGCGAGATTCCAGCTATCAACTGACTTAGAATGTCCTGAAAGTCTATGGTCTCCCCACAGGATGTATCAGAGATGAGGACCCAGAAGAAACTGTTACCCTGTAACAATCAAGAAAGCACTCCAGTACAGGCACCCTTAAAAAAATAACAATTCTATTGCAACAATGAGAAGTACAAATTGTTATGTCCAAAACGAGCTTTACAACATCGGTGGGGGGAGGGGGAGGCTGGGGGGGAAGGGGGGGAAGGAGAAGGATTGGGATTGGGGGGGAGGGGGGAGGCTGGGAAAGGATGTGAAGGGTAAACAAAGGAGGAGGCTGCAATGCTTGGTAAGAAATGTACGCATCATCCTGCCCATGTAATTGTAACTCCTCTGTACAGTATGTTCACAAATAAAATAAAATTAAATTTAATTAAAAAAAATTACAATTCTAGGGGCTGGGAAGGTGGCTCAGTGGTAGAGCGCTTGCCTTGCATGCCTGAGACCCTGGGTTTGATTCCTCAGTATCACATAAGCAAAAAGAAAAAAGCTGGAAGTGGCGCTGTGGCTCAAGTGGTAGAGCACTAGCCTTGAGCTGAAGAGCTGAGGGACAGCGCTCAGGACCACAGTTCAGGCCCCACGACCGGACCCTCCCTCCCCCCCCAAAAAAAACAATTCTACTACTTCTTTTGCTGTGCCCACCCTTTACTAGGAATTAGGGGTTCAGAGTGCTGATGAGAGAAGCCATTGACAAAAGTAATTCTGATGGAATATTGGAGAATAATGGGAAAGTTGGAAGTGTGATTTAGAGGAAAGAAAATGGAAATGTGAAATTAGATAAGCCCTTCAAAGACTTTTCACTAAAAGGGAGCAGAACATATGGTTGATATTCCAAGGTGATGTGAAATCAAGGAAGGGTATTGTATTATTATTATTTATTTTATTTTTTTAGGTAGGGTCTTGCTATGTATCCCAGACTGGCCTTAAATTTGTGGATCTCTAGTGCTTGGATTATAGGCTGGAGAATGATGGGGCGGGGAGGGGGAAGGTAGCATTTGTGTATCTATATTTGTGTATACTTATAGAAATGATCTAGTACACAGTTTCTCTAATACTATTGAATTTGGGGCAGAATAATTATTTGTTATGGAGCTCTGTCCTTTGCATTGTATGATATATGGAAACATTCCTAGCATTCTGTCCACAAAATGCCAGCAGTAGTCCTCCTCCCCAAGTTCTCATAAACTTGATAAGAATCTTCTAGGACCACAGCATATGCATTTGTATTATGCATGGGGATGATTAGAAGTAGTCTTCTAGTTGCCTTTTAATGTTTCCTCAGTAAAATAAGAAGCAAAGTGAGATGCATAAGCAGCTAGAAGCAAGCACTTGAAAGGAGGTATTTGGGAGCAAGATGTATAGCTCAGTGGTAGAGCTTGTGTGTACAAGGCCCTAGGTTCATAAACTTCAGCATCTAAATAAATGAAATTAAAAAAAATAAAAAGATGATGGATGCAGGGCTGGGAATGTGGTCAGTGATAGAGTGCCAGCCTAGCATGCATGAAGCCCTGGGTTCCATTCCTCAGAACTACATACACAGAAAATGTCAGAAGTACTCTGGTTCAAGTGGTACAGTGCTAGCCTTGAGCCAAAGAAGTTCAAGGACAGTGCCCAGGCCCTGAATTCAAGCCTCTGGACTGACAAAATAAAAAATAAAAAAAGGAAAGAAGAAAAAAAGAAAAGGAAGAAAGGAAGAAAGAAAAAAGAAAGAAAGAAAGAAACAAACAAAGAAACAAAGAAAGAAAGAGAAAGAAAGGAAAGAAAAGATGATAGATGTTGTAGGAGATGGAAGATCTGGTAGAAAATCATTTAGGAGAATAAGAGATTAAATGGGCAAAAGAAATGTATCACAACAGTTGAGCAGTGAGGACTCATTAAAAATAGAGTAAGGAAGCTGGGCACTGGAGGCTCACCCCTGTAATCCTAGCTACTCTGGAGGCTGAGATCTGAGGATTACAGTTCAAAGTCAGCCTGGGCAGGAAAGTCCACAAGACTCTTATCTCCAATTAACTACCAGAAAACCAGAAGTGGTGCTATAGCTCAAGTGATAGAATGAGGGACAGTGCCCCAGAATCCAAGCCCAGAGTAAGAGATTAGAGTTGTGCCTTAGTGGCAGAAAGAACCTTTCTTGCATGTGGAATGCGCTGGGCACAATCTGCAGCTCCATAAAAAAAGCCAACACAAAGTCCAGAGTAAGACTAATTAACAGAGTAAGATTAATTTCTCAGGCTAGCTATCACTTGTTTTTTTGTTGTTTTTTTTTTTGTCAGTCATGGGGCCTGAACTCTGGGCCTGGGCACTGTCCCTCAGCTCTTCAGCTCAAGGCTAGCACTCTACGACTTGAGCCACAGCGCCACTTTGAGCTTTTTCTTGCTTATGTGGTGCTGAGGAATCGAACCCAGGGCCTCATGCATGCATGCAAGCACTCTACCACTGAGCTACCTTCCCAGTCCCTTAGCTACCACTCTGAGCCATGTTTCCACTCCTATTTTTTTGTCTGGGGTGTGTGTGTGTGTGCGTGTGCGTGCGTGTGTGTGTGTGTGTGTGTGTGCGTGTGCGTGTGTGCGCACGCACGCGCTACTACTGGGACTTAAACTCAGGATCAAGGCTCTGTCCCTTAGTTTCTTCACTCAAGGCTACTTTTCTACCACTTGAGCCACAGGATCACAGCTAGCTTTCTTTCTTTTTTCTTTTTTTCAAGTTAATTGGAAACAAGAGTTCATGGACTTTCCTGCTTAGGCAGGAACTGGGATCCTCAGAGCTCAGCCTCCTGAGTAGTTAGGAATATAGGCATGAGCCACCAACACCCAGCTTTTAACTACATTTTTTATTAGGGGGTTTTGAGAGATTTGTATAATATGATTTTTTTGGTGTTGCTTTGTTTTTGTCAGTCATGGGACTTAAACTCTGGGCTTTATCCCTCAGCTCTTCAGTTCAAAGTGAACGTTCTACCACTTGAGCCAGAGTGCCACTTCTAGTTTTCTGGTGGTTAACTGGAGATAAAGAGTCTCACAAGGACTTTCCTGCCCAGGCTGGCTTTGAGCTGCAGTCCTCAGATCTCAGCCTCCTGAGTAGCTAGGATTACAGGCATCAGACACTGACACCTGGCTTATTATGATTTTTTTTTAAATTTATTGAACACTAAGTTTGTGAAATTTGTTTCACAAATGAAATAAAGAGTCCAGTTTCAATGCCAAACATCTGGTAACTAAAGGCTTACTGTATGTATACAGAATACATAGGTGTAACTACAATGAAGTGACTTAAGGGAGTGTCTTAAGGAAAATGGATCATCAAGAGAAGGGTTTAAGCAGAAGCAAACAAAGGTATTTTGTTTTTGAGAATAAGCATTTTATTTATTTATTTATTTATTTATTTATTTATTTATTTATTTATCTATTGTGCTGGTGTTTGAGCGCTCAGCCTTATATATAATAAGCACATGGCTTTGCCACTGAGCCATACCCTTAGCTCTGAAGATTTTCTCTTTTATGGTACTGGTGATTTAACTTACAGATGAATACTTGTGAGGAAGTGCTCTACCACTTCAACTACACTTTGCCTGGGCTGGACTGGAACTCACAATCCTCTTGCTTTCTGAGAAGCTGGGATTACAGGAGTATACCGCTACCTGGTTAAGGTAAGCATTTTCAAAAGAAAGAGGAATTCTTTTTCACTATTTTTTTTTTTTATGAAGCAAATATACTATCAGTTAAAAAATCATGTAGGAAGTGGCGCTGTGGCTCAAGCGGTAGAGTGCTCACCTTGAGCTAAAGAGCTGAGGGACAGCACCCAAGCCCAGAGTTCAAGTCCCACAACTGACCAAAAAAACCCCAAAATCATGTATTAGGGCTGGGAAGGTGGCTCAGTGGTAGAGTGCTTGCCTTGCATGCATGAGGCCCTGGGTTCGATTTCTAAGCACCAGATAAGCAGAAAAAAGCCAGAAGTGGAGCAATGACTCAAGTGGTAGAGAACTAGCCTTGAGCTGAAGAGCTGAGGGACAGCGCCCAGGCCCAAAGTTCAGGCCCTATGACCAAAAACAACAACAACAAAAATCATGTATTAGAATGTGAGTTCTATAAACTCACATTGTAAAACCAATAAAGGCCAGGGGCTGATGGTTCAGGCCTATAATCCTAGCTACTCTGGAGGCTTTGATCTGAGGATCACAGTTGGAAGCCAGCCCAAGCAGGAAAGTCCATGAAACTCCCATCTACAGTAAACTGACAAAAAGCCAGATGTGGAGCTGGGGCTTAAGTGGTAGAGTGCTAGTCTTAAGTAAAAGCAGCTTAGGACAGTACCCAAGCCCTGAGTTCAAACCCTAGGATGGACAAAAAAAAAAAAAAGAGCGCTTAACTTCCCTTTAATGTGACTAATAAAAACAAGGCTCTTTTCATAATGTTCCTGACAATTATATTGTCTTAAATCCAATGCTGAAAATGAGTGGCTCTTTAAGAACTGCTGAAATTGTTTTATCTTCTTTGCTTGTTGGACACAGAGCTTTTCATGCTATAATGTCAGACTTAGGAGAATGTTTTTTACCTAATTCTGTACACAGGGATGTTCAAGGATTATGATTTCAGCTAGGTTCCCCTGAGTCTACTGTGTCAACAGTCAGCAGGACTGTGTGCCCCTCAATTTCAATCTGAGCCAGACCAGGTAAGGAAACATGAGACTACATAGTAGCAAAAATGGAGATGGATTTGAGGGGAAGGCTGACCAGGGAAGCGAAGAGCTGGGGTCCAGACATCACTGCAACATGTGTGACCTGAAATTGGGGGATGAACTCTTGGATTTCTTCTGTCAATAAAAATTATTTTGCGGCCTGGGAAGGTGGCTCAGTGGTAGAGTGCTTGCCTTGCATGCATGAGACCCTGGGTTCAATTCTTCAGCACCGCATAAGCAACAAAAGCCAGAAGTGGTACTATGGCTTGAGTGGTAGAGCACTAGCCTTAAGCTGAAGAGGTGAGAGACAGTGCCCAGGCCCAGAGTTTGGCCCCTTGACTGGCCAAAATAAAAACAAAAAAAAAATTATTTTGCCCTCAAAAGTCTACTTGTTCACTGGGCATCGGTGGCTCACGCCTATAATCCTAGCTACTCAGGAGGCTGAGATCTGAGGATCACGGTTCAAAGCCAGCCCAGGCAGGAAACTCCGGGAAACTCTGTGAGACACTTATCTCCAATAAACCACTAGAAAACCGGAAGTGGTGTTGTGGCTCAAGCAGTAAAGCACTTGCCTTGAGCTGAAGAGCTGAGGGACGGCACCCAGGCCCAGAGTTCAAGCCCCATGACCAACAACAACAAAAAATGTCTACTCATTCAATTAATAACTAGAGACAAGTAAGTATCTTTCCCTGATGTTTGCATGAATTATCTCAGTCATATTCAATAACCGTCTCTGCTTTTATGTCTCTGCTTTTATGTTGTGTTATTCTACTATGATTATATTTATCATAATTTGCGTTATGCTAGGGTTATTGCCTTAGAGGACAAGAAACTCCTTCATTAAGCTAATGAGTTCTCAGGTTTAGGTTCTGCGTAACTAATCTGCCTCTGGAGCTTAGAGCTGGTTTGGAGCAAGAGCCAGAGTCTATGTTAGATAAGCAAATGATTCTGCCTGCAGCCTTAAAGGGATAATCTTACAGGATGGAGCTTTCACTGAAGCTGACTAGGCATTTGTTTTCAGCTCATCATGGCCAGGGGTATCCATGCAAGATAGAATTTGTGTAGCAATGAAATTCCTAATGAGAGTCTATTACCAATAAGTGACAACAGAGTTCATTTGTGTGAGTGCAGACATAAAAGGAAATGAAAGTCTGAATTCTATTATGGAATTCAAGTTCAATGTAATGGCTGTAAAATGGCTCTTTAACGAAGAAATGGACTGATGCCAATGAAAATGATGTCTGTAAGTATGAAAATATTTCTTTGGTTTTAACTTAAAAGGCTGCACAGATTGGTTTTATATTCATTTGAATACTTTAAAAATTATTATAATTTAGGATAATAGAAATGGAGCTATGGCTCAAGTGGGAGAGCACCAGCCTTGAGTGAAAAAAACTAAAGGAGAGAACTTGAGTTCAAGCCCCAGTACCAGAGCACAAAAAAATAAAAAATTATGGTAAGATCTCTGATCTTTTTTTCCTCTTTGGGGTGTGGGGTGGGCAAAGGATGGCTTGGAAGTCACTATACAGCTCAGACTAGCCTAAAAGCCTTGTGATCCTCCTGCCTCAGCCTCCCAAGTGACGAGATTATGCCTAGCTTTAATTTTCCTAAAAACAAAAACCAAAAAACAATTACTGCAAATATCCAAATAAAGCCAGGTGCTGTTGGCTCACACCTGTAATTCTAGCTACTGTAGAGGCTGAGATCTGAGAACCATGGTTCAAAGCCAGGGCCTGAAGAGTTGTTGAGATTTTTGTTTTTGTTTTTGTTTTTGTTTTGGGGAGGGGGGTCTGGTCATAGGGCCTGAACTCTGGGCCTGGGCGCTGTCCCTCAGCTCTTCAGCTCAAGGCTAGCGCTCTACCACTTGAGCCACAGTGCCACTTCCGGCTTTTTTCTTTTTGCTTATGTGGTGCTGAGGAATCGAACCCAGGGCCTCATGCATGCAAGGCAAGCGCTCTACCACTGAGCCACCTTCCCAGCCCCGAGTTGTTGAGATTTTTATCTCTGATTATATACCAAAAATGGTGGAAGTGGCGCTGTGGCTCAAGTGGTAGAGCACTGACCTTGAGAACAAAAACTCAGGAACAGCACCCAGGCCCTGAGTTCAAGCCCCAGCACCTGCACACACACAGACACAGACACAGACACAGACACACACACACACACACACACACACACACACACACACACACACACACACTCAAATCCAAATGAATTGTTCCTGCTGGTGTCCAGTGATTGCTGTGTTGTTGCTAGATAGCCAACAGAGGGAGCTCTTGTAACAAAGCCTGTTAACTTCCCTACAGATTTTTTGTTTTGTTTTGTTGGTCATGGTGCTTGAACTCTGGGCCTGGGCACTGTCCCTGAGCTCTTTAGAAAACCATTCTGGTTTTCTGGTGGTTAATTGGAGATAATAGTCTCACGGAATTGCCAGGGCTGGCTTTGAACCGCAATCCTCAGATCTCAGCATCCTGACTAGTTAGGATTACAGGCATGAACCACCAGTGCCCAACCCTACAGAATTTTATAAATTGGTAGAAACCAATGGAAGAATACAAGAAACAGAAATAGAATTTTAAAATAATAGAATAGGTGTCAGTTGATTTAAAATTTTATTGGGCATTTAGATTCTCTAGAAACTGAGTTTAGGGGATAATGTTAGGCTAGAAGTATTTCAAATTATTCAGTATGAAGTGGATTTTGTTTCCTGTAGTAGTACTGGGCTCCATCCTTACTAGGCAGGAATTCTACTGTTTGAGCCATACCTCCAGCCCTTTTTGCTCTGGTTGGTTTTGAAACAGGACCTTGGTTTTTGCCTGGGCTGGGCCACATTGGACTGCGATCCTCCTGTTTATGCTTCCCACTAGAGTTGGGATGAGAAGTACATGCTACCACTCCCAGCTTTTCCTTTTGAGATGGGGGTTACCTTTTCCTGAAACCACAATCTTCCCAATTACAGTCTTCCATCCTTCCTTGGATAAGAGGCTTGTGCTTCTCCCAGCTATTAATGGATGTGAGTCTCACAAACTTTCTGCTTGGGCTGGCTGGGAACCCTGATCCTCCTGATCTCTGCCTCCTGAGTAGCTAAGATTACAGGCATGAGCCACTGGCATACCCAGCCATGTACTAGATTTTAAAAGAGTCTTTTATATATTGCCAATTGGTCCTGATTATTCCTCTTTTTCTTTCTTCCTCGTTTTCTACCTTTCCCCTTTCCAACTTTTCTTCCTCCTTCCCTCATTTCTTTTCTTCCTTCTTGATGCTGGGGATCAGATGATTTATCTTTACAGCATATAATACTCTTCTATTTTAAATCCTCTCTGTAAATCCATCTTCATCACTCATATGACAGATTTAACTGTATGAGGTTGGAACATTGAAGTAAATAAAAATAGTATATCGTATAGGGGTTATGCCCAGTTAAGTTCTTAGCTATTTTCAGTAATTATTGGCTAATATTTTCACTACTGAGTCATTTATATATATAGGGGGTGCATGTGTGTGTGTGTGTGTGTGTGTGAGAGAGAGAGAGAGAGAGAGAGAAAGAGAGAGAGAGAGAGAGAGAGAGGGAGGGAGGGAGGGAGGGAGGGAGGGAGGGAGGGAGGGAGAGATCTGCTATGCTTTTCAAACAACCCCATTTCTACTCCAACTTTTATCTACTTTCTTGTCCTCTAGGGATCTCAGAAGTCTCGCCTCATTCACAGAGTACATGCTCTTTGGTAATTAACACACCATCTTGTACTGAACTGTTCTCAAAGTTGTCTCTCCCACTTGAGAGCAGAAGTCAGATCTTGTGTTTCTGCTCCAGTGCTTAGCAGAGTGACCAACTGTGCATATTTGCTTGGCACTGATCTGGTGTTAGCATTGAAAGCTCCCCAGATCTGGCAGTTCTTAGTACCTTGAAAAGTGTAATGATTGGTCACCTTACCTCACTCAGATCCTCACAAAAAACATTAATTCCATCAATAACTTTGATTAGCTAAGTAAATTATCAAGGATGAATCATTTTTGCTTCTTTTATTATTTTGCCAAAAAGAACAAGTTTAAACAGTGACTGGCTATGACCCCTTTCCATCCTGATATTTTAGAATTATATGCCACATTTATGGCCTGCCTAAGCTCATCATTTTAATTTATCTAAAATCCTAAATCATCTCTAGTCTTTTCTTTTTTTTGTCCATTGTGAGGCTTGAAATTAGGACCTGGATATATCCCTGAGCTTTTTTCACTCAAGGCTAGCACTCTACCACTTTGAGCCTCAGCTCCACTTCCAGTTTTCTAGTGGTTAATTAGAAATAAGAGTCTCATGGACTTTCCTGCCCAGGCTAGGTTTTAACTGTGATCCTCAGATCTCAGCCTCCTGGGTAGCTAGGACTAGAAGTATTAACACCAGTTCTGAGGCTTAAACTGAGAGCCTGGGTGCTCTCACTGAGCTTTTTCACTCATGGCTAATACCCTACCACTGGAGCCATAGCTACTTTTCACTCATGGCTAATACCCTACCACTGGAGCCATAGCTTCACTTTTACCTTTTTGGTGAGTAATTAGAGAAAAGAATTTCACAAACTTCCCAGGCTAGCTTCAAACCCTGATCCTCACATCTCAGACTCCTGAGTAGCTAGAATTACTGGCAGAAGCCACCCATGCCTGGTGTAATACAAGACTCATCTCCCAACCCTCAGACAAATGCCTTCCTTCCCTTTTCCCCCAAACATACCAAGAGTTGGCCCAGAAATTCTCAACCAAGGCAGTGGAAAAATGCCCAAAAGGAGGACTATATCCTTTAGTCTCTGGGATTTGGGACAGTGTCAGACTTTGAGTCAAAAGATCTTAGAAGTTCTAGCATAGCTGGACTCTCTCTGTACCTGTGGCCTCACTGGAGTCCATCCTTCTCTGATTCTAGCAGCAGGCTTTTGCTTTAGGCTCTAAAAATTTGGCATTATTTATCAAATAATTCAATCTTTCCCTAAGTCATTGTTTTAAATCTTTGAAAAATTACAGAATATTTCTCTAAAATGAAGACTAAAAGAAAAGGTATTATTGACCTTTAAATCATTCAAAATACATACTTTAACACATGTTCCTTTACTCTATTAACATAGGCATATAACTCTTATTAAGAGCAGCAATGAAAGTTTCAACTATGCCAAGAAATATAAGACTGAAAATATCAAAGGTTGTAAGAGCATATGGAATTTTAAATGCCTAAATCCTTTCTGGAGAAATCAAAGAATGCTTTCTTCTAACGCCCTTGTTTTCTTCTCACCCGAGGAGGACTGACAGTGTCTTTGATTAAAAGAACACTTTGATTGAAGTGTTTTTTTAAAAGGAATATGTTTTTTAAGATTTTGCTTTCTGTTATTTGCAGTTTAAGTTTACTTTTCCTCTTTAACATGACAAAAAGATTGATTTTTTCAGCCTGTCTTCTAATAAATAGGACTTTAATAATGTTTTCTGTAATTTATTCCTTTAATGTTTATTTCTAATTACGCTATAACATTTTACTAAAGGGGTATGGAGATAGTCTGCTTATTAGCATGTCTGAGCATCTGGTTCCATTCCCAGGACTGGAAAACAAAAGATTATGAAACTGTAACCACTTTGTACATCACTTTAACATTTATAATAATATTAAAAATCAAACACATAAAAACTAGCCTCCCAAATATCAAATACTATTAAAACCAACACAATTACTCACTATTCTAACTTTTCTTTCTTTCTTTCTTCCTTTTCTTCCTCTATTTCTTTTCCTCTCCTTCCCCCTCCTACTTATTTTGTGTGGTACCAAGGATTAAACTCATAGCTTCATTTATGCTAAGTTTATGTTGAACATAGGCCTAAACTGACCACTAACCCAAAAAGACAAAGTTTTGTTTGTTTGCTTGCTTGCTTGCTTGCTTGCTTTTGTCGGTTGTCTGGGCTTGTACTCTGTCCCTGGGTTCTTCCGCTCAAGGCAAGCACTCTACCACTTGAGCCACAGTACCACTTCCTGTTTTCTGAGTGGTTTATTGGAGATGAGAGTCTCAGGACTTTCCTGCCTGGGCTGGCTTTGAACTGTGATTCTCAGATCTGAGTAGCTAAGCTTACAGGTGTGAGCCACAGGTGCGTGGTTAAGACAGCGTTTTTATAACCTAGAAAAAGCATGCCTTTACCAGATAGCTAATCTGTTATTGCCCTGAATTTGAATTTCTAGCCTCTAGAACTGTGAGAAATAAATTTCTGTGTTAGTAAGTCACCAGTCTGTGATAGTCTATTAAAGCAATATGAATAGGCCATTCCTTTAAATACTTTGAAAACAATATAGACTCGTGGATTTTTCCTAATAATATATTAAACTGTGACATGTAATAAATACAATGATTGCTCACTTTTATTTCAAATATCTCCTACTTTGGGTAGGGGGACCCGTTGAGCTGGCTCAGGTGTCTCTTTGGCCTGGTCCTAGAAATTTACAAGCCCTCTGTTAGCTAGTAGGAAATGTTCTCACATTCCTTAGTGCTTGCTTTAGCCTGATTCTGATATCAGCCATTTCTCTAGGGAGTGTTATTTCCTTTGAGTAGGGAATAGTTTATAGATCAAGATCTGGCCATTAGCTGTCCAGTTGTGCTGGTCACTGGGATGAGATATTGGTATAAACAAATACAGTGTAAGAGACATCAGTGTAAATAAGTATATAAGCTCATCTACATAAAATACTTCTCAGTATATATGTTGATACTTCTAGTTCCAACCTAATTTTTTTTTTTTTGTCAGTTGTGAAGCTGGAACTCAGGGCCTAGATGCTGACTCTGAGCTGTTTTTCTCAAAGTTAGCACTCTACCACTTTGAGCCACAGCTCCACTTCTGGTTTTTGAGTGGTTAATTGAAGATAAGAGTCTCATGGGGGGGGGGCTGGGAAGGTGGCTCAGTGGTAGAGCACTTGCCTTGCATGCCTGAGGCCCTGGGTTCAATTCCTCAGCACCCCATAAGCAAAAAGAAAAAAGCCAGAAGTGGCACTGTGGCTCAAGTGGTAGAGTGCTAGCCTTGAGCTGAAGAGCTGAGGGACAGCACCCAGGCCGAGAGTTCAGGCCCCACGACCGGACCCAAAAAAATAAATTAAAAAAAAAAAAGTCTCATGGGGCCTTTTCTGCCTGGGCTGGCTTTGAACCTTGATCCTCAAATCTAAGCCTCCTGAACAGCTAGAATTACAGGTGTGAACCACTGCATCAGGCTTCCAACTTTATACCACATGGCTTGTATTTTCCTTCTGGTATTCTACGTCACATGAAGGTCAGTAAAGAAGCTGATATTTTAGGTGAAACTGAAATAACCAAGAACCAGTCATGCAAAAATGTAGAAACAAGGGCTATGTTATAGTAAATTATTTATATATATGTATATATTTACATATATACATACATACAGCTGACTTTTACTTCTATCTCATGCCTCTAAAATCTACATGTGTTAATAGTGGTTAACCATTAATATCATCCTTAGGTTACAGTATCAGAAGAGATCTGTGGCTTACTAGAAGATAGATAAAGGAACTTTGTGTCCTTTTTGGAGGAAATTGGTGCTTTTCTTGTTGTTTTGGGAAAGATATTTCATCATGTAAGATAGAAGCATTATTTTGCGGGCTGGGAAGGTGGCTCAGCGGTAGCGTGCTTGCCTTGCATGCACGAGGCTCTGGGTTCCATTCCTCAGCACCACATAAACAGAAAAAGCTGGAAGCAGCACTGTGGTGCTAGTGGTAGAGTGCTAGCCTTGAGCTGAAGAGCTGAGGGACAGCACCCAGGCCCAGAGTTCAAGCCCCACGACTGGATAAAACAAAAACAAATACAAAATAAAAGCAGCATTATTTTGCTTTTTTCATTGTACATGTATAAGGTGATAAGGTGTATACCATGATATTTTAATGTACTTATATCCTCTTCATCTTTCTTCTCCTCTTCCTTTATCTCGTTTGGTGCAGGTTTATTGAGCCCAAGACCTTACACTTGCTCAGTAAATGTTGCAGTACTAACCTATACCTTAAGCCTAGTTGATTATTCTGATGTACATATATACAGTAAAGGGATTGCTATAGCCAAGTAAATTAATATACCTATTATTTCAGATGTTTAACAGTGCATGTATATATGAGTATCTAAACATTACTCTCTTGGAAAATCATAGTATACAATATTATTAACCAGTATTCATTTTCTACATTAGTTCATTTCTTTCATTCATCCCATACAATGCAACTTTGTACCCTTTGAATACAACTTTCCATTCCCTAAACCTGCCACCAGTGATTACTGTTCCACTTTCTGTTTCTATGTAATTGTGAAAAGTTTCCATACTTTAGCCAGGTATTGCTTGTGGCTTACACCTGTAATCCTAGTTCCTCAGGAGGCTCAGATTTGAGGATGGCAGTTTCAAAGCCAGCCCAGGCAGGAAAGTTCACAAGATACTTATCTCCAACTAACCACCTCCCAAAACTCTGAAAATAGATCTGTGCCTCAAGTGGTAGAGTGCTAGCCTTGAGCACAAAAGCTTAGGGACAGCATCCAGTTCCTGAGATTAAGCCCTGGTACTGGCACACACACAAAAAGTTTTCACACTTTAAAGTAACAGTGCCCTATATAAGTAGGGTCATGCTGTATTTCTTTCTTTCTTTTTTTCTTTTTTCTTTTTTGCCAGTCCTGCAGCTTGGACTCAGGGCCTTGGCACTGTCCCTGAGCTTCTTTTGCTCAAGGCTGGCAATATATTACTTGAGCCACAGTGCCACTTCTAGCTTTTTCTGTTTATGTGGTACTGAGGAATGGAACTCAGGGCTTCATGCATGGTAGGCAAGCATTCTACCACTAAGCCACATTCCCAGTCCAGGCTGATGATTTTTTGGTTATTGTTGTTGGTCATAGGGCTTGAACTCTGGGCCTGGGTACTGTCCCTGAGCTCTTCAGCTCAAGGCCCAGTGCTCTACCACTTATGACACAGCACCACTTCCGGTTTTCTGGTGGTTAATTGGAGATAAGAGTCTCACAGATTTTCCTACCTGGGTTGGCTTTGAGCCATGATCCTCAGATCTTAGCCTCCTCAGTAGCTAGAATTACAAGCATGAGCCACTGGCACCTGACTCAGGCTGATGATTTTTGACAGTATTTCCTCCTCCTCCTCCTCCTCCTGCTCCTGCTCCTCCTCCTCCTCCTCCTCCTCCTTCTCTTCTTTTTGTTTTTGTTTTTGTTTTTGTTTTTTTGTCAGTCATGGGGCTTGAACTCTGGGCTTGGGCACTGTCCCTGCGCTCTTTAGCTCAAGGCAAGCACTCTACTGCTTGAGCCACAATGCCACTTCTGGTTTTCTGGTGGTTTATTGGAGATAAGAGTCTCACGGACTTTTCTGCCTGGGCTGGCTTTGAATGGGGATTCTCAGATCTCAGCCTCCTGAAAAGCTAGGATTATAGGCGTGAGCCACTGATGCCCAGCCTGACAGTATTTCTTCTATGTTGAAATATGCATTTCTGATTTTTTATTTGATGAAACACAAGGGAGTTAAAACTTAATGCTATGATACTACTGTATTTCTTCTCACAGAAATAAGAACCAGCAAGGGTAGTAGAACCACTCCATGGTAAAGAACAAGATAAGCAATAATAACATGTTAGGAGACTTAGAAGTTGGTAATTCAATTTTAATTACCTAATTTAAGTGTATACAAGATTTCAAAAGAGAAAATGTATCATTCCACATTAGGTTAAGTTTTATATATTGACCTCTGTGTTTCTTCCTGCAAATATTTCCTTAATGTGGCCATCATTTCGATCATCATAAAGTATTGTGTCCCCTACATTTCCAGTATATTCTTCTAATGAAATGGTTGACAAGTATGAAAAGACTTTTTCCACAAGAGGTTCTGTGAGTAAAGACTTTGGAGAATTCCTTTTTGCTAGAGAATCATCAGAAAACCAGTCATCAGCTGCTTCTAGACTTTGGCTACAATAAGAATTTGAATTTGATGGGAAAGTTGATAAGCTTACTGCAACACTGCTGCAGATGGTTGCTGAGCTAGTCTCTGGGTGGTTGCAGACGTTTTTTGTTGTTTGGTGGAGTTCATCTTTAGGGTGATTTTCAATTGCTGTAAGAAATTACATATTGGTGAGCCAAATCTAATTACACAACAATATGTCTTTTTAAAATTCATATACTTTTAGGGATATAATGGGCAGGATAATGAATTGCTGTCATCATCTGCACAATATTAACAGGGAACTAGTGATGCTCCATAGTAGAAAAGTCTATTCTAAATAAAATTCCCTTTTTTTTGTAGGAAAAGATTGGAGGTAGACTAGAAACGCCAGTTCTGGGACATTCATTAAAAATATATAAATATAGCTTAATATCGCCTTGTTAAAAAGAACACACAAAACATGCTTTCTTGAATAAGCAGATTACAAAGTGTTTAGTCCACAGTGAGAAGAGCTGATGGGTATCTCTGTAGCAATAATTGTAATGTACATTTCCAAGCACCCTTACAATTTGTGAAGCATTTTTCCCTATTATCATATCTCACTTATTTTCTCAATAATTTTTAGGTAGTTATTAGTACCACTCTACAAAAGAAGAAAATGAGACTTAAAGAAATGACCCATCACAAATTGGGTACAAAATGCATTTCAAGAAGAGGGAAGGGCTATGCACTGGTGGCTCATGCCTATAATCCTAGCTACTTGGGAGGCTGAGATCTGAGGATTGTGGTTCAAAGCCAGCCCAGACAAAAAAGGCCAAGAGACTCTTATCTCCAATCAGTTATCAGAAAACCAGAAGTGGTGCTGTGGCTCATAGTGATAGACTGCTGCCCTTGAGAAAAAGCTCAGGGACAGTGCCCAGACCTGAGTCTTATGACTGACAAAAAACAATAACAAAAACAAAAACAAAAACAAAAAAAAGGAAGAGGAAGAGGATCAAGGGGAAGATAGTGACAGAGGTGATGAAATTCATTGGAATGTTGTAAATGTGTGGAAATGAAATATTGAAATTACCTGCCAGGCACTGGTGGCAGCTGACACCTGTAATCATAGCTATTCAGGAAGCTGAGCTCTGAGGACCATGATTTGAAGCTAGCCTGGGCAGGAAAGTCCACCAAAAAGTTGGAAGTGGAGATGTAGCTCAAGCAGTAGTAGAGCATGAGCCTTGGGCGCAAAAACTGAAGGACAGTGTCTAAGCCCTGAGTTCAACCCCTAGGACCAGCACACACGCACACACACACACACACACAAAAAAAACAAAAAGAAAAAGGAAAAAAAAGATTCCTTTCTCCCTCATATAACTAATTTAAACTGATTTAAAAAAAAAAAAAACAGAGTAGGGGCTGGGAAGGTGGCTCAGTGGTAGAGCGCTTGCCTTGCATGCCTGAGGCCCTGGGTTTGATTCCTCAGCACCACATAAGCAGAAAAAAAAAAAGCAGGAAGTGGCGCTGTGGCTCAAGAGGTAGAGCGCTAGCCTTGAGCTGAAGAGCTGAGGGACAGCGCCTAGGCCCAGAGTTCAGGCCCCACGACCAGACTCCCCCCACACACAAAAAAACAAAAACAAACAAACAAAAAAGAGTAAATATGTTTACTCTGTTTTCATGCTTTTCCAATTACATTATTTAAGCTGTAAATTAGAAAATTACAAATATTACTTTTAGAGACTATCATATAATTCTCTAAAATACATACTATACAATCAACTTTTACACATTTTTCACATGCCTTAATACTTTTATATTGTGTATATATATATATATATATATATATATATATATTATATTTATATTTTATATTTTACTGGTCCTGAACTCAGGGCTGGGTGCTGTGCGTAAGCTTCTTTTACTCAAAGCCAGTGCTCTGGCATTTGATTCACAGTTGTACTTCTGGCTTTTTCTGTGATTAATTGGAGATTAATTGGAGTCACATGAACTTTCCTGCCTGGGCTGGCTTTGAACCATGATCTTCAGGTCTCAGCCTCCTGAGTAGCTAAGATTACAGGTGTGAGTCACTAGTCCCAGCTTATATTCAGCATTTCTAAAATTATGTTTGGAGGTAATAAGATGTAACACACAATATCTAAAGTGTTGCATAAAAAGTCAAGATGTTTTGTTGTTGTTGTTTTTGTCCTACTGGTTGCTCATTTTGAGCTTCCAGCAATATTGCATAGCATTCTGTAAAACAACCTTGTTTCTATAGGAAACAAAATAAAATAGGAAACAAAAATGAAAGTTTATGTTTTGAGACATAATATTGCAAATTTTGGTTTAAAACTTAGAAGTTTATCCACACACTAATAAATTAACATTCCTATTGAATCTGAATGGCAATTAAATAATAGGGTAGCCACGTGATTGTTCAAAGATATATTAAGTTATTAAGGAAAAGTACCTTTTACACGTTCTGCTTCTTTTTTCCTTTGCTCCTCCTACACAAAAAAAATTACTTAAGATGAGTTTATAATTTCTGTATTTGACTTAGTATATTTATATAATAGATCAAATAGTTTAACATGATAAATTTTTATGGAAATATTTTTTGTGAAATATGAATTTTTTGCCAAAATATCTTAAAAGAGAAGAAAAATATTTGGAAAGAATTTGGATTGGCCCAAGGAGGGAAGAAAATGTGTGAAATATGGTTCAAACAAGATATTCTTTTATCCTCACTGTTAGACTAAATGTTCTACTAAATGGCCAAATGACCAAATGGTCAGAACTAGAGAGGGCTAAAAACTTAAGTAGAATTCTTATATTTACTCATTTGTCTAACTAAGTTAGCTAGCTAGTTAACTGTAACAATAAGAATGAATTCTAACTGAAGGTCATTACAAAAATAGGAATATTCTTTTTGTTGTTAGTGGTTGTAGGGTTGAACTTTTTGCCCAAGGCTAGTGCTCTCCCACTTTGAGCCACAACTCCACTTCTGTTTTCTGGTGGTTAATTGGAGCCAGCCCAGGCTGGCTTTGAATTGTGATCCTCAGATCTCAGCCTCTTGCGTAGTTAGGATTATAGGCATGAACCACCAGCGCTCAGCCAGAAATATTGTTCTAATGCAAATAAAACATTCTTAAATAGTACATTTCACATGTGTCTGGGAAGCACAGTAGTATGTCAGTTCATAAATAGTGTCAGAAAAAAAAAATAGTGTCAGGATTGCCAGTTGTGCTTAAAGTGCTGGTTTGTGGATGCATTATCTGACCCTACAGAAACATCCTCTGAGAGTAATACTTGGAAGTATGGTTTGGGTTTTTTTGTTTGTTTTGTTGGTCGTGAGGCTTGAACTCTAGGCCTGCACGCTGTCCTTCAGCAATTCAGCTCAAGGCAAGCACTTTACCACTTGAGCATAGTGCCACTTCCGTTTTTCTGGTGGTTTATTGGAGATAAGAGTCTCACAGACTTTCCTGCCTGGGCTGGCTTTGAACTGCGATTCTCAGATCTCAGCCTCCTAAGTAGCTAGGATTATAGGCGTGAGCCACTGGTGCCTGGCTAGACATATGTATTATAACACACTTTGCAAGTCATTATAATTCTGGTTTCCTTAGACCACTAGCTAGACAGTCTTGTGCATAGAATGCTTGGGATGTAGTGGGTTAGGATGAATGTAAGAATATTTTTCTCTTCCTCTCTGTACAGTATTTTCACAATAAAAAAAGAATATTTTTCTCTTGTGTTCTGGGAGAAAAAAATTGTTTTCTGTATTGATTTATGTTATTTTATCTCCTGAAAAGTTTAGGATACATGTACGCATTCATGTATACATAAATTCATATATACATAAATATATTGTTCAGGACACATATATACATTCTAACACTTTTTTAGAAAACCATTTTTTGTCAATTACATCTTTCTTTTATTTGGTACTGAGGTTTGAACTCAAAGCCTCACATTTGCTTGGCTTGCTTGCTCACAGCTGATTTTCTATGAGTTGAGACACATACTTCCAGCCTGGCATTCTGCTGGTTAATTGGAGATAAGCATTTCATGGATCTTGCTGCTGAGGCTGAATGCTCTGAAACTCAGTCTCTTGAGTAGCTAGGATTACAGGAAGTGAGCCTCACTTTCATCTTTTATTAATAAATGGCAGTATGGTATCCTGAACTTACCTTGTGTGGATTTAGGACCAATTTCTTTTGTAATTCCTACATAAATTACATTAGAATATTGCTTCTTAGAATGTAAGGTGCCTTTGAATTACCCTGGGAGCTTGTTAAAATGAAGATTCTTAGTGGGTCTGAAGTGGAATCTGGGTTCTGAGATTCTGCATTTTTAACTCACTTCCCAAGGTGATACTGATATTATTGGTCTGGAAAGGAGAGTATGACCCTAGACTGATTAAAATTTTACCTTAATGAATAACAAAAATGGGCACTTATATGTGTTTTGAGTAGAGAGGTTGAATGTTTTTAGACTTTTAATCCACTTCTAGAAATGTCAAGTAAATAATTTTGGTTTTGTTTTAGTATCAAGTTCTCAGCAAGTTCATCCAACATGTTGAGCATTTTTTTTGCGGGGGAGGGGGTCCAGTCGTGGGGCCTGAACTCTGGGCCTGGGCACTGTCCCTCAGCTCTTCAGCTCAAGGCTAGCACTCTACCACTTGAGCCACAGTGCCACTTCTGGCTTTTTCTTTTTACTTATATGGTGCTGAGGAATGGAACCCAGGGCTTCATGCATGCAAGGCAAGCGCTCTACCACTGAGCCACCTTCTCAGCCCCATGTTGAACATTTTTTAAACCCTAGAATTAAAAATTCCAAAGGCCGGGCGCTGGTGGCTCACGCCTGTAATCCTAGCTACTCAGGAGGCTGAGATCTGAGGATCGCGGTTCAAAGCCAGCCCGGGCAGGAGAGACCGTGAGACTCCTATCTCCAATAAACCACCGGAAAACCGGAAGTGGCGCTGTAGCTCAAGTGGTAGAGTGCTCGCCTTGAGCTGAAGAGCTGAGGGACAGCGCCCAGGCCCAGAGTTCAAGCCCCATGACCGACAAAAAAAAAAAAAAAAAAAAAAAAAAATTCCAAGAATGAAGCAATAGATACATGGATAATGATATATAGATATTCATATAATAGTCTTTAAACTATTAAAATAGATGTTGCAGGTCATTCTCACTATACAGATTGCTTACTTTCAGCCTAATAAACTTCCTTATTACTTCCACTATGTTTTATGTCTTGACTGAATTCTCCTGGATGTAAGGACTGAGGTAGAGTTGTGCTTTCCAGTAATGTATTTTGGTGACATGACTTGGATGTCTTTTTATATGTGACTTGGTGAGTCAGATCCAACGTGGTTGTTTCTGAACCTTTGTCTGGGTCGAGAATATGCCTATTTCCTTTGCTCTGTAAGCATTTTTCCACTGTTAGGATTCTGACTGCTTTCTTTTCCTCACCAATATTACCTTCAGGTTGCTGGGCTAGGCATGATTTGCTTTGAGGTTTCTTCTAAACACTGTCCCTGCTCTCCTGTAGGGTTACTAAGTGCCAGATGCTTCCTTTTCCTACCAAGATCTCACTCAGCTCTCCAGCCTGCTTTTTCCCTGTCATATGTTCTTTGGGTTGACTGTTTGATTCTGTGCCAGTAACCCTGTGGAAGTGGGTTTGCTTGTCCCACGTTAGAAATATTAGTGAACGTGTCTCTAGAATCCCCTTTACTGAACGTGGCCCTTATCCTCCAATCCCTTTATTGACTTCTCCCCCTCCCATCTCTCATCTGCCATCTCTCTCTTCTCTCTCCTCCTTTCTGTCTCTCTTTCTCTCTCTGCTACTATTGCTCTTTTCTGAACAGAACTGAGCTTTTCCCTTTAAACTCCTACCTCAGATAAAACATTCCAAGTATGCTTATCTATATTAAGGCACTTGCTTTGTTACTGGCTTACTGACCAAGCTTTCCAAAGGCTTCCCTTTGTGCTAGCTCAGATAGAATGAGATGAGCCAGAGGCCATTCACAGTTAATGCTGAAAGAAACAGAGCTGTCAGGAAGTATCTGAAAAGTGTGCAGTGCCTCAGCCCTCTAAAGTAATACAGGATGTTTCAAAAGTGCCCCACCCACTAATTTATCTAACTATTGAGCCAGGAGGATATCCCTCGCTCTTACCTATTCTCACAGGCCCAATCCCAGGTTGTGTCAAGACAACACTTTTTTCGGGGGCAGGGGGGAGGAAAGCCTTGATCTCAGGGCCTGGGCACTGTCCCTGAGCTTCTTTTGCCCAAGGCTAGCACTCTACCACTTGAGCCAGAGCACCATTTCTGGCTTTTTCTGTTTATGTGGTACTGAGGAATCGAACCCAGAGCTTCATACATGCTAGGCAAGCACTCTACCACTAAGCCACATTCCCAGCCCAAGACAACACTCTTACTTGATCTTTTCTATTATAATGCCTCTAAATGGTCTGAGTTTTCCCCTATGCTCTCGCTTTCATGTCCCTCTTACAAGATCTGGACCTGCAGAAAGGATATAGCATATGTGTCTGGCCTGTTCAGGACATTCTACTCCACTGTGCCACTCTACACAGTCTCTCAGATTTTCCTCTCTGCTAGTGCTAAGCATGTGGTTTCTCTTAAAGTTGTTTTTTGTTGTTGTTGTTGTTGTTGTTGTTTTTGTTTTGTTTTTTTTTTTTTTGGGGTCCAGGCGTGGGGCCTGAACTCTGGGCCTGGGTGCTGTCCCTCAGCTCTTCAGCTCAAGGCTAACGCTCTACCACTTGAGCCACAGGGCCACTTCCGGCTTTTTTTCTTTTTGCTTATGTGGTGCTGGGGAATCGAACCCAGGGCCTCATGCATGCAAGGCAAGCACTCTACCACTGAGCCACCTTCCCAGCCCCTGGTTTCTCCTATTTACCTGACAGGGCTAGTTTTCCTCTGGAAACCTTGCATTTTTGTGCTCTAACTTTGTATAGACCTTCCAATTTGTCTATGTAGTCTACAAAGCTTTCCAATTTGTCTGTGTAGCCTACAGATGAATGATAGGCTTCATTCCAGACTAAGGTAAGTCAGTGAATTGCTCCTGGAACAACAGATCTTTAACTTAACCTACCTAGACTAGAGTAAACCATGCCCTTAAACTAAGGTCAAGTATAATTCAGAAACTTCCTCCAACTGTGGGACAGGCTGGTCCTAGGAAGGGCCTTAGCTCTAGGCTCCTGGGTCACTCACTTAAAAGATGGACTGTGTTCACTATTCCTTTCCTAACAAAGTTCCCCATTACCTATGGCTGGAAAAAAAAAAAAGATGTTACCTATCACTAAATAAAGACTAAAAACATGGTAGGAACGTATTTAAAAAAAGGCAAGAATAATCTTAAACAGTACTGGTTTAATTTGGGTGTAAAAATAATGATACTGGGCTGGGAAGGTTGCTCAGTGGTAGAGTGCTTGCCTTGCATTCATGAGGTCCTGGGTTCAATTCCTTAGCACCACATAAGCAGAAAAAGTCGGAAGTGGCACTGTGGCTCAAGTGGTAGTGTTTTAGCTTTGAGCTGAAGAGCTGAAGGACTGCACCTAGGCCCAGAGTTCAGGCCCCATGACTGACTAAATAAATAAATAAAAATAATGATACTAATAGGTAATGTACTTAATAATCTTGTGTGGTGTTCAGTATATGGCAAGGCATTATTCTGAATGCTTTTTACATACTAATTCATTCAATTCCACAATGCTATGGAGGTGAAATTATCCTCCTTTTGCAAATAGAGAGTCAGAGAAGTCAAGTAACTTGCCTAAGATTACACAGCTAATAGTGATAGAACCAGGATTTAAACTGAGTAATCTGGCTTTTCTGTTTAGGTCTGTAAGCCTTTGACTCCAGTGGCTTTGGAGAATCTATGGAGTAAAATCCAAAATCCTTTGGGGTCAAATGAGGGTTATTAAACCCTTATCTCCAGTGTCTTGTCTACTATTCCTTTCAGTGAGTCTTAGACTCCAAGCATCATGACATTTTTAGTGAATATGTTGTTGCCTTTTATAGTCTACTTAGAAAGTTGCAAGCCTTTGAACATAAAATGCCCTTTGTTTTCCTTCCTCCCTGCGAACTTCTGTTCATTTCTCAAAATTCAGTTGAAAATTTGTTTTCTCTGAAAACCTCCTCAACTCAGGCTTCTTTTTCTATACTTTAAAAATGAAGAGTCATCACATTATATTGTAATTGTTACTTTGTATCCTTTTCCTCTTTAGTAATTTTAGGCTCATCTAAGCCTTGGTGGCAAAACTAGTGTTGTCATGGACTGGGGCTTGGCTAAAGTAGTAGAGTGCTTGCTTGGCAAGTGGGAGGCCCTGAGTTCAACCCCAGTACCACCAAAACAAAACAAAACAAACTAAACAATAATAATAATAATAAATAATAATGGTGCTAAGAAAGGAACTAAGTAATTGTTTCCTAAACAAATAAATGAACACAAAGTTTGATGAGTTCTGGTACAGGTGGCTCATGCCTGTAATCCTAGCTACTCTGGAGGCTGAGATCTGAGGATCGAGGTTCAAAGCCAGCTGCCAGCTGTGGCAGGAAAGACTCTTATCTCCAATAAATGAGAACTCTTATCTCAGAAAACTCTTATCTCAGAAGTAATTCTGTGGTTCAAGTGATAGAGCTCTAGCCTTGAGTTGTAGAGCTCAGGGACAACACCCAGGCCCAGAGTTCAGCCCCATGACCAACAAACAACAATAACAACAACAACAAAAACTTCATATGTATTTATATGTAACAAAACTGTCATGCTGTCATTTTGTCACATGAATATTCTAATGTATTTGTTTTTTTTTAAAACTATCATAGTTTTAAGTTTCTACTAGTCTCTGGCCTTATTTTACACAAAGTTAATTATGGTCTGCCTTTCCGTTTTTGTTTTTTTGTCGGTTGTGGGGCTTGAACTCTGGGCCTGCGCACTGTCCCTGAGCTCTTTAGCTCAAGGTGAGCACCCTACCTCTTGATCCAAAGTGCCACTTCTGGTTTTCTAGTGGTTCATTGGAGATAAGAGTCTCAAGGACTTTCCTGCCCTGGATGGCTTTGAAACATGATCTTCAAATCTCAGCCCCTTGAGTAGCTCTGATTCTATAGGTGTGAGCCACCAGCACCTGGCTAAAAAGGCTAATATTTTAAAATGTATACTATAGTAGGTATAAAATACATAAACAATTTGGTAAGCTTGTAGAGAAGCTGACCAAGATACATAAATTAGGAATGGAAGTATCCATCTATATTTTCTATATTTCATTTTCTCTGGATATTTATTAAGGTTGTTTAATATGCAATTTTGTACTTGTCATCTTGCAAGTCCTTTATTGTAAAGGGAGTTCTTTGATGACAAACGGCCTCAATGATTATTCTGGATCTCCATATTGGATAAGTTCCATTTCTTCTTGAGATCTAAGGTTCCTTCTGTATTTCTGAGGTAGTGTTTTTAATATCGTTCCAGTGTCTGTGGGCCCTGATGCATTTACTTCCCTTAGCATGCTGGGAGACCAAAGAAGAGTGAATAGGAGCCCTGCTGATCTCAAAGCTTCCAATACAATGAGGTTAGGACTGTCTCTTCTGTTAGGGAATCTTATTAATGGGGTATGTGTCTTGACTGCCTGAACAACCCTGCTGGCAGATGCCATCTTGCTGCCCATCATGACCCCAGGAATGGGTAGCTTCCAGGTTGTCTGCTTTTCTTATATAAGTACCTCACAATTAGGGCCATATCTTACTATTCCCAATAGAGTGGAGTCTAGAACTTGGGAATGTAAAAGATCTTTGTCAAACTTTATTTAATTTTCAATTAGCTGGTTTAAATAGGTTATCTACGTATCTCTTCTCTCCAAAGCTGTTTCCTCTGACCTGATAGTTTTTTTTTGTTGTTGTTGTTGTCGTTTTGTCAGTCGTGGGACTTGAACTCTGGGCTTGGCCCTGTCCCTCAGCTCTTCAGTTCAAGGCGATTGCTCTACCACTTGAGCCACAGCGCCACTTCCAGTTTTTCTAGTGGTTTATAAGAGTCTCACGGACTTTCCTGCCCAGGCTGGCTTTGAACCATGATCCTCAGATCTCAGCCTCCTGAGTAGCTAGGATTACAGGCGGAGCCACCAGCGCCTCGCTTGACCTGATAGTTTTGCTTTCCATTTCACATATACTATTACCTCATCCCTATAACAATCTTAATAGATGACTGAATGCAAGTTCTTAGTCTAGAGAAATAATAGATCAGTTCTGGACAGAATATATTTTCATTTAACTTTTCAGTATTCTTAAAAGTGTAAACTCTCAAATTTAAATTGGGCTTTATACTATTTTTACTCAAATCAAAAATACCAGTATATATCCTAGCCTTCAACTACAAAAACAACAATTTTAATTACATGGTATTACAAATGTTTAAAAATTGCTATAATTATTACACTGTACCTGTAATTGGAATTTTCCAGTATGAAAATTTCGTGAAATAAAAACACACTGAGATTGAGATTTAAGTTTTCCTTTCTGTGATCTTTGCTTGACTTTCTCATGGGTTTCTTTGTATTTCGAATTTTGAAATATTTCCCTGAAAAATGTGTTAGAGAAAATATTAAGCATGAATTAGATAATAAACCAATTAAATAATTATTCTAATATTTATAAACAAAGGTTTAAAATAATCCAGGGTACTTAATTTTAAAGCAGGCTTCCATTTATATAATCATTTATATATGTTAAATATATTTTATTCAGAGAGTATAAATTAAGATATTTAAGATAAATTAAGAGGGCTGCGAATGTGGCTTAGTCATTGAGTGCTTGCCTAGCATGCACAAAGCCCTGGGTTTGGTTCCTCAGCACCACATAAACAGAAAAAGCTGGAAGTGGCGCTGTGGCTCAAGTGGTAGAGTGCTAGCCTTGGACAAAAAGAAACTCAGGGGCAGTGTTCAGGCCCTGAGTTCAAGCCCCAGGACTGGCAAAAAACAACATCAACAACAAAAAAGATAAATTAAGATACAGTTTGAATATTAACCATGATTCACTGATTGATATGATTCTTTCTGGTTATGAGAAATAAGATTCACTGATCTCTCTTGGTATTTAATACTATTTCTGGGGAAAGCAACAGGAAGGAAACTGAATGAAAATTATAATGGTTTATAATGGTGAAAAAACTGTCATCTCTTATTCCCTACATAACCATAAAGTAAGAGAGAGTTTAAAAAAATGAAGTGGCAAATGAAAGGCAGATAGTTAAGTATAATGAAATGTGATTTCAAATCATTGTAGATTTACAGATTTAGAAATAATGCTCCTAGTCAATGAAATATCATTCAATGCTAGAAAGAAATGCACTTTTGAGCCATAAAAAGACAGGGAAGAAATGTAAATATATCTCATTAAATGAAAAAGGCAAATCTGAAAAACCCACATAGAGTATGATTTAAACTATATGGCATTCTGCAAAAGGAATAGTCTATAAAGACAGTAAAAAAAAAAAAATCAGTGATAGCCATAGGTTTGTAAGGGAGAGATGAGTACATGAAATGCAGAAGCCTTTTAAAGCAATGAAAGTGCTGTGTGATATCCTAATGATGTATGGCATTCTACATTTGTGAAAGCTTATACAATATACAACCCCATGAATGAATGTTATTGTAAATTATAAACTGTGGGTATTAATAAAATGTTGATATAAGGTTCTTGATTGTAACCCTCTCCAGTATACTACTACTACTACTAATAATAATAATATAGTTATTTCTTCTTTCGTAGATACTATAACATTTGTAAACGAATTCCAGAGCTCATCATACTGTGTTACTTAGTGAAGTGTTGACAATTAGAATCCACAGCTCATTGAACTCAATTCACTTAACAAATATTTATTGAGCACTTATATGCCAGACGTGCTGGGAATTGTGTATATATGGATGGGAGGAGGGGAGCATACCACTTCCTAAAACTCATTGCTCTCATGAGGTTTATTCTAGTAAGGAAGATAGACATTAATCAATCACAAAAAAAATGTAAAAAAATACTGTCAACAAAAGTCACCAAGGAGTATGTGAGCATAGCACAAAGGAAATTAATGTGGTTAGATAGGTCAAGGAAGGCTCGCCTGAATAAAGGATAATTGAACTACAGTGCTGAAGAAATAGGAGTAGCAGAGAGAGGTAGAAGAGGGGAGATGTAAAAGGAAGAATATTCTAGGCAGAGAGAATATCAAGTACAAGAATCTGGAAGCCAGATTAGGACAGTGCAGGAGAAACAAAGCAAAAGGGGAAATGTGACATGAACTTCATGAGTATGCATGGGCAGAGGATGCTGATGTTTAAAGTCATGTCATTTAATCTTTATCTTAAAGCAATAGAAGTCCTTTAAGTGAAAAAGGAGGATAGGGTGACTTGATTAAGTTTGCTTTTGCAGATATCTGAAGTGTGAATACAATGTTGAGTTAGGGATCCATTATAACTTCTAATGCAGTCATCTCTATGTTTGGGGAAAGTACTATCAATAAAATAGAGCTTGGCATTGGTTAATAGAGAGAAATGGAAGAGAGAAGGTGGGGCTCAAGTGGTAGAGTGCTTGTGTCAAAGAACAAGGCCTTGAGTTCAAATGTCGGTACTTTTCCCCCTAAAGAAAACTCAGTAGATGTGAGTGAATTATGAGGTTAAAAAAAAAAAACCAGTACTTGATGATGGTTCAAATATAGTGGAGCTAGGAAAGAGTGTTATCAAGAATGTATTTCATTCTTTAGAATAGGAAAACCCCTTTTGACTCTAAAGTCAGCTACTGTCATCTTTACCAACTTCTCATAAAATACCAAACAAAATTTCTTGAGACATCTATATTGTTTCGCTTTCTCGCATATTGTGTTCTCCTAAAAGATGAGCTTCCGAACCAATTACTCCACTAAAATTTCATAGAAATCACTAATGACTTCCATGAAAAAAGTCATTTGTCTGTCTTCTTTCTCAACTTTAGTGCCCTCAACACAATCCTCCTTGTGACAGTTTTTAAAAAATTTTTTTTACATCCTTGACACCACACCTTTCTGCTTTTCTTTCTTCTTCAATATTGTTGATTCTTCCTATTCCTCTGTTAGATTACTAAATGTGACTATCAGGAAGGATACAGTCATACGTCACTTCTTTCAACAACCTCCCTGATTAGTCTCATCTGTGACTTTTGATGCTCTGTTTTTATAAAGTCTTCAAGCCTGGCTTCTCTTGTGAGATTTATCCTGACTACTCTCATGAGTAGTTCCATCTGTCTGTTAGACATTCCCACTTTGATGTCTGATAGTCTTTCACAGTTATATCCAGAACACAACTCATAGGTTATCCCCACTTCCCCAAACTGATCTCCTTTATGGTTACCTCCTTATCTCACAAAATGGACAAACTATTTACTTAGCTGTTCATGATGAGCATTAGGTGTCAGCACACCTTGATTCAATCTATCAACAAGTCTTGATTCTACCTGTAAAACACATCCATGATCTGAATCTTCCTTTATAACTATGTTCATATTAGCTTAAGATACCATCATCTCTCACATGGACCAAATAGCCTCCTAACTTGTTTCTCTGCTTTCATTCTTGCACCATCAAAGTTCAGGCTTCACAGATAAGAAACATTTTAAAAAGCTATAAAAATCAAAACTGTCATACATTGATATTGGAAGTATACATTTACTTTGGGAAACTGTTGAGTAACTTCTTATAAAATTAGTAATATGTGATCTCACAATTCAACTCTTAGGTATTTACTCCAGAGAAGAAAATAGTTTCCATAAATATATTTTATATTTTTTCCATAATGTTTTTATAAATCTAAAGAAAATTCATGGGAGCCATTCTCCTAAGAGTTAAAAACTGGAAATGGCTCCAAGTGATGATAAATCAAGGTATATTCATTTATACAATGGAATGCTATTCATCAGTAAAAACAACAAACTATGAATAAAATGCAACCTAACTAAATATTATAAAGTGAAATGAGCAGATACAAAACAGACCACACAATTCTACTTAAATTCAAGAATGGAAAAAATTAATTTACAATGATAGAAATCAGTACAACGGTTGCCTCTGAGAAAGGAAATAGAAATGAACATCTGGAAAGGAGAATGAGGAACCATTGATAGGTGATGAAAAGGTTCTTCACTGAGTTGGTTTAAAACACACACACACACACACACACACACACACACACACACACACACACACACACACACACACACACACACACACACACACACACACACACACACACGCTCAATCCAGGCTAGACTAAGCAAGGAAAGCACGACTTTCCCTGAAAAATAACTAAACAAAAAGGGCTGGACACATGATTCAAGTTGCATCTGCCTAGCAAGCATAAAGCCCTGAGCTTACACCCCAGTAACACACACACACACACACACACACACACACACACACACACACACAGAGAGGGTCTATGTAGATTGCTTTGTATTATTATAGTACTTGTTGAAAGCTGTTTAAAACACATGAAGCCTTCCCTTCCCAACCAAAGGGTGTACAATTAAATTCCATACTACAGAATCATTACAATTACAGCTATTTAAGTTTTATTTATTACAGCTATTTTTTTTATTGTGAGAATACCATACAGAGGAGTTACAATTACATGGGCAAGATAACAAGTACATTTCTTATCAAGCATTGTTGCCTCCTCTTTGTTTCACCTTTCCATCCCTTCCCATACTCCCCCCACCTTGTTTAACACTATTTGAGAAAGAACTTCACTGAAGTTCTGTTAAAAAATAGTTAAGCAAATTGGTTGCCGGTGGCTCACACCTGTAATCTTAGCTACTCAGGAGACTGAGATCTGAGGATTGCAATTCAAAACCAGCCAGGGCAGGAAAATTCAAGAGATTCTATCTCCAATTAATCACAGAAAAATCCAGAAGTGGTGCTATGACTCAACTGGTAGAATGTTAGTTAGCCTTGAGCAAAGAGGAGCTCAGGCCCAAAATTCAAGCCCTAGGACTAGAAAAAAAACAAACATTAAGCAAAATATCTAATAAACCTTACCTTCTTTTGCAAATCAGGAACCACAAAGCTGATGCCAAAGCGAAGAAACCAATTCCTAAACTAACAGCGCCAGCAGCCAGAAAATAGGTTAAGTGGTAAAAAAAACCTATACAAATAAATCAAAGATTATTTCATGCATGTATCTTCATTCTCTAGATAAAAACAAATAATACAATACTTCAAATAATGTAACATAGTTTAGAGCTTAGACTGAGTGGAAGATTAGGAGATTTGAATTCTACTCTTGTGCAGTTCTAATGAGCTTGAAAACACTGAGCTAGAAAATGGCATGGGGCCTCCAGGGCACATTTTTTAACCCTTCTGGCAGATTTGAAACCAAGGTTTTGTTTGTTTTAATACACCTGTACCTCCTTCTTAATCTTTTTCTCCCATCCCAGGCTAGCTATGAGTTTTTGGTACGTCTCTAAGTATCTTTTCTTGTAGACCTCTGACAAAACTTTTCATTTTAACATTTGTATTACCAATCACTATAAAGAGGCAAATAAAAAGTAACAGTAACTGTCAGAAATCTTTTAGATCCTATAAACCTTTGAAAGTTTTTTTTTTTTTTTGGGGGGGGGGTCTGGTCGTGTAGCCTGAACTCTGGGCCTGGACGCTGTCCCTCAGCTCTTCAGCTCAAGGCTAGCGCTCTACCACTTGAGCCAAAGTGCCACCTCCGGCTTTTTTCTTTTTGCTTATGTGGTGCTGAGGAATCGAACCCAGGGCCTCAGGCATGCAAGGCAAGCGCTCTACCACTGAGCCACCTTCCCAGCCCATAAACCTTTCATACATACTTTAGTATGTATGAAAGAAAGATCATGTCAAAAACTAAAGTAATATAAAATACTAGCATATAATAAATATGGAAATTGGGAAGCCTATAGGATGAATGAGGAATCTTAGAAATGAAAACTTCAAAAATTCAAAACTAGAAAAAATTCTTCTTTGAACACAAAGAATTATAAAATTAAAGGATGGTATTGAGAAACTCAATTTCATGAAGAAATGAAACATACAATAAATTATGAGACAAGGGAATGAAAAGCACTATGTAAGGGCTAGGAGTATGTCTCAAATAGTTGAATGCTGGATCAGCAAGCAAGCTGATGAGAGAGAGGCCTTAAGTTCAAACCCTAGTACCATCAAAAAAAAAAGTATGGCCTAAGATTTGTCTAATGCTAAAAGTTTTCAATTTAAGTGTAGGAACATTCACAATTTTTGGTATGAAGTGTCATCTATTTTGACAAAGACAAAGAGTGTTAAACCACCTCTATAACCAGGTCGCAAAGCAGTTCTATCATTCTTCTCCCTCAAATTTCTTCATACTACCTCTTTGGGGTCATGTACTAGCTGCTGATAACCACTGATAATTTTCCAAAATGTCATATAAATGGAATCATCCAGTCTTTTGAGCCTGCTCTTCACATATTTGAGTTTCACCATTGTTGGTGAGTATATCAATAGCTTGTTTCTTTTTGTTGCTGAGTAATACTCTATTTTTATTGTAACTTATTCTGCTGTTTTGTTTGTTTTTCCTAGATGAAAGACAACTGTGTTGTTTCCAGTTCAAAGTGATTAGGAATAAAGTTAGTACACACTAGCAAACAGGTACTTTGTTTAAACATCATTTCTTATATCACTGGGTTCATGTAGTAAGAATATATTCAAATTTATAATAAATTGCCAAACTGCTTTCTAAACTGGTTGTAGCAGTAGTTCCTGCTGATCTGAGTCATCATTACTACTTGAAACTGTAAGTTCATTGTAGCCATTCTGGTAGATGTGTAGGGTTAGCCATCTTATAGTACCTATTCTGGCTTCAAACTCACAATCTGTCAGCCTCAAGTCCTTGATATTCTTTCTTTCTTTTTTTTTTTTTTTCTTTTTTTGCTTGTGGGGTCTGAACTCTGGGCTGGGCAATGTCCCTCAGCTCTTCAGCTCAAGGCTAGCACTCTACCACTTGAGCCACAGCACCGCTTCTGGCCTTTTCTGCTTATGTGGTGCTGAGGAATCAAACCCAGGGCCTCATGCATGTAAGGTCAGCACTCTACCACTGAGCCACCTTCCCAGTCCCTTCTTTTTTTTTTTTTTTGTCGGTCATGGGTCTTCAACTCTGGGCCTGAGCACTGTCCCTCAGCTCTTTGTCTCAAAGCTAACACTCTACCACTTGAGCTACAGCGCCACTTCTGGTTTTCTGGTGGTTTATTGGAGATAAGAGTTTCATGGACTTTCCTGCCCGGGCTTGCTTTGAACCCCATCCTCAGATCTCAGCCTCCTGAGTAGCTAGGATTACAGGCGTGAGCCACCATCACCCACCCCTGACATTCTTTTTTTTTTTCCCTGACATTTTTTTTCTTTCTTTTTTTTTTCTTTCTTTTGGTCAGTTGTGGGGCTGAACTCTAGGCCTACCACTTGAGCCACAGTGCCTCTTCCAGATTTTTTTCTGTTTATGTGGTGCTGAGGAATCGAACCCAGGGCTTCATGCATGGGAGGAAAGCACTTTATCACTGAGCCAAATTCCCAGTCCTTCCCTGATATTCTTTTAACGTTTTTGTTTTGGAAATAACCAATTAGTTCTTTTATGAGTTGTGCTTATAAATTCTAAGAACTCTGCATAACTTAGGTCATCAATTTCTTCCTATATGTAAAAATGTTATAGATTTGGCTTATGGCTCATTTGTGACTAATTTTGAATAAATTTTTGTATTAAGTGTAATGTATATATCAAGTTCTCCTTCCTTCTTTTTCCTTCTCTCCCTTCCTTCCTTCCGTCCCTCCCTCCCTCCTTCCCTCCTTCTTTCTTTTCTTTCTTTTTCTTTCCTTCCTTCTTTCTCACTCTCTCTTTCTCCCTACCTCCCCTCTCTATGTTCTTTCTCTTTCTTTTTCTTTTTGGTCAGTACTGGGGCTTGAATTCTGGGCCTGGGCACTCTCCCTGAGCTCTTCAGCCCAAGTTGAGTGCTCTACCACTTGTGCCACAGCTCCATTTCCAGTTTTCTGGTGGCTTTATTGGAGATAAGAGTTTCATGGACTTTCTTGCCTGGGCTGGCTTTGAACCATGATCATCAGATCTCAGACTCCTGAGTAGCTAGGATTACAGGTGTAAGCCACCGGCACCCAGCTTCAATTCTGTTTCTTGATCTATGTTATCTATACTTTTATCAACAATAATATATTACATTTGTATAACAAATACTATATGTTCCAGATACTGTTCAAAATGATTTCTATATATTAACTGAATTCTCATAATAACTCTGAGTTAAGCACTATGGTTTTTTCACTTTGTAAGAAAAAAATCAAGCAAATGCTAATTACATATCTTTCTCAAAGTCATATGATTGGCAAGTGGAGGAATGGTAATTTACATATTGCTAAGATTTTTTTCTTCTGAAGGTTGATTAAAGAAAAAAGACAATATTTTCATATTTTGTTAGCAAAAGTTAAGGGATTTTAAAAAATCGAAGGATATCATGAAAGATCATACCTAACTGAATAAACACATGAAAAATTTATTAATCATCAAGGTCAAATCCAATTTTGAACCAAATTCTGAATGAAAGATTAATCATCAAATTAAGCTAAAATGCGATATAACTACTAACTACTATATATAATTCCTAAAGTAAAAGTGTTGACAAAGACAGAGTAACCTGAAATCTCACTCACTGCTGGAAATATAATTTGTTAAAAATAATTTGCAAATCTGTTTATTACTGTTAATAAAGCTTAATATACAGATGTAACTCTTAGGCACATTCCCAAATGAAGAGCATACAAGAGTACTTATAGCAGCAGTACAAGAGAACCCACAGACTAGGAACTGCCCCAAACCTTTTAACAGTTGAATAAAGTTGAATTAAAACAAACTATCCTCAGCAATGGGAAAGAATAAACTATAACTATGCACAACATAGTGATTTCACATACAATGTTGGACAAAAGCAGGCAGGTAGAAAAATCTAATATGGGATGGAGGGAGAAGTTGGGGAGGTAGGGAGGGAAGGGATAGTAGGGGAAAAACAAAGGGGAAAACAAAAAGAATTAATATATAACAAGGCTCAACAGGAAATGTACTCATTACCTTACTCATGTAACTGTAACCCCTCTGTACAGTATCTTTACAGTAAAAATATATATTAAAAAAGAATGTGAAAAAAATCTAATACAGACATGAAAGGGAGTTCTGAAATGATGACAATGCTGTGTCTTGATTTAGGTGCTGCTTATATATGGCTATTCAGTGAAACTTCATTTGGCTCAACACTTATTAATGAACTAGACTCTGTCAGTCACTGTGAATAGATCTGAAACATACATGTTCTGTGAAAAAAAGCAAGTTCCTAATGATGATTCTCATTGTGAAGATCAAAAGATGTTTATGAGTTTAAAAAATAAATTAAAAGGGCTGGGAAGGTGGTTCAGCGGTAGAGCGCTTGCCTTGTATGCATGAGGGCCTGAGTTTGATTCCTCAGCACCACATAAGCAAAAAGAAAAAAGCCAGAAGTGGCACTGTGGCTCAAGTGGTAGAGCGCTAGCCTTGAGCTGAAGAGCTGAGGGACAGTGCCCAGGCCCAGAGTTCAGGCCCCATGACCTGACCCAAAAAATTAATTAATTAATTAATTAATTAAAAAAAGAAAAAAGCAAGTTCCATAAATTTATATTCAATAACTCCACTCCTAAATACTGAAAGAAAACACAAGTCAAGCTTACAGCTAAGTCCCACCTCCTTGGGGATAGAAATCAGGAGGATTATAGTTCAAAGATATTCAGGAAAAGCTATTAATGAGACTCTATCTCAATAGATAAGCTGGGAATGGTGAAGTATGGCTGTTATTTGAGCTACATGGAAGGATTATAAATAGGAAGATCACAGTATAAAGCTGTCCCGGGGGAAAAAATGCAAACCCTACAAAATCCAGTAGCAAAAAAATGCAAAAAGCGAGTTGCTAATAGAGTACCTGCCTCATAAGCTTATAGCTCTGAGTTCAAATCAGGCATTGATGGCTCACACCTGTAGTCCTAGCTACTCAGGAGGCTGAGATCTGAGGATCACAATTCAAAGCCATCCTGACCTGAAAAGTCACTGTGAAACTCTTATCTCCAATTACCACCAGAAAACTGGAGGTGAAGCTGTGGCTCAAAAGTGGTAGAGCACTCGCTTTGAGCAAAATTGCTCAGGGACAGTGCCCTGAGTTATAGAATCATGGAATTTGGAAGGCGATGCTTAAATGGACATCTTTCTTGAACTATTTTAAATGCTATGATAGTTTCCTGTTTATATAAGACAAGAGAGGCAATCTGACTCAGTACAGAAATGGCTTTCTAGAGATGACACCTGAGATATATCTTACATAATAGACCTCAATTATATGATTAGACATTAACCAGCATTTAAGCCTGGTAGTGACTGGCTGGCCTTGACTTCACAATCCCCATGCCTCACACTGCCAAAAGCTACTATGACAGCTCTCCATCACCACACCTGGCTGATTATGACTCATCTGAGAACAAACAAAAATCATCCTCTGCTTGCAAACACCTTATAATGTATTCAGTGTAGACCAGTTTCACTGTGTCAAAAATACATTAAAAACAATTTCTTATAACTTCCAATAACTTCACTTATGATAATGAAAAGGTCACTATTAACTTCTCTCTCTGTCTTGTTTTATAACTTAAATTTACTTGGATTCCTTCCTGTTTCTCTTGTCTATACTTTTGTTTATTCCTCTTCCTTAGCCTATGTATCTGTCCATATATCTGTATTTTTTGAGTATTTATTCTCTTTGCATCTTGCCAGATTTCATTCTTAGATTTATGCTGTTTATAAATTGAACAAAATCTGCTGAATAGCAATAGCTGGGAAGCACTGTGTAGAGCAGCAAAGAAAATCCAAAAGCTATTTAAATAAGAATTATTTCTCACCTTGAGGTTTAAAAAATTCTATAATAAAATTAAGTGTAAACAGCACACAAAGCTGACCATATTTATTCTCTTAGTCTGTTTTGATTGGCTATAAGCCTAATTGGATTTCTGAATGTGGGAAAGTTATATATTATGTTCATATTTGAATTTTAATGTTCTCAGTTGAACAGTAAGAATCATTCTATCTCACTGAATTGCAGTAAGAAGAAAAGGTTTCAAAAAATGAGTAACAAAATAAATGGGAAGGCACCTCCAGTTTCAAACGCAAATACTGGGTCATTAAGCAAGATTCAAGTCTTATTAAAATTATTATTATATATGCCACATTCTCTGAAAATAATAAAATTAATGTTTTTCCTAGTCCTGGGGCTTAAACTCAGGGTCTAGGTACTGTCCCTGATCATCTTTTGCTCAAGGCTAACACTACCACTTGAGCCACAGCACCACTTCCAGCTTTTTCTATTTATGTGGTACTGAGAAATCTAATCCAGGGCTTCATGCATGGTAGGCAAACACTCTACCACTAAGCTACATTCCCAACCCTAAAGTTAATTTCTAATTAGTAACCTAAGACATTGATCAAGATGCTTTATACTATAAACTGACATGTTGAATTAAAAACTACTTAAAGTTAATAATTAACTAAGATAGACTTTAAGAATAGCTCACATGCTAGTGGAAGTTTGAAATCACACTGTAAATAACTCATTCATTAAAGAATAAACCAATGAAAATTAGAAAACTCACAGAACTAGACAAAAGTATTATGTAAAAATATTTGTAGCAACACATAGCTGGAGCCAAATTTCAGGGACCTGTATGGCTTTAAGTGTATCGAGTAGAATAAAAATAAGAAAACAGTGAGCTTGGCATTCAAATACAAGTTGAAACCACCTCCCCATAAAACCAAACCAAAGAAAGCAGAGTAAAGAAATAATAAAGAGAGGCTGGGAAGGTGGCTCAGTGGTAGAGCGCTTGCCTTGCATGCCTGAGGCCCTGGGTTCGATTCCTCAGCACCACATAACCAAAAAGAAAAAAGCCGGAAGTGGCACTGTGGCTCAAGTGGTAGAGCGCTAGCCTGGAGCTCAAGAGCTGAGGGACAACGCCCAGGCCCAGATTTCAGGCCCCACGACTGGACCTCCCACCCCAAAAAAAGGGAAGAAAGAAATAATAAAGAACAGAAAATGAAATAAAAATTAAGAATCTAGGGTTGGAGGATATAGAGTGTTTGTCTAGCATGTGCCAAGCTGCAGGTTTGATCTCTAGTACCCTTCTCCATTACACAAAGTTAGGAAGATGATAAAGACAACTGGAATTGACACATTTTCTAGCAGGATTATCAAAGAAAAAAACTGAAGGCATCAGTAAATAATATTAAAGACAGAGAAAGACCATAATTGCAAATTTAACAGATTAAAAAAGAAAATACTTTCGGTGAATGTATGCTAAAGTATTTTAGAGTTCATATAAAATGATCTATACCTAAAAAGTGACTTAGAAAAAGTAACTTAAGAAGGAATAGAAAACCTAAAGGAACATGTATATCCATTAAATTGAATCAGCAGTTACAAAATTCCCCCCCAAAGAAAAACAGGCCCCAATAACTACAATTTCTACTGTATACCCATGATTCAAGTATTTATCTTATACAAGCTCTTTCAGAAAATAGAAAGAGATTGCTTGCTGTTTGTCCAAATACATTTTCCTCTTCTTCCCAGGCAAAAAGACTACACATCCCAGCTTCCCATACCATTAGATGAAGCCATGTGTCTGAGTTCTAACAATGGAATTTAACTGGAAGTGATGTCATAAAAGCCTCCCAAGCATTTTTCTTCATGTTCTTTCTCCTTGTGACAGATATGATCCTAGAAAATCTTTGGCAACCACATGATATCATCACAATAATCAATTGAATCCAATAGACAATATAGAAAATTCAACCTAATACAGAAGAATACATATTCTTTTCAGCTGCATGTGGTACATTATCTAATATAGTGAAGAAGTTGAAAAACCTGTAAAACTTATAGAAATAACATTTCTAAGTAACCCATGGGCAAAAAAAAGAAAAATCTCAAGGAATAATAGAAAACACTAGCCAAGCATTAGTAGCTCATACTTATAATCCTAGCTATTCTGGAGGCTGAGATCTGAGGATCATCATTTAAAGCCAGCCCAAGCAGGAAAATTTATAAGAGACTTATCTCCAATTAACCACCAGAATACCAAAATAGGAACTGTGGCTCAAGTGGTAGAGTGCTAGCACTGAACATAAAATCTCAGGGACAACACCCAGGCACTCAGTTCAAACCCCATGACTGGCAAAACAACAACAACCAAAAAAACCCACAACACAACAAACTCTCTCTATAGAAAATGAAAGCATATCATACTTAAAAGTTGATGTAGGGCTGGGAAGGTGGCTCAGTGGTAGAGCGTTTGCCTTGTATGCCTGAGGCCCTGGGTTCGATTCCTCAGCACCACATAAACAAAAAGAAAAAAGCCAGAAGTGATGCTGTGGCTCAAGTGGTAGAGCGCCAGCCTTGAGCTGAAGAGTGGCGCTGTGGCTCAAGTGGTAGAGCGCTAGCCTTGAGCTGAAGAGCTGAGGGACAGCGCCCAGGCCGAGTTCAGGCCCCATGACCGGACCCCCCCCCCAAAAAAAAAAGTTGATGTAATGCCAACAAAACAATACTTAGAGGATATAATTGACCATGTTTTCTACAGGAACAGTTTTCTAGCTTTCTAAAATTTGTGAAAAATCATCATACTTTTATTCCCAATGTACTATAGATCTAGATTTCCTAATAGCTTCTATGGATAGTCAGAGAGGCTTAGATGGGTAGCTAGAGTGGCTTTAGGAATAAGTATTTATCAGACTTTCCTTTGTTTTTTGAAAAGAAAATGAAATCCAATGATTTTATATGAAGATTTAATCAGCTATTTCTCCTGGAAATTCTAAACTTTTTTTTATTTTGGCTCATTTTCAACCTATTATCCTTAATTTCTGAGAAATAAATCAGAAAAATAATCCACTAAAAATACTGGGATTTGGATTTATAGAAATAAATTTAATCAGAGATTAAGGATTTTTTATGATTAAAACTATAAAGAACTGAAGAAACAGTAGAAGACACTAAAGTGAAAGATTTCCATATTTTTAAACAGCAGAATTAATATGTCAAATGGCCACATTTCCAAAAGACATGTACAACTTTACTACAATTTTCATAAAAATTCCAATGACATTTTTCGAAGAAATAGAAAAACAATTCTAAAATTCCAGCCTATGAGGGAGCACATGTGCCTAAGAAGCATAAAGACCCTAAACTAAAATCCCTTCACCACCTCAAAAGCATTTGGCCTTAAATAAATTTAATTTGCTACCTGATCCACAGTGGAACATAGTGAAAGGTTCATTCTTCCATTTGAGAAGTTAAATTCATTAATTCCACAAGTACTGTTGTATACTAGTACTGATTCAGAAGCTTGTAATACTTTGACAAACAAGAGTCCTACAGCTTACATTTTAGTAGGAGGAGACAAATAATAAATATATAATCAAGTAAGCTACTTTTAGAGATTGATAAACATCTTGAAGAAACTACCTAGTAACCAGGTAGAAGCTGTGTAGGAATCTCAAAAGAATGTATTTTCTTCTTGTCATTCATAGAAAGATTTGAATGGTCAATCTGAGACACTGCCTTTATTTGTCACTTACACTCAAATCAGAGATTTTAATTGTTTTTAAATAGTGCTAGGGAGCCTAGTTTAGGGACATAGAAAAGTTGAAAATATGGCATCAATAAAGAACAACATCAAGAATGATCAGTAAGTCTGTTGATCTTCACCAAGATAGTCTTCAACTATACCTCTCAAGTCTCCTTTGAATTTACACAAGTTCTCATATCTATAACCTTTCTTCCAAAAGGTATGTTACAAACCAAAAGATAAACATACATCACTGTCTAAGTACTCAAGTACTAGTTTCTGTAGCTTGAAGCTGTGATACCACTGAAGCCACTGTTCGCTTTTGTTCATGCAGTTGTAGCATCCTCTGGTGGGCATAAATTTATTTTATGGCTTTTGAGAAAAAGTTCTGTAACTTCTGGCACAGAAATAAGATATACAGTGGTTTATTATTTTCACTGTTATCAATTTCACAAAGCATTATGCTTATTGAACGATCTAAACAAATATCTCAGGAAAATGTAAACTATATAAGAATTAAATAATATTGTTATTGCTAATAATGAGTGGTAATGTGCTATCTGAAAAACCTTCCATTCAAGGTTGTAGTGTGTGTGTGTGTGTGTGTGTGTGTGTGTGTGTGTGTGTGTGTGTTGTTGTTGTTGTTGTTGTTCCTGAGGCTTGCATTCAGGGCCTGAGCACTGTCACTGAGCCTTTTGCCCTAACACTAACACTCTATTACTTAAGCCACTGCTTTTTTGGTGCTTAATTGGAGATAAGAGACTCGTGGACTTTCCTTCCCCAGGCTGGATTCCAACTGCAATCTTCAGACCTCAGCCTCCTGAGTAGCTAGGATTACAGGGATGAGCCACTTGCACCGGCCATTGGAATTCTATGAGGAAAATACAATTTAAATTCTCTAATTGAGTGTTATCACATTTATCATCCATTCAAAAAATTTAAAGCACAATTAGACTGGGTACTGGTGGCACTCATCTAGCTACTCAGGAGGCTGAGATCTGAGAATCGAGGTTCAAAGCCAGCCTGGGCAGGAAAGCCCGTGAGACTCTTATCTCCATTAACCACCAGAAAACCAGAAGTGGCGCTGTGGCTCAAGGGGTAGAGTGCTCACCTTGAACTGAAGAGCTCAGGGGCAGCGCCCAAGCCCAGAGTTCAAGCCCCACGACCAACACACATACATACACACATACACACACCCACACCCACACACACACACACACACAAGATCTTTAGTTCTTATAAGATGCTTCATAGCCCTGTTAGTAAAAATACTGATTATATTTAAATATGTAAATAAATATATAATATATTGTATAAATAACATAGCTTATATAAATAATATAGAATATAGAACTAAACATATAGTATTAAATTATATACGCAAAAGGTACAATTTTTTTTTTTTTTGTCGGTCATAGGGCTTGAACTCTGGGTTTGGGCGCTGTCCCTGCACTCCTCAGCTCAAGGCGAGTGCTCTACCGCTTGAGCCACAGCGCTAGTTCTGGTTTTCTAGTGGTTTATTGGAGATAAGAGTCTCATGGACTTTCCTGCCTGGCTGGCTTTGAACCGCGATCCTCAGATCTTAGCCTTCTGAGTAGCTAGGATTACAGGTGTGAGCCACCGGCGCCTAGCTCAAAAGGTAGAATTTATACCACCTGTAAATATGAGAAATTTTCACATTACTCAATATATAGTGCTTGTTTTTTTAAAAAACAGTTTCAGGATAGAGTGAGTCTTTTCTTACTTAGTACTACTCTTCTGAAACATTTTTCACCTACTCTTCTTGAATGTATGCTTATTTTTAAAGGTTCAGTACAAGTGCCATTCTATGAAGCTCTCCCAGATTTTACTGGCTGGAATCAATTCTGCTTCTTCTCTCCTTCCTCTATTGTTTATAGTTTATCTATAGCACCACCAGCCTACTCCTTATTTGCTACTCTCAAGGGAAAACAACAAAACCCTCAAGAATCAGGAGGAAGCAATTGGACATGCACATGCTAAGTCAAAGTTTGCAGAAAGAGGGCTTTGTAATTTAATTCAATATCAGTTGAGCCAGATGCTATTTTAGCATTAAAAAAAATAAAATCATGCTACTAAAAAGAATATGAATATAATTCATATGCCAGAAGAGAGCTATTGATAGATTTAGCTTCTTTGAGAGATTTTTTTTTTTCTTGTTGGACTGATTTTAACTCAGGGTTTGACTAGGCAGGGTCTCTGCTGCTTAAGCCATATGTCTAGTCTCCTGATTTTTTTTTCTGGTCCTGGGCTTGAACTATGGGCCTACGTGCTGGCCCTAAGTTCCTCCTTTTACTCAAGGCTAGCACTCTATCACCTGAGTTACAATACCACTTTCAGCTTTTTTGGTGATTAATGGAAGATAAGAGTCTCATGGACTTTCCTGCCTTGGCTGGCTTTAGACTATGATCCTCAGAACTCAGCCTCTTGAGTAGCTAGGATTACAGGCATGAGCCACCAGCACCTGGCTCCCTTAAGGGGATGGAAGAAAAGTTTAGAATTACTTCCCTCCTTATTCAGCAAGGAAATAGGCAAGAGAGATGATAGTGACATAGTATAATTGCATGACTGAGGCTTGATTTTCTAGGCATAAAACCAGATTAGAGGAAAGGCTACACCCTGGAACAGAGGCAAAGATTCCTGAGTAGCTAGGATTACAGGCAGGAGCCACCTGCCCCTGGCCTATTTAAATATTTTTTCAACAAATAATCTATTGCCAATAAGACTTGTCACAATCTCACTATGCAATTCCCTTTCTCACTTAAAGCTTTTGTTTAAAGGAATCTTTACTACATACTGGACTGCCACACATGTAACTGAAAGGAGTTTTGGGCAGAAGGAAAATGCTCTGATCCTTCATTTCTCTCTCTCTCTAGATAAATATGAAAGACTCACATATTCACATTCCTTATGATCATTTTTATAACACTAGATAAATTGTGTCTTTAGGATTTTTTTTAGCACGCTAGATGTGTTAGTTAGCTTTGTCATTGCTGTTGAATACCTGACTAAAACGATTTAAAGGAAGAAAGAATTATATTTGCTCACAGTTTCGTTCTATGATCAGCTAGATATACTGATGAGTTTGTGGCAAGAAAGAAAAACCATGGCAGCAGGATGTAGTTCAGCAAAACTATGCCTCTCATGACAGACAGGAATCAGAATGTACAGGACAGAGAGGGGCCAGGGACAAGATGTCCTTCAAGAACATGATTCAGTGACAACTTCTTCCAGGGAGGCCTCACTCCCATAAATTTTCTAGCACCTCACAATATGGCACCATTAGCTGGGAACTGGATCTTCTGGACAGGAGCCTGTAGGGAATTTTCAAACTATAGCACTAGAGTATATTACAATGCAATACTCTTAGCCCCAAAACAAAGTCACAGAAGCATTTAACCATCAAAAGTATAACCTGTGGAATTCTTTTTTTTTTTTTTTAATTGTATTTTATTTTATTTGAGAACATACTGTACAGGGGGGCTACAATTACATGGGCAGGATAATGCATACATTTCTTACCAAGCATTGCAGCCTCCTCCTTTGTTTACCCTTCACTTCCCTTCCCCGCCTCCCCCCTCCCCCCCACCCAATTTTACCCCCCTCCCCCCACCCAATTTTACCCCCCTCCCCCCACCCAATTATACCCCCCTCCCCCCCCCCACCAACATTGTAAAGCTGGTTTTGACATGACACTTTGTACTTCTCATTGTTGCAACAGGTCCACCTGAATCCTTAAACGACTTGTTTGTCCCCATCTCCTCCACATGTTATACTGACATCAAATATAGTGAAAGCGGGGGTTACACTGTGGGGGAGGGACATACAAAGCAACAAAGAAATAATCTTATAAATGCGTTAGAAACACATGCATGAAAGAAACGAAAACATTAAAATACATATTTAAGGGTTCATTTTCCTAACATCACATTATCTGACCTTTTCCGCTTGACTCATACCTATACTAGATATTGCAAATAAGGGAAACCATGGGACCTATGCTTCTTTGGGCCTGGCTTACTTCACTTAATATAATTTTTTCCAAACCTTTCCATTTCCTAACAAATGGGGAAATGTCATTCTTTCTGATGGAGGCATAGAATTCCATTGTGTATATATACCACATTTTCTTGATCCATTCATCTACTGAGGGGCATCTGGGTTGGTTCCATATCTTAGCTATGGTAAATAATGCTGCAATAAACATAGTTGTGCTGGTAGCTTTAGTGTGGTCTTGTTTGTAAACATTTGGGTAAATGCCCAAAAGTGGGATTGCTGGATCATAGGGGAGATCTATGTGAAGTCTTCTGAGGAACCTCCATACTGCTTTCCAAAGTAAACATGATAAATCTTTTTTTTTTATTTTTTATTTTTTTGTCGGTCATGGGGCTTGAACTCTGGGCCTGGGTGCTGTCCCTCAGCTCTTCAGCTCAAGGCTAGCGCTCTACCACTTGAGCTACAGCGCCACTTCCTAACCTGTGGAATTCTTGCAGATAAATAGCTTATGGAATACTTGTTCAAGTCTTTGAGTGTTAAGAAATAACATCAGGCTTAGTGTGTACCTCAGTGGTAGAGTACAACAGATGTCCTTCATAAAAGAGCCCCCAAAAGCCGGGCGCTGGTGACTCATGCCTGTAATCCTAGCTACTCAGAAGGCTGAGATCTGAGGATCACAGTTCAAAGCCAGCCCGGGCAGGAAAGTCCATGAGACTCTTATCTCCAATAAAATCCACTAGAAACCGGAAGTGGCCCGGGGCTCAAGTGGTAGAGCACTTGCCTTGAGCTGAAGAGCATAGGGACAGTGCTCAGGCCCAGAGTTCAAGTCCCACAACTGACAAAAAAAAAAAATAAGAGCCCCCAAGATTGAGCTTCAGCACCAAAAAGAAAAATGTTTAAATACTGAAAGTGTGTACGCACACACAAGAAAGCATTGTGATCGGGCTTAGCTGCAGTTCTTGGGGCAGGTTTGTCATCTGTAGAACATTACTTACATTTATTAAAGTTACTTTCAAATAAAAAATAATAAATTTGCCGGGCGCTGGTGGCTCACGCCTGTAATCCTAGCTACTCAGGAGGCTGAGATCTGAGGATCGCGGTTCAAAGCCAGCCCGGGCAGGAGAGACCGTGAGACTCCTATCTCCAATAAACCACCAGAAAACCGGAAGTGGCGCTGTAGCTCAAGTGGTAGAGCGCTCGCCTTGAGCTGAAGAGCTGAGGGACATTGCCCAGGCCCAGAGTTCAAGCCCCACGACCGACAAAAAAAAAAAAAAATAAATAATAATAATAAATTTGTGGAAAATGTTCCATGCTTTTCTCAACACTACAATTCTAAACTTCAGATACACAGATTTCTAATAATAATTAGTTATTTTAGTTTTCAACTATTCAACTTGTGCCAGGTACTAGTGGCTCTTGACTGTAATCCTAGCTTCTCAGGAGGCTGAGAATCGTGGTTTGAAAGGCCATAAGACTCTTATCTCCAATAAACTACTGAAAAAAAAGCCAGAAGTGGAGCTGTGGCTCAGATGGTAGACTGCTAGCCTTGAGTAAAAGGAGTTAAGGAACTGTGCTCAGGTCCTGAGTTCAAACCCTGGAATGGCACATAAACAAAGACCTATTCAATTTGTTAGGAGACAAATTTGTTATGATTTTTCTTGGAATATTTCTTTTCTTTTTTTTTTTTTGGTCGGTCATGGGGCTTGAACTTTGGGCCTGAGCGCTGTCCCTCAGCTCTTCAGCTCAAAGTTAGCGTTCTACCACTTGAGCTACAGAGCCACTTCCTTGTTATGATTTTTGAAATATACTTAATGCCTATTTTTTTAGACTTTTGCATTGTTTGGATTGATTTAGTAACTTAAATGTGATGTTGGTTGTAAATCAACAGATTACTTCCTTTCGAAATATGTTTCAGAGTCTACTCTTTTATAAGTCATTCCTGCTACTTATCAATGTAAGGATGTCATAGGCAACTTCTGATTCTTTCTTGTCTTTAGCAGCTTACTATTTTAGAAGTCTAGGGGAAATTCTTTCCAAATGTTCTAAAGATTCCATAATATGGCTATCTTTAAATCTCACATTCTTTGCTACTTGAGAGTGTCAATTTAAACAAACTCATCTTTCCTTAAATCAATTCTGATATTGTTGCTTTCTTTGCTTTTTAAAATAAATTTAATAATGGATCCCATGTCTGTTACTTGATTCTAAAGTTTTCTTTTTTTTTTTTTTTTTTTTTTTTTGTCAGTCCTGGGGCTTGAACTCTGGGCCTGGGCGCTGTCCCTCAGCTCTTCAGCTCAAGGCGAGCGCTCTACCACTTGAGCTACAGCGCCACTTCCGGTTTTCTGGTGGTTTATTGGAGATAGGAGTTTCACGGTCTCTCCTGCCCGGGCTGGCTTTGAACCGCGATCCTCAGATCTCAGCCTCCTGAGTAGCTAGGATTACAGGCGTGAGCCACCAGCGCCTGGCTTCCAAAGTTTTCTTGAGTTTACCTTGAATGTTCTTTTTTGTTTGTTTGTTTTTTGATGGTCATGGGGCTTGGACTCTGGGCCTGGGCATTGTCTCTCAGCTCGTCAGCTCAAGGCTAGTGCTCTACCATTTGAACCACAGCACCACTTCTGGTTTTCTGAGTGGTTAATTGGAGATAAGAGTCTCATGGACTTTCATGCCCTAGCTGGCTTTGAACCTCAATCCTCAGATCTCAGCTTCCCGAGTAGTTAGGATTACGGGCGTGAGCCACCAATGGCCAGCTACCTGGAATATCCTTGTCGTAATAACAATCAAACCTACCTATTCTGTAGCTTGCCTGAAGTTTTCATTGATTTTTATTCTACAGAATTTAGGAGGACTACAGTAAGTTAATCTTCCTTTATTTGGATTAACTTTGGTCAGTAATTTTTCTGAGAATATTTGCCAAGTGTTTCTATTTTTATTTAAACTATTTAAAGGGCTATGGATATAGGTCAGTGGTAGAACAAACTTGCTAGTATTATGGTTTGGATATGAAGTGTCCCTTCAAAAGAGCCATGTGTTGAAGATTTGGTCCTCAAGCTAGTGGTGCTATTGAGAGTGATTGTACCATGAGAGCTCTCAATTCCTCACAAGAGATGCCTGGATCAGAAGGGCAATTAGGAGGTAGGGCCTAGTTGGAAGAAGTGGGTCACTGGGAGTATGTCTTGAAAGGGTCTGTCTTGTCCCAGGGATCCTTCTTTTTTTTATGTTTTTTTATTGTGAAAATACCATACAGAGGGATTACAATCACATGAGCAAGGTAATGAGTACATTTCTTATCAAGCATTATTGCCTCCTCCTTTGTTTTTCCCCTACCATCCCTGCCCTCCCATCTCCATGACTACACTCTCCCCCACCCCTTCACCCCGCACTCCGCCAAAGTTGTAAAGGTCTTGTTTATCTCATTGTTGCAATGGGTCCACCTGTATCCCTATTTAAACAATTTGTTTTTTTCCCTTCCCTTCCCCAAATTATACCAACATCAAATACTGTGAAAACAGGGGTTGTACCATGGGGGAGGGACATACAAAGCAACAAAAAAAAAATCACCTTATAAATACGTTAGAAACAATAGCAAGAAAGAAAAAAACACGTGTGTCCTTATTTTGGGGTTCATTTTGCCTAACATCATCTTATCTGACCTTTTCTGCTTGTCTCAGACATATACTAGTTATTGCAAATAAAGGAAACTATAGGATCTATGTTTCTTTGGGTCTGGCTTACTTTACTTAATATCATTTTTTCCAAGTCTTTCCATTTCCTAACAAATGGGGCAATGTCATTCTTTCTGATGGAGGTATAGAATTCCATTGTGTATATATACCACATTTTCTTGATTCATTCATCTACTGAGGGGCATCTGGGTTGGTTCCATATCTTAGCTATGGTAAATAATGCTGCAATAAACATAATTGTGCTGGTAGCTTTAGTATGGTCTTGTTTGTGATCATTCAGGTAAATGCCCAAAAGTGGGATTGCTGGGTCATAGGGGAGCTCTATGTGGAGTTTTTGAGGAACCTCCATACTGCCTTCCAAAGTGGTTGAACAAGTTTACACTCCCACCAACAATGCAGTAGGGTTCCCTTCTGTCCACATCCCCTCCAGCATCTATTGTTATTAGAGTTCTTGATTATAGCCATTCTAACTGGGGTGAGGTGGTATCTCAATGTTGTTTTGATTTGTATTTCTTTTATGGCTAGAGAGGGTGAGCATTTCTTCATGTGTCTGTTGGCCATCTTCTTTCCTCTTCAGAGAAGTTTCTCTTTAATTGGGCTGGGAAGGTGGCTCAGTGGTAGAGCTTGCCTTGCATGCCTGAGGCCCTGGGTTCGATTCCTCAGCACCACATAAGCAAAAAGAAAAAAGCCGGAAGTGGCGCCATGGCTGTAGTAGTAGAGTGTTAACCTTGAGCTGAAGAGCTGAGGGACAACGCCCAGGCCCAGAGTCAGGCCCCACAACCGGACCCCCCCAAAAAAACAAAAAACAAAACAAAAAACAAAAAACAAAAGCTGGACATGGTGCTAGCGATCAAGTGGTAGGGTGCTAGCCTTGAGCACAGAGAGGCTCAAGCACAGGGCCCAGACCCTGATTTCAAGCCCCAGGACTGGCCAAAAAAAAGAAGAAGTTTCTCTTTAAGTCTTTAGCCCACTTATTTAATGGGCAGTTGTTTCTTTGAGGATTTGTTGTTGGGGGATTTGATTTTTTGAGTTCCAGGTATATTTTAAATTTGAGACCCTTGTCCATTGTATAGCTAGTGAAGATCTTCTCCCAATCCGTGGGCTTTCTATTGATCTTGCTACCTATGTCCTGTGCCATGCAGAAGCTCTGCAGCTTCATGCAATCCCATTTGTCTTTGATTTGTTGTGTTTCTGGGTCTCTATTGTTTCCCTATCTGCCTCCTTCCACCACAAGATGAGTTGATTTGCTCTGCCATGCCCTTTCACTATGTTGTTCTGCCTCCCAACAAATGGATGCCTGGAAACAACAGAGCCAACTGACCACAGACTCAAACTTCTAAAACAACAGAGCCAACTGACCACGGACTCAAACTTCTAAAACTGAGCCAAGGGAAGCCCTTCCTTAAGTAGTTTTTTTTTTTTTTTCCTACAGATTTTTTTGTTGCAGTGATGGAAATCTGGATAGCTTAACTAGCATGTGGGAGACCTTGCATTTGATCACCATCCCCATGGATAGTAAAGGTCATAATCCCCTGTGATATGCTTTATATCAAGTACTGTGGGTTTTTTTTCCTCTTTATTTTGTTGTTTAACACATAAAATAATTTTGAATTCAGAGCTTTCAGTACATCATGTTTTTCACGTTCTGAAAATATGGTGAAATATCTTTAAGAAATGTTATCAATCTACTGAAAATGTGGTATTTTTCATTTTTTGAAATGTTTTTGTCATCCTGCAGAGTTCATTACATTTAATACTGAGATGCTGAGTCATTTTTACTCTCATAAGCTTTCCTTGTTGCATTTATGAACCATGTGTCAGATTAAATTATTAATATTTATCAAAGTAGATTGGTTGGGTATTTGTTTTTTTTGTTTTTTTTTTTTTTTTTTTTTTTTTTGCTTTTTAAAAACTAATATTTATTATAATATTAGCAATATTTATAAATTTTATTTATTTACTCAGTCTTTTTTTTTTTTTTTTTTTTTTTTTAAATTGTATTTTATTTTATTTGAGAACATACTGTACAAAGGGGCTACAATTACATGGGCAGGATAATGGATACATTTCTTACCAAGCATTGCAGCCTCCTCCTTTGTTTACCCTTTGGTTGGGTATTTGTTAACTGACTCCTTTGGGAAATTAATTAAAAATTCCTGAGCCAAGTTTGGTGTACACACCTATAATCCTAGCTACTTAGGAGGTGAAGACAGGAGGATAGTGGTTCAAGGCCAGCCTACCCAAAGTTAGGAAGATTCTGTCTCAAAAACAAGCTTGGTGGGGCTGGGAAGGTGGCTCAGTGGTAGAGTGCTTGCCTTGCATGCATGAGGCCCTGGGTTCGATTCCTCAGTACCACATAAGCAGAAAAAGCTGGAAGTGGTGCTGTGGCTCAAGTGGTAGAGCACTAGCCTTGAGCTGAAGAGCTGAGGGACAGTGCTCAGGCCCAGGGTTCAGGCACCATGACTGGCCAAAAAAAAAAAAAAAACCAAGCTTGGTATGGTGGCTCATGTTTGTAACCTCAATTACTTGGGAGGGAAAGGTTAACAGGATCATAGAGGCAAATCTCAGCAAAGTTAGTGCAAGACACTATCTAGAAACTAAAGTAAAAGCAAAAAGGACTAGGACATGGCTCAATTGTTAGAGTGTTTGTCTAGCAAATCTGAGGTCCTGACTTGAATAGCTAATACTTCCAAAAAGTCTTTTATGATATAGAATCTGGTTTTTTGTGTGTTTTTTAAACTTCTTATGATTGCCCAAAATAAAAGAATTGAATTTGAGGGTTTTTTTATTATTCATCTTCTGTAGATTTTTTTTGTTTCTCATTTATTTATTTGTCTACTTATTTTGAAACAAGGTCTCTGTATGTAGCCCACACTAGCTGTAAACTCAGTATTTTCCTTGTTTTGACCTTCTGTGTATGAGGATTACAGTCCTGCGTCATAATACCTTGCTCTGTAAATAGATATTTTATTTAACCAACACTTGGCTTTATAAAATAATTTTAAGTAAAAGTGTTTGTTGCCCATAGACTTTGGTTCCTGTTGTGTTGAAACATTCAGTTATCCTAGCATCCATCATATTATCCTCTTCTAACACTTTAAAAATTAAACTTTAAAGTGTGGCCTGCTTTGAATTTGAAAATAGGAGCTGTCCAATATAAACAGTTCAATTTAGCACTGATATTGACTCCCTTACATTTTATCTGAAGAGCCTAAAAGACAACTAGAATACAATAAAGCAGATGCTCTAAATCACATTATTGTTCAATATTAAATCATTATTATAATTATTATCTTGTAAAATTCTAAGAAATAGTCAAAATATACTAGAAAAATCTTCTAAACAATTTAGTAAAGAGATTAACTATAACATGAAGTTATCTTTTGGAAGCCAGATTCCATTAGCTTAATTGGGAAAGTAATCAAAATCACCTCATCTATCAAATGGAAGTCATGATAATACTTATCTAAGGATTGTGAGTATTAAATGAAATGATGCATCTGAAGTGTTGGGTTTAGTGCCAAGCACTCTAAAGCCTAAATAATTGCAGACTGGAATCCCTTCTCTTGCTTTCCTTCATCCCTACCTCATCTCAGATCCAAACTGATTCACCTCTAAAATCTTAACTTCTGCATTCTTCTCTTTGACCCAAATATGGTTCTCTACGATTCTTATTGCAGTTTTTATTAACTTATTCCACTATAATTTTGCCTCCTAACACTTTCAAACCCTTGATCATTTTTCTCCAATTTGTTATCACTTTCTAGCTTTACTTTCATACCTACTTTTATTCCTATTCACTATTAGACTTCATGGTCCACAAATTTAATAGAATTTTCTTTTTCTTTCTTTCTTTCTTTCTTTCTTTCTTTCTTTCTTTGTTTCTTTCTTTCTTTGTTTCTTCCTTTCTTTGCTCTATCTTTGTTCTTTCTTTTCTTCCTTTCCTCATTCCCTCCCTCCCTCCTTCTTTCTTTCTTTCTCTCTCTCCCTCTCTCTTTCTTTTTTTTTTTTTTTTTTTTTATGGGTTGTGAACTCCGGGACTGGACACTGTCCCTTAGCTCTTCAGCTCAAGGCTTGAGCCACAGCACCACTTCAGGTTTTTGGTGGTTAACTGGAGATAAGAGTTTCATGGACTTTTCTGCCAGGGCTGGTTTTGAACTACAATCCAGATCTCAGCCTCCTGAGTAGCTAGGATTACAGGTGCGAGCCACTGGCGCCCAGTTTCTTTGTGTGTGTGTGTGTGTGTGTGTGTGTGTGTGTGTGTGTGAGAGAGAGAGAGAGAGAGAGAGAGAGAGAGAGAGAGAGAGAGAGAGAGAGAGAGAGAGTCAGAGAGAGAGAGTCAGAGAGAGAGAGACAGAGACAGAGAGAGAGACAGAGACAGAGAGACAGACAGAGACAGAGACAGAGAGAGACAGAGACAGAGACAGACAGACAGACAGACAGACAGACAGACAGAAAGAATGTCATGGGGCTTGAAGTCAAGGCCAGGGCACTATCCTTGAGCGCTTTTTGCTCAAGGCTAACGCTCTACCACTTTGAGCCACAGTGCTACTTCCAGTTTTCTGGTGGTTTATTGGAGATAAGAGTCTCCCAGACATTCCTGCCCAGACTGGCTTTGAACCTCGATCCTTAGTTCTCAGCCGCCTGAGTAGCTTGAGCCTTCAAGGTTTTGTTTAACTTTAAAGGTATATTGATCATTAGATAAGAAGCCAAGAGACTGGGTTCAAATTAGGTTCATCACTGAACCACAAGAACTGAGCAAGGTATTCAGCCTCTCAATATAATGATTCTTAGAATTAAATGTGGTAATGTATATGGAATATTTACCACAGAGGATGGCATATACTAGACTCAAGCTATTTTATTTAATGATACAAGCAATGATTGCATGCTCTTTATGAAAGAATAACATACCACAAAAATACAGAGCAAAACGTTCTGTTCTTTCATCTTGACCTCTCTTCTCAAATATACACACAGTTACCCTTCTCTGCAGATAACTGCAGCCTTACCTGCATTCTACCAAACTAAATTCTACTGAGTTATCAACCCTAAGCTTAGGTCTCACTTCATCCTGAAGTTTTCTCTGACATTCATAGGTCAGTTTTCTCCTACTGGTTGCTTCTACAAAGCCTCAGGATTACCTCATTCAGAGAAAAAAACTTACTTGTTTTTTAAATTTATACTCAGCCTCTATCAGGAACATCCTGAGTAGGAATTTGCTTTTCAATCATTACATGGCACTAGTTTGTCAGGGAGCTTCATAAATTTTTGTTGAAGGATGAGTTACACTGTCTTTGATCCCTAAAATATCCACACCCATACAAATTACTCTTTTTTCTTATTACAGTATAGTGGGATCACAAATAATTTTATAGGGAAAAGTAGGGTGTGGAGAAATCAGATTAGGAACATCTTCTAGGTAGTGACAGCTAAACATCCTAAAATATGTGTGTAAAAGTATACTAGAGGAAACCAGATGCCACAAATACAGTGGAATCACAATCAAATATTAATACATGCTGAAAAAAAAACTTAAGAGAGGCATCTTAACTATTTTCTATACATATTACATTTAGTATTTTATGGGCTGAGGTCTTAAATATTACTCTTAAGATAGAGATATAGCCAGGTGCCGGTGGCTCACGCCTGTAATCCTAGCTACTCAGGAGGCTGAGATCTGAGGATTGCAGTTCAAAGCCAGCCTAGGCAGGAAAGTCCATGAGACTCTTATCTCCAATAAACCATCAGAAAACTGGAAGTGGCACTGTGGTAGAACTCTTGCCTTAAGCTGAAGAGCACCGGGTCAAAGCCCAAGCCCAGAGTTCAAGCCCCATGACTGTCCAAAAAACAAAAAAAGACAGAGATATAGAATAATATACATATTACTCTACAAGGCTTAATAAATATACCTTTGATCTACCACTGAGGCGCCTTGAATGGCAATCCCCACATGTCATAGGCCAATGGCTTCAGATCTCAACCTTTTGTTTTTCTGCCTAGGATTTTTCTCTAGCAGCAAGAGTATGTTGTGTAAAGGAAGGCTGCCAAAAGAAATATCAAGGGAATTATTCTCTGGAGTCATCCTCAGCCAACTGAGGGAATAGAATTAATGGATAAATATCCCCAGTTTTTTTTTTTTGTCCTTCAGTTGAACAATTGAGTTCTGTTCTGTATAGTCTATTAGAGGATTTCCAGTGGAATTGAGTTCCAGTTGCCCTCAGTGTAACCTACTCATTAACATTTTTTACTTACTCCCCTCCCTTCCCTGTTTTACTTCCTCACCAGGCCTCCCAAATAAAGCTCTTTGTACCCCATTCATTAATTGTGAAGGAACTTAATTTAAGATAAGTTGCTTTAAGTCATGCATAGCTAATATATAATGAGAATGAGTTTGGATTCTGATCACATTGCCCACACTGTATGAAATTATCTCCTCCCTCCTTCCTTCCCTCCCTCCTTTCTCCTCCTCTTCCTCCCCTTCCTCCCTTTCCTTCCTCCCCTTCCTTCCTTCCTTCCTTCCTTCCTTCCTTCTTTCCTTCCTTCTTTCTTTCTTTCTTTCTTTCTTTCTTTCTTTCCTTCTTTCTTTCTTTCTTTCTTTCTTTCTTTCTTTCTTTCTTTCTTTCTTTCCTTCTTTCTTTCTTTCTTTCTTTCTTTCTTTCCTTCTTTCTTTCTTTCTTTCTTTCTTTCTTTCTTTCTTTCTTTCTTTCTTTCTTTCTTTCTTTCTTTCTCTCTCTCTCTCTCTTTCTTTCTCTTTTTCTCCCTGCCCCTTTTTCTTGCAGTATTAGTTTGGACTCAGAGCCTTGTGTTTACTAAGCATATGGAGGACAAATTGCATTTAAAACAACAACAACAACAAAAACACTTGATGGATTCCACTAATAGGAAATATATTTTAGCAGAATTGGTTGCCTTTATCATATTTTATGTTTTATTCCTTTGTAAGGAATAACAACTTTATTTTCCTAAATATTTGCCTTCTTTATCATGGCAGCCTCTGATGTTTGCCTTAATTAGAACGTGATGGTAAACTTGTTTTTCAGAAAGAAGGAAAGAAATTTGCCTCATCATTCTAAAAGCCACACTGGAAAGACCAGAATAGGGCAACATTTTTAATTTAAGAGTTAGTATTTTCCTTCTCTTTTTTTTTTTTTTTGGTCGGTCATGGGGCTTGAACTCGGCCTGGGCGCTGTCCCTCAGCTCTTCAGCTCAAGGCTAGCACTCTACCACTTGAGCCACAGCACCACTTCCGGTTTTCTGATGGTTTATTGGAGATAAGTCTCATGGACTTTCATGCCCTAGCTGGTTTTGAACCTGGATCCTCAGATCTCAGCCTCCTGAGTAGCTAGGATTACTGGCGTGAGCCACCAGCGCTGGGCTTCCTTCTCCTTTTAAAAGTTTTCTGGAGTTAGGGGGGAGGGGAAGGTGGCTCAGTGGTAGAGCACTTGCCTTGCATGCATGAGGCCCTGGGTTCGATTCCTCAGCACCACATAAGCAGAAAAAGTCGTAAGTGGCGCTGTGTGTGGCTCAAGGGGTAGAACGCTCGCCTTGAGCTGAAGAGCTGAGGGACAGCGCCCAGGCCCAGAGTTCAGGCCCCTCGACCGACAGAAAAAGAAAAAGGAAAAGGAAAAGTTTGCTGGGGCGGCAGAAATGGCTATGGCTAGGGCTATGGATGACTGACCCATCATGTCACAGGAGTTGTGATTTGTGGGTGCCTGGACCACTAACCGGAAGCAGAGATGCTCCACGGGAAGTCAGAGCGGAGGGCAGAAGCCAGTCTCTAGGGGGAAATCCCTAGGTTACTCTCAGCTTTGAGAGCAGGGCGCCTGGGTTCAGGTGTTGGAAACCCCAGCCTCTTTACACTGGCTGTCACCCAACCTGGGCTGAGGCATTATGCTGGCAGAAGGTACCAACCTATCTATCTTTGTGTGTGTGTGTGTGTGTGTGTGTGTGTGTGTGTGTGTGTGTGTGTGGCTTGAACTCAGGGCCTAGGCACTGTCCCTGAGCTTTTCCTTTCAGGGCTAACACTCTACCACTTGAGCCAGAGCTCCACTTTCAGCCGTTTGTTGGTTAATTGGAGGTTAGAGTCTCATGGACATTTCCTACCAGGGAAATGTCTTAAAACCAGTCCTCAGATCTTAGCCATCTGAGGAGGTAGGAGTACAGGCATGAACCAACGACTCCAGACTGTTTCTTCCTAATCCAGTCTCACATTCTGGGTAATGGGCCCAGGTGTTTATTTGAGGTAACCCACCCAAGCATCCCGCCAGACCTGGTGGTCTGTGAAACCCTCCGAAGTCCCTGTTTGGGGAACTTCGTCTTTGACCCTCTCAGGAATAAAGTTAGGAGCCCTTAGGTTGGGTCTTATGAAAGTACACAGTGTATTTTAGTCACCTAACATTCGTGTTTAACCTAACAACACGATTAATAGATTTGTATGTGAATCAAAGACCTGAAAGAAATTAAAGGTCAAAACATTGACTTTGGCATTATTAACTTTGACCATTATTTTCAGTAGGTCTTTTTTTTTTTTCCCAACTTACATGCAGCAGTAAGCATCAGCATTACCAAATCTTGAGGAAATGAAACATGGTTTTGCTCTCAGGGGTCACTCAAGTTAGGTAAAAGTACGAATTCAGTTCTATCAGAACTTTTTTATGTCTTTTAAATTCCATGAGCAGGAGCTGGGAAGGTGGCTCAGTGTTAAGAGTGCTTGCCTCGCATACATGAGGCCCTGGGTTCAATTCCTCAGCACCACATAAGCAGCACAAACCGGAAGTGGCACTGTACCTCAAGTGGTAGAGCACTAGCCTTGAGCTGAACAGCTGAGGGACAGCGTCCAGGCCCAGAGTTCAGGCCCCATGGCTAACAACAACAAAAAAAATAATAAATTCCATGAGCAGTAATTAAATATCTACTATGTAGTAAGTTCTGTGCTAGGAACTGCCTGTGCAAATTGAACCCATCTTTGATCCAGTGCTCTGAGCTCACAGCCTTGAGGGAAAGGGGACTGAGCAGGAAACTTACCTTTCAAGGTATAGGACAACTGCTGTTAAATTCCACTACTCGGGTTCAAGACTAGCGGCAGTTCAGGAAGCAGAGAACTGACATAAATGTTTAGAGGGAACAGGAGGGGCTTTATAAAGGAGGTAACATGGGCAACAGGTCATCACAGAAGGGGTTGTTGGTAAGTTGACGTCTGGCTTAAGTTTTGTACTTTCTAAAAGACCTCACTTTTGAAGGCTTTGTTCCATTTCCCTTTTATTTTCTTTTGCCATCTAGTCTGCCTTGCAATTGTGCTGCCTACTCAGCACCTTGGTTTGTTCTCTTGAAACTAGCTAAGGCCAAGGAATATCACTTACAAATATAATTACTTTCAAAAAAAACTTATTTCTGCAGGGACAGTACTTGTAAAGAAAGAATTTTCATTTTTTTAGAATTGGTTTTAGCCAAGTCAACAAAGCACTGTTCCTGCAGCCCATCTGTTAGCACACAAAAATAACCTCACTGTGTTGAAACAGATGTTTAAAATGGTATTCATTAAAATGAGATTCCACCTGTAATAGGAAGCAGAAAGTGGATTCAAAAGGAATGTTGTAAGCTGGCAGCCCTTGCTTTTGCCTTCCTTTCTCTTAGGAATGTGTATCTGTGGACAAAATCTTGCTAATAGGAATATGCTTCTGGTTTTGGTGTCTAGTGAGAGATATTATTACTAATACCGACACAATTACCTACATTACTTAGAAGCGTATCTATCATGGAAAAACATACTCCAATGTGGATGCCTTCTTAACAATGAAAAAGAATTACCTTGGGCAGAGAATTCATGACTACCCCATATAAGTAACAGAAGTGAAAACTTATTGAATGGCATTTGCATCAGGTACATTTTGTCTATTTTTACAAAGATCATATAAAGCAGATATGCTTGTTTTCAAAGGTAAGGAAATTGAGACTGAGCAACATGTTAAATAACTTATCCAGAATCACAATTAGACTGGAATCCAAGAATCAGAAAGTGTGCACTTTCCTCTTTACAACAAGGAGGAGGTATACAGAGGCTCACGCCTGTAATCCTGGCTACTCAGGAGGCTGAGATCTGAGGATCGCAGTTCAAAGCCAGCATAGCCACGAAAGTCCATTGAGACTCTTATCTCCAATAAGCCACTCAGAAAACTGGAATTGGCACTATAGCTCAAGTGGTAGAGCACTAGCCTTGAGCTGAAGAGCTGAGGGACAGCGCCCAGGCCCAGAGTTCAGGCCCCACGACCGACAAAATAAATAAATAAATAATAAATAAATAGCTTTCATTTGTGGTGTTTTCATGTTTGTGCAACCAAGTTATTTGATGAACTATCCACAAGATGGTGCCATGGTTAACATGTTAGCATGGGAATTTAAGAATTAAAAAAGAAAAATACACAACCTACTGTTGTATGAGAATTAAATCAAGTTTGCTTGCTTTTCCTATTACACTCATGCATTTCAAATGCTCAAATGACTATTTTTATATCAAAATTTTTAATTCTTTGCAAGCCCACATTTTCATGGAGCATATTAATCAATAAAATGATAGTCTAGGTGATGACAAAGACATAAATTTGAACTTTACAAAATTAATGGATATGTTTTTACTGCTCTCCTACTCAATTTTTAATGCCAGGATTAAAAATAATGTTCAAATGGCTCGTTTTAACTAGCATGAGTTAATGTTACATATGAGAAAGGTCTTCGCAAGAGACTGAATTAAGTTCTCCAAAATTCATATGTTGAAGCGTTTAAGCTTTGATATGGCTGGGCACTGGTGGTTCTCACCTGTAATCTCAGCTACTCAGGAGGCTGAGATCTGAAGATTAAGGTTCAAAGCCAGCTGTGGAAAACAAATTTGAGAACTAACCAGCAAAAAAGCCAGAAATAGAGGTATGGCTCAAGTGGAAGTATAAAAATGCTACACAACAGCAAAAGGCTCTTAGTTCAATCCTCAGTACTGAGTACACACACACACACACACACACACACACACACACACACACACACACACACACACACACACACACACACACACACACACACACACACACACACACACACACACACACACACACACAGAAAGTCCTGATGTGATGTTATTTGAGATGGAGCTTTGGAGGAGAAGTTAGTGAAATCTGGGTTGTGGGGAAGGTGTGATTCCTTTTAAGAAGAGATACCAGAAAGCCTTCTCTCTTTCTTTCGGTACCGTGTAAAGAGATAGAAAAAATGGCCTTCTGCAAGCCTGGAAAAGAGCTCACCCCAGAAACTGCACCTGATTGTAGTCTTGTATACTAGAACTGTGAAAAAGTAATGGTCTGTTGCTTATCTCTCAGTCTGTGGTATTTTGCTGAAACACATTAAGGTTTGTTTGTTTGTTGTACATGTTAGGCAAGCACTCTACCACTTGAACTCTGCCCTCAGCCCTCTGTTTGAGACAATCTTGCTATCTTTGCACAAGTTGGCCTTAAACTCCTAATTCTCTTGCTTCTGCCTCTTTAGTAACTGGGATTACAAGCATGTACCACCACACAGGACCAGAGTGTGTGTGCACACAGACAAGAACATGAGTGTACTGGCTGGGGTTGAACACATACAAAGTAAGCTCTCTACCTCTGAGCTAGGCATCAGTTAGTCTTTAGCAAAGAAAAGCATCAAAATTGTAGAAAATATTTTATTGGTGCTGGTCCTGTGGCTTGAACTCAAGACCTAGCCTCTGTCCTTAAGCTTTTTTACTTAATGCTAGCGTTCTACCACTTGAGCCACAGCTCCACTTCTAGCTTTCTTGATGGTTAATTGTAGATGAGTCTCCCAGACTTTCCTGCTCCAGCTGGCTTCAACCTGTGATCCTCAGATCTCAGCCTCTTGAGTAGCTAGGATTACAGGCATAACCCATGGGTGCCTGAGTTGAAAATAACTTTTTAAAGGCCTGTATTGTAGATAGGATTAGCTACAATGAATAGCATTTAGCTATTACTTATAGTTAACCATATATTGTTAAGAATAATATTTGAGGTCGTTGCTAATTTAAGTCACTGTATTTGTAGTAAAGATGGTTATATTGGTGAAACACAATCATTTTAAGGAAGTATAGGAAAACTTTGAAAGAGAAACTTATGAGTGAGTAGGGATAATTTTCAATGTTGTCCATGTAGGGAAGTAGATATAACTTGAAATTTCAGAAAGCAGCTGAAGAAGGAAGCTAGGAGGTGGGTAAAAGTGATGCAATAATCATGACTGACAAAGAAATGTAAAAATGTCTTTGGATTTCCTACAAATGCTTAAAACATTATTTTAAGATATCACTAAGTGAGTGCCGGTGGCTCATGCCTGTAATCCTAGTTACACTTGAGGCTGAGATCTGAGGATCACTGTTCAGAGCCAGCCCTGGGCAGGAAAGTCCTTGAGACCCTTATCTCCAATTTACCACCAGAAAACCAGAGGTGGCGCTGTGGCTCAATTTCTAGAGTGCTTGCCTTGAGCTGAAGAGCTCAAGGACAGCACCCAGGTCCAGAGTTCAAGCCCCACAACTGACTAAAAAGAAAAATAAAAGATATCATTAAATTATTATCTCTGCATTTTTCCTCTCATGGTGTACAATTATTATGAATTAATTCAGCTTTGGAACCTTGAAATCCTGTGTGTCCCACTTATTTTTAGTTGATATGATTCAGCCATTACAAGATTTTTGCCAATTTTTCTGTGCAATTAGCTCTAATTATATTTCTCTGTCTTTTCTTTGGGTTACTAAAAAAAATTCTAGATACTATCCCAGATTTTAGTCTAGTAGCCCATTTGTAAAATAATCCATTGCTTAAGAGGTACCTTTCATAAATCCTGTTTTGCTGAAGCAACTACTCAGAAATCTTGTTTCCTTCTAGACTTAGTCTAAACTTTGGAACCTTTAATTAATGCTTTTCTTCCTATCTTTTTTTTGTTGTTGTTGGTCGTGAGGTCTGAACTGGGCCTGGGTGCTTGAGCTCTTCAGCTCAAGGCTAGCACTCTACTACTTGAGCCACAGCGCCACTTCCAGCTTTTTCTGTTCATGTGGTGCTGAGGAATTGAACTCAGGGCCTCATGCATGCGAGGCAAGTACTCTACCACTGAGCCACCTTCCCAGCCCCTTCCTATCTTTTCTTAGTCACTTCTCATCAGTCATTATCAAGTCAAAGGGCCATTTACTGCAGATACTAGTTTTTTGTTTTTAAGAAAATGGGTTTACTTAGATATGTATTTTAATGTTTTTTCTTTCATGCATGTGTTTCTAACGCATTTATAAGATTATCTCTTTGTTGCTTTGTATGTCCCTCCCCCACAGTATAACCCCTGCTTTCATTATATTTGATGTCAGTATAACTTGTGAAGGAGATGGGGAAAAACCAGTTGTTTAAGGATACAGGTGGACCTGTTGCAACAATGAGAAGTACAAGTTGTCATGTCCAAAACGAGCTTTACAACGTCGGTGCGGGGGGGGGGGGGGGGGGGGGAGGAGAAGGATTGGGATTGGGGGGGAGGGGGGAGGCTGGGAAGGGATGTGAAGGGTAAACCAAAGGAGGAGGGTGCAATGCTTGGTAAGAAATGTATGCATTATCCTGCCCATGTAATTGTAACCCCTCTGTACAGTATGTTCACAAATAAAATTAAATTAAATTAAAAAAAAAAGAAAATGGGTTTAGATTAATTAAAAAAGAAAAAAAAAACACAGGCTGGGGAGGTGGCTCAGTGGTAGAGCGCTTGCCTTGCATGCTTGAGGCCCTGGGTTCGATTCCTCAGCACCACATAAGCAGAAAAAAAAAGCCGGAAGTGGCACCATGGCTCAAGTGGTAAAGTGCTAGCCTTGAGCTGAAGAGCTGAGGAACAGCACCCAGGCCCAGAGTTCAGGCCCCATGACCAGATTCCCCCCCCCCAAAAAAAAAACTTTAAAGGTTTGGGATGTGATTCAAGTAGCTAAATAATCGCTTGCGTGCCTAGCAAGTGTAAGACCCTGAATTCAAACCCAGTATGGCAAAAAAAAAGAAGGAAGGAAAGAAGGAAGGGAGGGAGGAAGGAAAGATGAAAGGAATGAAGGAAGGAAGGAAGGAAGCAAGCAGGCAAGGTTGAAATTTCCATACAATTTCAAACTTTAAAATATACTACATCTTGTATATCCTTCACTCAAATTTACAAACTGTAAATGTTTTACTAGAATTTGACAAAACTAATCCAAGAGATTTATCATAGTCCATAGCATGAATAATCTCAAAGCAAGTTTTCTTTACGTTACTAAGTCCCATTTTAAATTGACATCATATTTTGTTAGCTAATATTTACTAAAAAGCCTAACATGATAGTGCGTAGGGACAGGTGGGGACAGGAATTATAATCATCTTCTAACACATATTTGAAAGGCAGAAGTGTAAGAGAGACTAATAATAATACTATAGTCTCTAGAAATAAACTAAAAAATAATTTGTGAAATTAAATTCAGATGAGTTCCCTGTCAATGGAGGTATTTAATGAAGAATTCAAGTATTGATGGAGAGCTTTAGTAGAATGTCATCAATAACCTTGGACTTTACATTGTTTGACGTTTCACTCAAAACTTTTCAGCCAGTATCTATGGCTCACACCTACCATCCTAGCTACTTCAGAACCTAGTTACTTAGTTCAAAGCCAGTCCCAATAGACAAATCCCACAGACTCTTATCTCTAGTTAACCAGCAAAAAGCCCGAACTGGAATTTAAGTGGTGGAACATCAACTATGCATTGAGAGCAAGACTCCAGGGAGAGCTCAAGGCCTGGAGTTCAAGCCCCAGCATTATGTGTGTGTATGTGGACATGCACACATGCTTGCACACGCGCACACACACACACAATTCAAATGCTATTTTCTGATACAAGAAAATACTTAATAGTAGGCATTGGAAAAGCAGTGCAGTAGATAGTAAGATGATAAAAGTTGGAACAATTGGGTTCAGGTCCTTTGCTGTCACTTCATAGCTTGTGTGACTGTGGTCAGTTAGTAACTTTATGACTTTGGTCAATTATTTAACTTCTATGTGGAAGCTTTACCTACCGAGCCACAGTGTGTTTCCTTGTTTGTCAAACAAAAGTATTTATAAGGAGTATTGTAAGGATTTGATAACTTTATTTTGTATGTGCTTAAAACAAACAGTGGCACATTGTATGTTCTATGTGTTATTAAAATATTAAAGATTTAAAAAGTTTTAAGGAACTATATTTAAGATTGAGTTCTAGGGCTGGGAAGGTGGCTCAGTGGTAGAGTGCTTGCCTTGCAAGCCTGATGCCCTGGGTTCGATTCCTCAGCACCATATAAGCAAAAAGAAAAAAGCCGGAAGTGGCGCTGTGGCTCAAGTGGTAGAGCGCTAGCCTTGAGCTGAAGAGCTGAGGGACAGCGCCCAGGCCCAGAGTTCAGGCCCCACGACTGGAAAAAAAAAAAAAAAAAAAAGATTGAGTTCTATACTTTATATAATGCATTTAAAAGTGAAAATGCACTGGGTGCTCGTGACTCACACCTGTAGGCCTAACTATTCAGGAAGCTGAATCTGAGGATCATAGATAGAAGCCAGCCTGGGCAAAAAAAGTCCCCATGAGACTCTTATCTCCACTTAACTACTCAAAAACCAGAAGTGGAGCTGTGGTTCTAAGTGGTATAGTCCTAGTCTTTAGCAAAAGAGCTCAGGGACAGCACCCAGACCCTGAGTTCAAGCCTCACAACCAACAAAAAAATTGACTAATTAAATTTTAAAAATGAAAGTTAAAATACATATTTTTATTCTACTGGAGATGTTGATGCTTTATATACTAAAAGAAAGTCTTTTCATGCCACCATTTAAAAAATAATAAATGGAATCACTTCAATGAATAAAGGATTCTTTCCTATATAAAACCTTAATTATTCCATATCATATTATTTCCTCCACAATTACTCCACATCAAGTTTAAATTCCCAAATTTATTTTAAGGCCTGTCTTTCATCACTTTCTTTTTTGCTTACCCCAGTGCCACAAACCCTTGCTTAACCAACTTAGCCATCTGGAGTTGCAACATCAAGGTCCCCAAACAGCACTTGAGAAACTATGATTTATACTTAATGTGTTACAGGTGGCTTCTTAGGAGAAATGCTTATTTTTTTATGTCATTAAAATGATGGATTTCCACATTCTCAAACTGCATTTCTGTTAAAAGTTTACTCTAGTTCATTTTCTTCCAAATTTGTTTTTTTCCGTACATATCCCCAAATAATAGTTTCAGCCTTACATTTACAGGAGCAAATTTACCCTTAAAAATCCTATTAATGATAGATGGATATTTAAAGATTCAAGAATAGGACTTCCTTCTATTAAAAACATCTTGTGTTTCTTAGACATAATTATACTCGATTTAATTACATGTTTTAGAAATCATCTGGTTAGAAAAAAAGGAAAAACTAGAAATCATCTGGTTAAAAATTGACAGTACTCTTTGTAAAACTATTTGAAGAGGGGCTGGGAAGGTGGCTCAGTGGTAAAGTGCTTGCCTTGCATGCACGAGGCCCTGGGTTTGATTTCTCAGCACCACATAAGAAGAAAAAGCCGGAAATGGCTCTATGGCTCAAGTGGTAGAGTGCTAGCCTTGAGCTGAAGAGCTGAGGAACAGTGCCCAGGCCCAGAGTTCAGGCCCCATGACCGACAAAAAACAAAAAAAAAAAACAAAAAAAAAAAACAAAAAACAACTATTTGAAGATAACAAAAAGGAAAAAGAAAACCATTGATAGGGGCTGGGAAAGTGGCTCGGTGGTAGAGTGCTTGCCTTGCATGCATGAGGCCCTGGGTTCAATTCCTCAGCACCACATAACCAGAAAAAGCCGTAAGTGGCATGGTGGCTCAATTGGTAGAGCACTAGCCTTGACCTGAAGAGCTGAGGGACAGTGCCCAGGCTCAGAGTTTAGGCCCCATGATTGACAAAAAAAAAAAAGAAAAGAAAAGAAAAAAGAAAACTATTGACAGCATATCAAATGAACAGAAGTATACCAATAGGAATGTAATAGATGAAGTTATCTTAACTATAAATTAAGATAAATGAAGTTATCTTTAAGTCTAAAATAAGCAGCTACTATAGAATTTGGCATTTAACCTTTTATATTAGATTCTTATTTGGACCAATTGATTTTCCTTTTTCTTGTTATGCATTAAATTGTATATAGTATGGAATTGGTTTCTGGAAAAACTGACTAGCTACCAATTCATGTTCTTTGAGAATGTTAGTTTCTGATTCTAATTTTTTAAAGAAAAGTATACAGTTAAATAAATACAGTGATTATCATGTCTTCAAGAAATACTATTTACTATACCTTTGCCATCAATGTTTTTACTTTAAAATTTACTTTAAAAATAAATAGAAACTAGCATTTAACATTTCCAAAAGCTTTAGTTTGATGCTGAAAATATCTATTACAATTCGTTGTAAGTAACAATGTTACTACAGTAATAAAATAGACTGAATTTAGGTATGCCTACAAAGATTATCAATCAAGTATGCATCACTACAGTAAATGATAATTAATCTAATATAACCTTATTTTGATATTTTAGGAAAACATTCTTTGATAATGATTGAATGAAGACAATTGTTTACAAAATTTTAACTGTGAAAAACGAACTTCAAGAATGCTACAAAATTAGCCATTTCTATATTTTCTAATATTTAGATGTTCTTGATAAAAGATCATGTGAACAAGCAGTGCTAGCTCCATTTACCTGTATTTTTATTGATCCCTTGGCTACTCTTAAGGACAGGTCATAGGGCTGATTGTTGGACATACGTGGCAGAATTATCTAACCACTATTTAAATCAACTGGCAACTAAAAAATGGTTTCTATTACTCTGAGCTATTTTCTGTATTTGAGTATCTCTAACTGGAGAAGGGAGACATTCTGAATGCTGCCATTTTTGCAACATTAATTCAGGAATTTGGCAGGTGTACGTTTTGAGCCTGGGAACCAGAGAAAAGCCCCAGATCTACTACTCCTCCTATACAAGCCTACCAGGGTTTCCCCTACTTGTCCTATTAAATCACTTGCAAAGACTCCTACCATGTATAGTGCTAAAAAGTTTCCAGTTGTTTTTTTTTTTTTTTTTTTTTACCACTTTATACTTACTAGTTTAGTATAAGGTATCCATTTGATCTATAGCTTACCTGATAATCTTAGTCTTGTTTATTACCAGCTATTCTGGTAGATATGAAGTGATGTCACCTTATGGTTTTAATTTACATTTGCCTTATGACAATGATGTCACAACTTAGGGCCAGTTTGGCTCTCTTCTTTTTTTTTTTTTTGTCAGTCGTGGGACCTGAACTCTGGGCCTGGGTGCTGTCCCTCAGCTGTTCAGCTCAAGGCTAGTGCTCTACCACTTGAGCTACAGCACCACTTCCAGCTTTTTTCTTTTTGTTTATGTGGTGCTGAGGAATTGAACCCACCTCATGCATGCAAGGCAAACGCTCTACCACTGAGCCACCTTCCCAGCCCCCTGGCTATCTTCCTTTAGGCCTGCTCTATTCATTTGTTGATTTAAAGATTTTAAAAAATTATTTTATGTTACATATAGTAGTTCTTTATAAAATCAGAATAGATGTGAAAGGCTAAATAATGTGTTAGGAATATCTTCTCTGAACTTTTACCTTCCTTTTCATTCTCTAACTGGTGTTTTGATGAATTGAGGTTCTAATTTATTAATTTTATTTTAGTTATTGTCTTGCTTAAATCTTTTTTTTTTTTTTTTTTTTTTTTTTGGTCGTGGGGCTTGAACTCTGGGCTTGGGTGCTAAGCTCTTCAGCTCAAGGTGAGTGCTCTACCGCTTGAGCCACAGTGCCACTTCCGGTTTTCTAGTGGTTTATTGGAGATAAGAGTCTCACAGATTTTCCTGCCCAGGCTGGCTTTGAACCGTGATTCTCAGATCTCAGCCTCCTGAGAAGCTAGGATTCTGGCGCCCAGTTTTGTTTAAATCTTATAAGGTCATAAAGATATTTACCTATGTTTTCTTCTATAAATTTTATTATTTTATTTTTAAAATTCATTTTAATTTTGGCCATAAAGGGGTTTGAACTCATTGTGCTGGCCTGGGAAGTGCTCCATGTCTCTAACACTGTTTCTGACTTAAGTATTTTTCATATGGAATCTCATTCCCCTCCCCCCCCATGGTATCCTCAAACTGCAATTCTCCCACTGTGTCCCTCCCATATAGCGAGGATGACAGGTGTGAACCACTACATCCAGCTTATTTGACAGGGATTTTGGTATTACAAGCTCACCTCAAACTGTGATCTTCCTTTTTTTTTTGGTCCGGTCGTTGGGCCTGAACTCTGGGCCTGGGCGCTGTCCTCAGCTCTTCAGCTCAAGGCTAGCGCTCTACCACTTGAGCCACAGCGCCACTTCTGGCTTTTTTCTTATGTGGTGCTGAGGAATCGAACCCAGGGCCTCAGGCATCCAAGGCAAGCGCTCTACCACTGAGCCACCTTCCCAGCCGCAAACTGTGATCTTCCTAATTTCAACCTCTGAAGTTGCTGGGATTGAAGATGTGAGCCACTGCCTAGGTTAGATTCACAATTCATCTTAACTATGCTTATGGCTGGTATGAATTAGGGACTCTCTCATTATTTCTCATATAGATATCCTGTTAGTCTAGCATCATTTAAACATATTTAAACTTACTTAACTGTAGTTACAACTATATTGTAAATCAGGGGACTGTATTTGGATGGATCTATTTCTGAACTCTATTCTGTATCAATATTGGTCTGTATGTCTATTGTACCAATATTACCATATACTTATTACTATAATTCACAGTAAATCTTAAAATCTGTTTCTTCAGGATTATTTTGACAATCCTAGATCTGTTGTATTTCCATATAAATTTTAGAATCAAGTAAACAGTTTCCATAAACTTCAAACCTTCTAGGACTTTTTTTTTTTTTTGGGTCCGGTCTTGGGGCCTGAACTCGGCTTGGGCACTGTCCCTCAGCTCTTCTGCTCAAGGCTAGCGCTCTACCACTTGAGCCACAGCGCCACTTCCGGCTTCTTTCTTTTTTTGCTTATGTGGTGCTGAGGAATTGAACCCAGGGACTCTGGCATTCAAGGCAAGCGCTCTACCACTGAGCCACCTTCCCAGCCCCTTTTATTATTATTTTTTTTTGGGGGGGGGTGCGGTCGTGGGGCCTGAACTCTGGGCCTGGGCGCTGTCCCTCAGCTCTTCAGCTCAAGGCTAGCACTCTACCACTTGAGCCACAGTGCCACTTCAGGCTTTTTTCTTTTTGCTTATGTGCTGCTGAGGAATCAAACCCAGGGCCTCAGGCATGCAAGACAAGTGCTCTACCACTGAGCCACCTTCCCAGCCCTCCTTCTAGGATTTTTATAGAGATTATATATACATACATACATATATATACATATATATATAGCTATAGTGAATTGACATGCTAATAATATTGAGTTTTCTCTCCATGAACATTTCAAGTCTTTAACATCTCTCAGCAATGTATTTTTTGAATACTTTTATTACCCTTAAGTAGTTGTATGAAGGAGCTGCCATTCACTGAACCAGTTTGTGGATACAGTGCATCTTGATCAATGTCACCCCTTTCAACATTCTCACCCACCCCTCCCATCCTTTACTTTTAGGTTATGCCATTTACTAGTTTCTAAGTATCCATTATGCATCTTGATCTGTGTCATCACTTCCACATCCATCTTTACCCTTGGACTCATCCCTTCCCTCAATTCTGTGGTATATACAATGAATTCTTGCCTGCAGATTTCTCCTTTCTCCTTCATCCTTTCACCCCTCTTCCCTTGGCCCCACCCTCCCCTCTTGCAAGGATCCATTTCCTGGTGCTTATTTTGTTGGTTTTTTTCTTAGTCTTTCTAAAGAATTACATAATTTGCACTCTCCATAGTCTTTTACATGTCTGTTAATTCATTTTTTAAGATTATTTAAAATTGTTCTTATAAAGGTGATGTTCAGAGGGGTAGTTAATTCATTTGTAACATCTTGCTTATCACCCAATGTGTTTACTTATAGCTTTATAGACACATGCTAGACACCACTGCTGGCTAGCTTATTTTGCTTAATATAATTTTTGCCAAGTCTTTCCACTTCCTTACAAATGATACAATATCATTCTTTCTCATGGATGAGTAGAATTCCACTGTGTACATACACCACATTTTCTTGATCCAGTTGTTCACTAAAGGGCATCTGGGCTGATTCCATATCTTAGCTATGGTTAATAATGCTGATTGTGTTGTTAGCCTTAGTGTGGTCTTGTTTGTACTCTGTTGGATGCCCAGGAGTGGAAATGCTGGATCATAGGGTAGTTGTATGTTTAGTTTTTTTTTTTTTTTAGGAATCTCTATACTGCTTTCCAGAGCAAATGAACAAGCTTACATTCCCATTAACAGCGTAATAGAGTTCCCTTCTGGCCACATCTCTGCCAGCATTTGTAATTGTTTGTTTTCTAGATAGTAGCCATTCTAACTGGAATAAGATGGAATCTCAGTATCAGCAATGTACTATTGTAACCACAAACATTCAATGTAGAGAGTCATCCTAATCTTGTTGATTCCTTCTTAGATATTAATGTTTTAAATGTTTTTGCCAATTGTACTGCTTTATAAATCTCACTTTCCACTACTCACAGCTAGCATAACAAATATAATTCATTTTTATGTATTAACTTTTCATGTAGTTGCCTTGCTAAATTTAGTAAATTTCCCTTTTTTGCAGATTTCTTATATTTTCTTATATTGTCTATAAGTAACATAACTTTACTTATTTCCAGTTCTTATATATTTAAAAAACTTTTATTTTGGAATAATACTGAATTGAAAATAATGAATAGTGTCATGTTTACCAATATTACGGAAAAGAGTTACCCAAATAACCTAGCTATAAGCTTTGTATAGATGCTTCTTTTTCATGGGACTTGAACTCAGGGCACTAATCCTTGAGCTCTTTTGCTCAAGGCTAATGCTCTAACTTTGAACCACACTGCTACTTCCAGTTTTTGAGTGTTAACTAGAGATAAGAGTCTCAAGAAGACTTTTCTGCCTGGGCTGACTTCAAACCATGCTCCTCGGATCTCAGCCTTCTGAGTAGCTGGGATTACAGGCATGAGCCATGGGTGCCTGGCTTGTTGAAAGTTTTACATGAATGAGTTGAATTTTATCATACCTTCTTGTTCTAGCTATTAAGATGATCATATTGATTTTTCTTCTAATTCTGTTAGTTTAATTAAATTAAATTTTTTCAAATGTTGAACCAACTTTGGTTCTTAGAATGAACCTAACTTAATCATTAGTCATATCAATTTTACATATTATAGAGTTTGGTTTGTCAATACTTTGTTCAGGATTTGGGTATCTTGGTTCATGGGAGATATTGAACAGTGACTTTCTTTTCTTATATTGTCTTTGTCCACAGATGAATAGAATAGTTAAGATAGTTGTACTGGCTATTTAAAACTTGGAAGAGTTGGGCTGCGAAGGTGGCTCAGTGGTAGAGCGCTTGCCTTGTATGCATGAGGCCCTGGGTTCGATTCCTAAGTACCACATAAACAGAAAAACCAGAAGTAGCACTGTGGCTCCAGTGGTAGAGCACTAGCCTTGAGCTAGAGAGCTCAGGGACAGCGTGCAGGCCCAGAAGTGGCACTGTGGCTCCAGTGGTAGAGCACTAGCCTTGAGCTAGAGAGCTCAGGGACAGCGTGCAGGCCCAGAGTTCAAGCCCTATGACTGAAAAAAAATCGAAGTGTTCACTCTTTCACTATAATCTGAAAAATATCATTAATATTAGTGTTTTTCCTTAAATATTTGGAATAATTTTCCTATAGAGCAATATCATCCTGGGATTTCTTTGTGGGAAATATTTTAATTATGAATACAATTTCTTCTCCTCCTCCTCTTCTCTCTTTCCCCCTTCACCCTCTTTACCACCCCCACCTCTGTCATCTACTTTCCCCTTCTCCTCTTCCTCTTCCATCATGGTTTCAGGGTTTGAACTCAGGTCTTTATGCTAAGCAAATGCTCTATCATTTGAGCCTAACCCTAAATATAATTTCTTTAACCAATGTAAGACAAATCAGATTTTGTTCTTTCTTGTCTTCTTTATGTACATGTATGTGTGTGTGTGTGTGTGCATGCATACACATGTTGACACTAGGTCCTGAACTCAGGGCCTCCAATTTCTGCTTAGCTTTGTCGCTCAAGGCTGGCACTCCAGCACTTGAGCCCATACCTCTACCTTCTGGCTTTTTGCTGATTTAATGGAGATAAGAGTCTCTTAAATTTATCTATCCAGGCTAGATTCAAACTGTGATCCTCAGATATCAGCTTCTGGAGTAGCAAGGATTATGGACATGAGCTACTGGCACATAGCTCTTTCTTTTCCCTTTCCTTCTCTTCCCCTCCCCTTCCCTTTCTTTCTGTGGTCCTGGAGCTTAAATTCAGACACTGAGTGATGTCCCTGAGGCTTTTTGAGCTAAAGGCTAGTGCTCTACCACTTGAGCCACATGCCATTTCTGGCCTTTTCTGAGTAGTTTCTTGGAGATAAGAAGGTCATGTCCTTTACCAGGCTAACTTTGAACCATGATTCTCACATCTCAGACTCCTGAGTAGCTAGAATTACAGGTGTAAGCCACTGGTGCCTGGCTCACAGCTTTCTTTACATATTTTGTTTTGTTTTGTTTTGTTTTTTTGGGTCCAGTCATGGGGCCTGAACTCTGGGCCTGGGCGCTGTACTACAGCTCTTCAGCTCAAGGCTAGCGCTCTACCACTTGAGCCACAGTGCCACTGCCAGCTTTTTTTTTTCTCTGCTTATGTGGTGCTGAGGAATCGAACCCAGGGCCTCATGCATGCAAGGCAAGCACTCTACCACTGAGCCACCTTCCCAGCCCCTCTTTACATATTTTGAAGCTACACTATTGGCATATTAAAATGTGCATTCCTTTTTAATTGTTACTTAATTCTTACACATAAAACATTATATAATGTACACATGCACACACATATGTATGTAATACATATTTATATTATATATATTGGGAGCCAGTATATATAATATAGTTATATACATATAGTAGATAGATAGATAGATAGATAGATAGATAGATAGATAGATAGATAGATAGATAGTAGTTCAAAGCCAGCCTGGGCAGGAAGTCCACAAGACTCTTCTCTCCAATTAATCACCAAAAGTTAGAAATGAAGCTGTGGTTCAAGTGATAGAGTACTGACTTTGAGCAAAGAAGCTCAGGGACATCACCCAGACCCTGAATTCAAGTCCCAGGATCAGCATGTGCGTGTGTACACACGCACGCGTGCGCGCACCCTCTAACTCAGGCACTTGTAGCTACTCTGGAGGCTGACACTTGAGGATGACATTTTGAAGCCAGTCTAGGCAGAAAAGTCCACAACACTCTATCTCCAATTTACCAGTAAAAAGTCACACTGGAGTAATCCCGTGGTCGAGTTCTAGTCTATTAAGCAAGCTGACCAAGCATGAGGCCCCTAAAATCAAGCCCTGGTATTTTGTTCATGGGAGTGAAATAATTGATTTCTACTTTACCACTTTGCTATTCTATTCCTCTTTCCCCATTCACAAGGTTGTATTTGACTTAGAATAAGAAAGATGAGAGACAGGGAAGGAAAAAAATCTCACTTGATTGATGAAATTATGATCTCCCTCTGCAGTCTTCTTGTAGCATTTGCACAATTAGTGGATTCAACTCTAATAGAATACTTTTGTGAGTTTGTTAGTAGGACCCTCTTTCCAATTCTTAGGGATCTCCCCATAATTTTTAATGCTATTCATTACAAATCCCTTCAATATTCGTCTTATCTTTATTTTCCTTACTTTGAAAAAAATCTAACCTTAGTTTATGGAGACCACCCATCTAGTCAACCTGTTCTCTAAATACTCCTTTGTATGGAGATTCTCTCAAGAAGATCAAATATAGCTCCCTGGCACATGTCTAAGATAGTGGTAGGAATTGGAAACAGACTTCAACAATTTGGCCACAATATTTTCTTATATTTATTCTGATCACAGTGCCATTTAATATTATTATTATTATTTTTTTTTTTTTTTGTTGGTCGTGGGGCTTGAACTCTGGGCCTGGGCGTTGTCCCTCAGCTCTTCAGCTCAAGGCGAGCGCTCTACCACTTGAGCTACAGCGCCACTTCCGGTTTTCTGGTGGTTTATTGGAGATAGGAGTCTCACGGTCTTTCTTGCCCGGGCTGGCTTTGAACCGCGATCCTCAGATCTCAGCCTCCTGAGTAGCTAGGATTACAGGCGTGAGCCACCAGCGCCCGGCCATTTAATATTATTTTTATGCTTTAGTTCCTTCACCAGAAGGTAAGGGGTAGCACAAAACACTTGGCGTTAGCAAGACTTCTTCCTTCTTGTGCCATCAAAATCTTCTTAGTATCATCAGAAATAATCTTGTCATTCCATTTATCCCTGTTATGAAAAAAATCAGAAACCACAAGTTATTTATCTTACCTAAGACTGTTATCTCCTTAGGTAATATACATTTCATTACCTAATCTCTTTTTCAACCTACCTCAGCCACTCAACTTTTTTTTTTTCTTTTGCCAGTCCTGGGCTTTAAACTCAGGGCCTGGGCACTGTCCCTGGGCTTCTCTTGTTCACTCTACCACTTGAGCCACAGCACCACTTCTGGCTATTTTTGTTTATGTGGTACTGAGGAATCAAACTTAGGGCTTCATGCGTACCAGGCGTGCACTCTACCGCTAAGCCACATTTCCAGCCATAGCCACTCAGTTTTATAGTAGCACCCAATATTTTGCCTTACCTATAAATGAAAACTGTCCATAATCTCATCTTAAATTTATGATCACTAATCTCTAGTGAATGCTTAATGCTACTAAAAAAAATCATACTAGATGGGGTAAATAATAGAAGGGGTAACATTGATCAAGATGTATTGTACTCAATACGACTTGTGGAATTAAAACCCCTTTGTACAACTACTTAAAATAAAAATTCAAAAAATAAAAATCATACTAAATTATTCTAGGATTTTGTTAAATTACTTTAGGATATTTATTTACTTACTTTTTTGGTGTCAGTCCTGGGGCCTAGGCCCTATCCCTTAGCTTTTTTGCTGAAGGATAGCACTCTACCACTTGAACCACAGCTCCACTTCTGGCTTTTTGGTAATTTACCAGAAATAAGAGTATCGTGGACTTTCCTGCCCCAGCTGACTTCAAACTACAGTCCTCAACTCTCAACTGAATAGCTAGGATTACAAGTGTGAGACACTGGTGCCACACTACTCTGATTTTTAATTGTTTCATTGATAGTGTTGGAGATTGAACCCAGGGACTTGGCATGCTAAGCAAATATTGTACCACTTGAGTCACACTCTTTATTTTGTTTTGAGGCAGGTCATTTTTTTTTGGGGGGGGGGTGTCCAGTCGTGGGGCCTGAACTCTGGGCCTGGGCGCTGTCCCTCAGCTCTTCAGCTCAAGGCTAGCGCTCTACCACTTGAGCCACAACGCCACTTCCAGCTTTTTTTGTTTTTGCTTATGTGGTGCTGAGGAATCGAACCCAAGGCCTCAGGCATGCAAGGCAAGCGCTCTACCACTGAGCCACCTTCCCAGCCCTTGAGGCAGCTCTTATGGCTACTTTTACCCAGGCTAACTTCAAAATCCTTGGGCTGGGAATGTGGTTTAGTTGTAGAGTGCTTGCCTTGCATGTATGAAACCCTGGGTTTGATTCCTCAGTGCTACATAAACAAAAAAAGCAGAAGTGGTGCTGTGGCTCAAGTGGTAGAGTGCTAGCCTTGAGCAAAAGAAGCTCAGGGACAGTGGTCAGGCCCTGAGTCCAAGCCATAGGACTGGCAAAAAAAACCCCAAAAACAAAAACAACAACAAAATCATGATTCTCCTGTCTCCACCTCCCAAGTAGCTAGGATTATACTCATTTCACTACCACACCGAAGTCTGGTGTTTTTAATTCCACCATTAGTAGAAAACTGTTCATTCCTCTATACATTCTATCTCCACAAATCTCCAATTCTCCTTCCCCTCCCCCCTTTAGTCTCTCAAGGCTGTGCTCACTATGAGAACTGAGCATGCGCCTACGCTGTCTTGGGGCATGCCTAAGGAAGCATGCAGGCTTACTTGAGAAGGACACAGGCAATGTGAGGTGAGTTCAAATGGTTTAATACAGATGTGACTGGCAGTCAAAGGTGGGCTGTGAACATATGATGTGAGCTTCAGAGACATCTGCTACACAGAGGAAGTATGCCATTGATATAATAAATTTAAGTTAAAAAACGGTGTTGCCTTAGAATATTAGCAGCTAAATTGTAATCAATACATTTTGATGCTTAGGCTTTTTCCTTTCCAAAACAAAATTCAGACTTTGGTTTACTTAGGATTCAGTGGGAATATTTATTACATTTACATTTATTGTTTTTTTTTTTTTTTATCACATCAACTTCCTTTGGGGACTTCACATACAGACTATTTGGGGACTGGAGTACTTTTTTAAGATCTACAAATTGATTCAGAATAAAATATAAAAAGTGTCATAAGGGCTGGTAAGGTGGCTCAGTGGTAGAGTGCTTGCCTTGCATGCATGAAGCCCTGGGTTCGATTCCCCAGCACCACATAAGAAAAAAAGAAAAAAAAGCCGGAAGTGGTGCTGTGTCTCAAGTGGTAGAGTGCTAGCCTTGAGCTGAAGAGCTGAGGGACAGCGCCCAGGCCCAGAGTTCAGGCCCCACGTCCGGACCAAAAAAAAAAAAAAAAAGTGTCATAAATTCAGAGATATAGAGCGTTCTAGAAAGAAAAACTTAAAAAATTGTTTTAAAGTAAATATTTTAATGGTTGCCTAAATTACCAGCTACTTACGGGGCTAAGGTGGGAGGATCATTTGAGTCCAAGATGTTGAGCTCAACCTAGGCAATAAGAGGAGACTCTGTCTCAAAAACATATATTTTAGCCAAGAGGCAGTGGCTTACGCATGTTATCCTAGCTACTCAGGAGGCTGATATCTGAGGATCGCGGTTCAAAGCCAGCCCGGGCAGGAGAGTCCATGAGACTCCTATCTCCAATAAACCACCAGAAAACCAGAAGTGGTGCTGCAGCTCAAGTGCTTGCCTTGAGCTGAAGAGCTGAGGGAGAGCATCCAGGCCCAGAGTTCAAGTCCTATGACAGACAAAAAACAAAACAAAGCAAACAAAAAACCCATATATTTTGCTCATGAGTTGGTGTTTTGTTTTTTTTTTGCTGATCCTGGGGGGACTTGAACTCAGGATCTGGGCCACTTTTGGCTTTCTGGTGGTTAAGAGATAAAGTCTCATGGACTTCCTTGCCCAGGCTGGCTTCAAATCAGGATCTTCAAACCTCAGACTTCTGAATAGATAGGATTATAGGCATAAGTCAACAGGACTTGGCCTATAGTTATCTTTTTAAAAAACATGTTAATTTATCTATAAATTTATGCATATTTATAAGATACATTGTGATCATCCCAAACATGTATACAAAGTATAATGATCAAATCAGAGTAATAATATTTGTTTCCTCAAACATGTACCATTTCTATGCACCGAAACCCTTTGAACTGCATTTATTTTGAAATAACAATTTTTTTTTTTTTTTGCCAGTCCTAGAGCTTGAACTCAGGGCCTGGGCACTGACCCTGAGCTGCTTTTCCTCAAGGCTAGCACTCTACCACTTGAGCCACAGCACCACTTCTGGCTTTGAAGCTAGGCAAGACACATTCCCAGCCCAGTTAACAACTTTTTGTGGACTATACTTACCTCGTTGTGTTCTTAATTGTTCTTTGGTATCTATTATCCAACCTTCCCTCTCTCCTACCTCTTTTTTTTTGGGGGGGGGGTCCGGTTGTGGGGCCTGAACTCTGGGCCTGGGTGCAGTCCCTTAGCTCTTCAGCTCTTTTAGCTCAAGGCTAGTTCTCTACCACTTGGGCCACAGCACCACTTCCGGCTTTTTTCTTTTTGCTTATGTGGTGCTGAGGAATCGAACCCAGGGCCTCATGCATGCAAGGCAAGCGCTCTACCACTGAGCCACCTTCCCAGCCCCTCCTACCTAATTTCTAGAAAACATTATTTTATTCTTCACTTGTATAAGATTAACTTTTTAAAAAATCTCCATATATTAGTGAGAATGTACAATATTTGTATTTCTGTGCCTGACTTGTTTCACTTAATATAATATCTTTTGTTTTTATCCAGTTTCCTTCAAATGACAGGGCTTCATTTGTTTCTAAGGTTGAATGTTTTACTCTAATCATATACTACATTTCTTTATCCATTAATCCATGTGGATACTAAGGTCCTCCTATTTGTGTTCCTGTGTACCTGGTCTGACAGGCAGATTCAGATTCAGTTCTAATGCTCAGCTTTTATTGGTTGAGATGAAGTCTAGAGAAATTTTACCTGGATTGGCCTCAAACTAGGATCCTCCAAATCTCTGCTTCCTGAGTAGGTATATATCCTCAAACATGTAATCCTCCCGCTTCTTTCTACCCATCAAGTGCCAGAATTACAGGTATAATAGCATCCATACCCAGCTTTGTTTGCCCATGTTTGTTTTTCTGGTGTTGAGTTTTTTTTTAGTTCCTTATATATTCTAGATATTAATCCTTTGTCAGATACCATAATAAATACCTTCCCCATTTTTTTTTTTTGGGTCAGGCGTTGGGCTTGAACTCTGGGCCTGGATGCTGTCCCTCAGCTCTTCAGCACAAGGCTAGCGCTCTACCACATAAGCCACAGTGACACTTCTGGTTTTCTAGGTTTATTGGAGATAAGAGTCTCATGGGCTTCATGCATGATAGACAAGCACTCTACCACTAAGCCCCATTTCCAGCCCCATTCTCCCCTTTCTCTCTTTAGTCTGTAGAGTGGTCCTTTCGATGTGCTAAAGCTTCTTAGTTTGATGTAATCCCATTTATTATTTTTGCTTTTGTTGTTAGTGCTATGGTACTATATCCTAATATTTTCTTGTATATACCAATGTATTGAAATGCATCCTAGGAATTTGAGCCATTTTGAATTGATTTTTTATATAAATACTGCTTATAGAAGAGACTTTCGGGCTGGGAATGTGGCTTAGTGGTAGAGTACTTGCCTAGAATACATGAAATCCCTGGGTTTGATTCCTCAGTACCATATAAACAGAAAAAGCTGGAAGTGGTGCTGTGGCTCAAGTGTTAGAATGCTAGCCTTGAGCAAAAGAAGTTCAGGGACAGTACCCAGGTCCTGAGTTCAAGTCCCAGGACTGGCAAAAAAAAAGAAGAGACTCTTTTTCCAATGTATGTTCTTGCCATCTTTGTTGCAAAGGTATGGTAGCATATGCCTGTAATTCCACTTGGCAGGCAAAAGCAGTAGGATTTTGAGTTTGAAGACAACCTGGCTACATATTAAGTTCAATGCCAGCTTGTCCTGAGCTACATAGCAAGACCTTGCCTCAAAAAAAAAATCATTTAGGTGATAGTATTGGCTTAGTTTCTGGGAACTCTTTCCTATTTTATTGGTCTATGTGTCTATTTTTATGCCAGTAGCATGTTGTTTTGGTCAATATGGCATTGTTTTGTGTGTGTCCTAGTCCTGGGACTCAGAGCCTGGGACTGCCCATGAGCTATTTTGCTCAAGGCCAGTGTTCTACCACTTGAACCACAGCTCTAATTCTGTCTTTTTGATGGTTAATTGGAGATAAGTATCTCACAGACATTTCTGCAAAGCTGGCTTTCAAAACATGATCCTCAAATCTCAGCCCCTGAGTAGCTGTTTAAAGATGGGAGCCATAGGCCCTCCGCAGCTTTGTTCTATTTGCTCAGGATTGCTTTAGTATTCTATATCTCTGTGGAACCACACAAATTTTATGATTTTTTTCTTTTTTTCATTGTTGTTATTTTTTTTGAGACAGAGTCCCACTTATGTAGCCTAGGATGTCCTTGAACTTATCACCTTTTGTCTCAGTCTCCTAAATATTGGGATCATGTCCTGTACCACTATTCCTTTATGAATATTGTGCATTTGAAAATGAATTTGAAAAAAAATCTTAAAAAAATAAAATGAATTTGTAAAATATGATAAGTAAGCATGCATTAATAGGTAATTTTGAACCTCTAATCAAAATTTTCTGTAAACATTTAAAAATCCAAAACAACAATCATGCTCTCCCTTCAAAATGTTATGGCTTATTTTGGAATCTTACTCTTTGTTCATTAAAAAGTAGACTTTTGTCAGGCACTGTGGCTCATGCCTATAATCCTAACTACTCAGGAGGCTAAGAACTGAAGATCATGGTTTGAAGCCAATCCAAGTGAAAAGTCCATGAGATTTTCCACTTGAGCTTTACTTCCAGCTTTTTGGTAGTTTAGTGTAGATAAGAGTCTCACAGAGGGGCCCTGATGGCTCAAGCCTGTAATCCTAACTACTCAGGAGGTTAAGATCTGAAGGTCATAGTTCAAAGCCAGCTGGGGCAGGAAAGTCCATGAGAATCTTATCTCCAATAAACCACTGGAAAACCGGAAGTGGCACTGTGCCTCAAGTGGTAGAGAGCTGGCCTTGAGCTCAACGCCCACCCCCCCACCAAAAAAAAAAAAAGAACAGTCCCACAGACTTTCCTGCCTCTGCTGGCTTCAAACCATTATTCTCAGCTCTCAGCCTCCTGAGAGCTAGGATTACATGTTTGAGCCACCAGCACCCAACCCAATAATAAGTGAAAAGCCAGAACTGGAGGTGTGGCTCAAGTGGTAGAGTGCCAGCCTTGACTATAAAAAGCCAAATGAGAGTATAAGCACCCCTTAGTTCAAGCTCCTCTACTAGCACTTACACACAGAGAGAAATGATGATTTAAAAGTGTGGTGAGCACTGCATAAACATTAGTCCTCTCTTACAAATTTACATTTGCTTAATAAAGTAATTGGGAAGCTGGGCGCCGGTGGCTCACTCCTGTAATCCTAGCTACTCAGGAGGCTGAGATCTGAGGATCATGGTTCAAAGCCAGCCCGGACAGGAAAGTCCATGAGACTCTTAACTCCAAAAAACCACCAGAAAACCAGAAGTAGTGCTGTGGCTTAAGTGGTACATGCTTACTTTGAGCTGAAGAGCTGAAGAGCACCCAAGCCTCAGTTGAACCCCCACGACTGACTAAATAAATAAATAAATAGTAATTGAGAAAACCTTCAACACAAAGCAACCCAACTTTTGAATAACTACCAAAGTTATCTGTCTATAGTATGCTTTTTTCATGTGAGGCATCGTGTGAGGACCATTAATATTGCATAGATCTATATACAGAATGCAACTTTTATAAGAGGGGCATGATTCATGTTTTTCAGTTTCTCTAAATTAAAACAGGTTTGATTGGGACATACTACACAGTTAATATTTCTTATATGGATGCGTAAATATTGGGTATTTACTACATATTAATCACAAAGAATATAATGGTAAGGAAAACTCAGTTTCTTTTTTTTTGGGGGGGGGGTTTCGGTTGTGGGGCCTGAACTCTGGGCCTGGGCGCTGTCCCTCAAGGCTAGCACTCTATCACTTGAGCCACAGAGCCACTTCTGGCTTTTTTTCTGAGGAATCGAACCCAGGGCCTCATGCATGCAAGGCAAACGCTCTACCACTGAGCCACCTTTCCAGCCTGGAAAACTCAGTTTCTACCTTTGTTATTTACAATATGCTTAAGATCATATTTTAAGAAAAGTTTAAATATTATATTTTAGGTAAGAGTTATGAATATATAACTCTTGATTAAAAATTATAGAAACAGGATATTTAGATGGTGAAAAAAGATGGAAGGAATGTTACTTTAGAAGATAAGCAGCTCATACTTTAATGCATTTACTGATCAAATTCAAATAGATAGTTAAGCAGAATCTGAATATTTCAGACACTGTTCAGATCACGTGTTAAAATAGTTTATATTAATTAAGGTACCTGCATAAAATTGGTAGCCTAATCAAAAGGATGTAAATTTACAGAGTTTTATAAAAGGATTATTTACATAGATATGGACAAGACTAAGAGTAATAAAAATGGGGCAAATGAGGATCTTAAGAAACAGTGCTGGAGTATATCCCAGTGGTAGAGTGTATGCTTAACATGCATGATGAGTTCTTGAGTTCAATCTCCAGCAAAAACAAAAAAAAATAAAACAAAGACAGCCAGAAGCCATTAGTGCCCTTTAAACTTGAAGGACAAGGCAGTCAGTTGGATCAAAACATAAAAGGTTGATAAGATTACTTATATTTAAGTAGCTAGGTCACACAGAGGCAGTGTAAACCACATCTATGTAAATTATGGTTTCATGTAAGCAAAATCAAGGTCTCTTCTTTTTTTCCTTCCAGAGCTAAGGACTGATCTCAAGGCCTTGCACTTGCCAGGCAAGTGCTCTTCCACTGAACAAAATCCTCTACCCCAGGTCTCTTTTCTTACTATTTGACAACCTCTAATAATTACGTATAATGACATTATGTATAGTTGGATGCCATTTATAGATGTGTGCTGAAGGTACATTCTTTTTTTTTTTTTTTTTTTTTTGGTCCGGTCGTGGGGCCTGAACTCTGGGCCTGGGCGCTGTCCCTCAGCTCTTCAGCTCAAGGCTAGCGCTCTACCACTTGAGCCACAGCACCACTTCCGGCTTTTTTCTTTTTGCTTATGTGGTGCTGAGGAATCGAACCCAGGGCCTCAGGCATGCAAGGCAAGCGCTCTACCACTGAGCCAACTTCCCAGCCCCTGAAGGTACATTCTTAAACTGCAATGATAACCTATGTTTAAATTTAAAGAATTTACCTCTTTTAAAGAATTATCAGGCACTAGTGGCTCACACCTGTAATCCTAGCTACTCAGAATGCTGAAATCTGGGGATCATGGTTGAAAGCCAGCTCAAGCAAGGAAGTCTGTGGGACTACTATCTCCATTTAATTACCAAAAAGCCAGAAACGGAGCTGTGGCTTAAAGTGGTAGAACACTAGCCTTAAGCAACAAGATCTCAAGGACAGCACCCACGCCCTAAGTTCAAGCCCCAGGACTAGCAAAAAAATTACAATTCTTCTGAAATTTTGCACATAGGTATTAGTAGAGTAATTGTTAAAAATAAGTTTTTTTTAATGGCTCCATAAAAGCAGAAAAAATTGCCAACACTGGTGGCTCACACTTGTAATCCTAGCTACTCGGGAGTCTGAGATCTGAGGGTCAGTTAAAAGTCAGCCTGGGCAGGCAAATCCATGAGATTTTTTTTTTTTTTTGTCGTTTGTGGGGCCTGGACTTTGGGCCTGGGCACTGTCCCTCAGCTCTTCAACTCAAGGCTAGCTCTCTACCACTTGAGCCACAGTGCCACTTCCAACTTTTTCTGCTTATGTGGTGCTGAGGAATCAAACCCAGGGCCTGCATGCAAGGCAAGTACTCTACCACTGAGACAAAATCCATGAGATTTTGATCTCCAGTTAGCCACCAAAAAAGTTGGAACTGGAGCTATGGCTCAAGTGGTAAAAGACTAGCCTTGAGCAGAAAAAGCTCAGGTCAGTGCCCAGGTCCTGAGTTGAAGCCGCAGGACTGGCACCAAAATAAAAATTCTGAGAATGGAATACTATGTGATGATTATATGCACTGTGTTTAATTTGACTTAAACATGTTTAAGTCCTCAAACATTTGTTAATTTTTATGGTGAAAACATTTGAATTCTTTCCTTCTAGGTTTTTTAAAATATAAAGCACATTATTGTCACATCTATAATCACTCAACTATGCAATAGTACACCAGAAAAATCTTGCTGTTATCTAACAGTACCCAGTGATTAAACTTTGTTCATTTCTCCCTGCTCACTTCTCTGTTGACCCCTATTTTATCCTCAACTTCCAGGACCCCAAATCTTCTAGAGTCTAATATGAGTTATGTCATATGCTACTTGTCTTTTTATGTCTACCTTATTTTACTTAACAAAATGATCTCCAGTTCCATCCATGTAAGGGTAACTGTTAAGACTATGAATGTTTCAAATTTAGAACTGTGCCCTATTTTGCAGTAATGTATTTCAAAATAAAGAAAACTATTCTCTTGGGTCTCATGAAGAAACCAGAGAAATGAGTAATAAGCTAAAATTAAGTTTAAAAAGAGACTTGCATAAAGGTATAAAGAAGATCTTCCCTTATGTTTTATATAGGAGCATCAAGTTGAATATCACTTTAGAAAAATTCATTTTTCCAATTAAAGGAATTTGGGTATACCATCACATTGCTATATTCCATGTGAAAAAGTACTTATCAAGCATTAATATGACAGCTTTTTTTTTCTTTCTGAGCCAGTATCAGGGTTTGAACTCAGGCCTTATGCTTGTTTGGCTTTTTTTTTTCCCACTGGCAGTTTATCTCTTGAGTCATGCTGGTGTTCTACCATTTACACTATACCATACCTCCAAGCATTTTGCTGCATAAGCTGGCTTTGAACATAACCCTCCAGATCTGAGCCTCTTTAATAGCTGGGATTATAGGTATTAGACACTGCAGCCTACCTTAACCTGACTACTTTTTAAAAGAACAAATTGACTGTGGAAAATTTGGGGGTAGGGAAGGTGGCTCAGTGGTAGAGTGCAAGGCCCTGGGTTTGATTCCTCAGCACCACATAAGCAGAAAAAGCCAGAAGTGGCGCTGTGGCTTAAGTGGTAGAGTAAGCCTTGAGCTAAAGAGCTGAGGGACAGCACCCAGTCCCAGAGTTCAGGCACCAAGACCAAAAAAAGAAAAAAAAAAGTATCATTTTTCTTTTGTGTGTGTGTGTGTGTGTGTGTGCCAATCCAGGAGCTTGAATACAGGGTTTGGGTACTGTCTCTGCACTCTTTTGTTCAAACCTAGCTTACTACCGTTTGAACCACACCTCCATTTCCAGCTTTTTTTTTAGGGGGGGCAAAGACAATTATTAATTATTAATTAGAGATAAAAATCTAGCCCAGGATAGTTTTGAACTTCAATCTCAGATCTCAACCTCCTGAGTAGGATTATGGGCATGAGTCACTAGTACCCCATTTTTAGCCAGGTGTCAGTGGCTCACACCTGTAATCCTAGCTACTCAGGAGGCTGAGATCTGAGGATCGCAGTTCAAAGCCAGCCCAGGCAGGAAAGTCCATGAGACTTTTATATCCAATTAAAAAACTGGAAGTGGTGCTGTGGCACAAGTGGTAGAGCGCTAGCCTTAAGCTGAAGAGCTGAGGGACAGCACCTAGGTCCAGAGTTCAAGACCCACACACAACCAAAAAAAAAAAAAGCATTTTTATAGGTTACATAAGGTAATTCTATTTGAAAATTTTAAACATAGAATATTCTATGGATCAGCCGGGCGCTGGTGGCTCACGCCTGTAATCCTAGCTACTCAGGAGGCTGAGATCTGAGGATCGCGGTTCAAAGCCAGCCCGGGCAGGAGAGACCGTGAGACTCCTATCTCCAATAAACCACCAGAAAACATGAAGTGGCGCTGTAGCTCAAGTGGTAGAGCGCTCGCCTTGAGCTGAAGAGCAGAGGGACAGCGCCCAGGCCCAGAGTTCAAGCCCCACGACCGACAAAAAAAAAAAAAAAAGAAAAAAGAATATTCTATGGATCATAAGAACTGCTAGACTTATTTCTTTTGTTTTTTTTTTTACTTATTCTATGTTTATAAAATTATTTAATATTTAAATATTAAAATTATAAAACTTTAAAATTAAAATTATTTAATATTTATGAGACTACATAAGTAATCATACTGCAGCATTATAGCCAATAACCTATCTTTTATGATATCCATTCATCCAGACACTTCAGGGGTAAAACTGACTTAATACCCCAAGTTGTCAGGACTGGCCAGACAAAGTTACAGTGATTATTTCAGAAATTGTTGGGCCATCTACTTAGAACCAACATATTATGTAAATGTAGGCATATACATAATACATTTTGTTGATTTAATTAGCATATTATATTAATAATTTATATGGTATAAGAGAAAAAGAAGACTCAAATTGCTTATCCTAGACTGAGGGTTAGTTTAGTGGTAAAGTGCTTACACAGGCCCTGGATTTAATCCTCAGCTCTAGGGGGGGAAAAGTTGATTTTCTTGAGCATTTGGGTGATGGTGAGATATTTACTGAAACAGGATATTTACTGAAGCAAGTTTTATGAAATTCAAAGTTAAGGGTTTAGTTTGGGACATCATAAATTTGAGATGCTGATTAGACACACAATAATAAATGTCAAGTAACAGTTGTACAAATGAGTTTAAGAGGAATTTCGAATTCCTTAGGGTAGATTCCTAGTAGTAGAGTTGCTGGATCAAAGGTTATGTGCATTTTTACAGGGCTGTGCTGGAGCCAGCTGGCTAGGACAGCCCGTGCAAAATTGAGAAGAAGTGGTAAGAGTATGATCCTAGCCTTGTTCCTGATTTTGGCTGGGGGGAAGTGGGGGGTGCAGGAAATCAGTCTAAAAATGAAGCACAACTTTGCTTTAAGTTTTTGAGTAAAGGAAGTTCCTTTTTTTCCCTATTTTTCCCATCAGTGGGGTATTATGCTTTGCAAATGCTTTTTCTATATCTACTGAGCTAATAGTTGTTCTCATGTACTTTGTTAATATAATGAACTGATTTTTGAGTGTTTAACCAACCTGAACTTTTGGATAAATTTTCCTTAGTCAAGCTATGTTACATAATTCTGATTTTTTTTTTTTTGTGCCAGTTCTGGGGCTTGAACTCAGGGCCTGGGCACTGTCCTTGAGCTGCTTTTTCTCAAGGCTAGCACTCTACCACTTGAGCCACAGTGCCACTTCTTGCTTTTCTGTTTATGTGGTATTGAGGAAGTGAATCCAGGGCTTCATGCATGCTAGGGAAGCACTCTACCACTAAGCCACATTCCCAGCCTGATTTTTTTTTTTTTTTTTGAGACAGGGTCTCACTATGTATCTTAGGCTGGCCTCAAATGCACTTAGCTCCTGCAGTGCTGGGATTACTTTTATGCAACATCATACCAGGCTTCATTTTGCTGAATTCTATTTGCTAGTTTAAATTTTTTCCTAGTGCTGAGGCATATTATGTTAATAATTTATATGATATAAGAGAAAGAGAAGAATCAAAATTGTTTATCCTAGACTGAGGGTTAGTTCAATGGTGAAGTGCTTACATGGGCCCTGGGTTTAATCCCCAGCATGTACTATAGTCCCACCTACTCTAGTGGCCAAGGTAAAAGGATCACTTGAGCTTATAAAATTAAGCCAGGTATCAGTAGTTTATCCCTGTAATCCTCCTAGCTACTCAGGAGGCTGAGATCTGAGGATCAAGGTCTGAAGCCTGCCCAGGTAAGAAAGTGTGGGAAATTCTTATCTCCAGTTAACTATCAAAAAACAATGGAAGTGTAGCTGTGGCTCAAGTGGTACAGTGTTAACATTGAGCACAAAAGCTCAGGGACAGTGTCTATGCCCTGAGTTCAAGCCCCAGGACCAGGAAAATAGAAAATAAAAATATACTTAATAAAGTTAAATAATGAAGTCAGGTGTGCCTGGAGTTTTCTTTGTTGAAACGTCTTAAATAAAATTTCAATTTCTGAGCTGGAAATGTGGCTTACTGGTAGAGTGCTTGCCTAGCATGCATGAAACCCTAGGTTCAATTCCTCAGTACCACATAAACAGAAAAGGCCAGAAGTGATGCTGTGGCTCAAATGGTAGAGTGCTAGCCTTGAGCACAAAGAGGCTCAAGGCACCCAGGCCCTGAGTTCAAGCCCCAGGATTGGCAAAAAAAAAAAAAAAAATTCAATTTCTTGTATAGCTACTCATATCAAGCATAGGGACTTGTACATGCTAGGCAAGTGCTCTAGCATTGAAATATATCCCCATCCCACTGATTCAGTTTCGATAATTTATTTTCTTCAAAAATAAGTATCTTGGGAGCTGGGAAGGTGGCTCAGTGGTAGAGCGCTTGCCTTGCATGCCTGAGGCCTTGGGTTCAATTCCTCAGCACCACATAAGCAAAAACAAAAAAGCCGGGAGTGGCGCTGTGGCTCAAGTGGTAGAGCCCTATCCTTGAGCTAAAAAGCTGAGGGACAGCGCCCAGGCCCAGAGTTCAGGCCCCACGACTGGACCCAAAACATAAATGAATAATTAAGTATCTTGCCGGGCACCAGTGGCTCATCCCTGTAATCCTAGCTACTCGGAGGGCTGAGATCTGAGGATCGTGGTTCAAAGCCAGCCTGGGCAGGAAAGACCATGAGACTCCTGGCTCCAATAAACCACTAGATAACCAGAAATGGCGCTGTAATTCAAGTGGTAGAGAGCTCGCCTTGAGCTGAAGAGCTGAGGGACAGCTCCCAAGCCCAGAGTTCAAGCCCCACAACCGACAAAAAAAAAAAAAAAAGTATCTTGGCTGGGAATATGGCTTAGTGGTAGAGTGCTTCCCTAGCATGCATGAAGCCCTGGGTTCGATTCCTCAGTACCACATAAATAGAAAAAGCTGAAGTGGCACTGTGACTCCAGTAGTAGAGTACTAGCCTTGAGCAAAAGAAACTCAGGGACAATGCCTAGTCCCTGAGTTCAAGCCCCAGGACTGGCAAAAAAAAAAAAGTATGTCCTTTTCACTAAACATGTGGAATTCATTAGCATAATGTTATATTTATTTTTCTGTATCTTTTCAATATTTGTAGTAATTATTTTTTCTCTATTTCTAGGTCAACCTAACTAAAAGTTTTTATTATTTACTAACTTTTTCTTGGTATTTTCTAAAAACAAAGATATTTTTCGACAAAATTAAAATGCCATAATCTTAGTTAAGAATTTAGCATTCATAGGATAATCTTGTTCAATGTATAGTCCATACTCTAATTTTTCTTGATTGTACAAAAAAAGCCTTTTAAAGATCTCTTGGGCTGGGAAGGTGGCCCAGTGGTAGAGTGCTTGCCTTGCATGCAAGAAGTCCTGGGTTCAATTCCTCAGCACCACATAAACAGAAAAAGCTGGAGGTGACACTGTGGTACAAGTGGTAGAGCACTAGCCTTGAGCTGAGGAGCTGAGAACAGCACCCAGCCCTAGAGTTCAAGCCCCACGACCAACCAAAAAATAAGAGAAAATAAAAATAAAGAAAAAACTAAGATTTTTTGGGGGGGGTCTGGTCGTGGGGCCTGAACTCTGGGCCTTGGCTCTGTCCCTCAGCTCTTCAGCTCAAGGCTAGCACTCTACCACTTGAGCCACAGCGCCACTTCCGGCTTTTTTCTTTTTGCTTATGTGGTGCTGAGGAATCAAACCCAGAGCCTCATGCATGCAAGGCAAGCACTCTACCACTGAGCCACCTTCCCAGCCCCGAAACTAAGATTTTTTTTTAAAATTAAAAAAAATTAAGATCTCTTATTCAGGGCTGGGAATGTGGCTTGATGGTAGAGTGCTTGCCTAGAATGCATGAAGCCCTCCCTGGGTTCCATTCCTCAGTACTACATACACAGAAAAAGCTGAAAGTGGTGCTGTGGCTCAAGTAGTAGAGTGCTAACCTTGAGCAAAAAGAAGTTCAGGGACAGTGTCCAGGCCCCGAGTTGAAGCCCCAGGACTGGGCCCCAGGACAAAAACAAAAACAAAAAACAAATAATCCACACTAAGCTGGGCACCAGTGACCTGTAATCCTAGCTACTCAGGAGGCTGAGATCTGAGGATCATGGTTCAAAGCCAGCCTAGGCAGGAAAGTCTGTGAGACTCTTATCTCCAATAAACCACTCAGAAAAACAGAAGTGACGCATTGGCTCAAGCCGTAGAGTGCTTACCTTGAGCTGAAGAAATGAGGGGCAGTGCCCAGACCCAGAGATCAAGCCCCACTACTGACAAAAAAAAAAAAAAAAAGAATCCAAACTAAAATCATGCATTGTTTATATCCCAGTATGGTGGTGGCTCCTACCTGTAGTCCCAGCAGTAAGGGGTCTGAGTCTGAGCATCAAGACTTCCAGATCAACTGGGCACCAGTGGCTTATACCTATAATTCCAGCTATTCAGAAGACTGAGATCTGAGAGTCAATGTGAGGCAAACCCAGATACATAAATCTGAGACTGTTATCTCCAATTAACCAGCAAAAAGCTGGAAGTGGAAGTGTGACACCTCAAGTGGTAGTGTCCTAGCCATAAAAGTGAAAAAGGTAAATGATAGCACAAAGCTGTGAGTTTAAACCTCAGAATCAAAAAAAAGAAAAACATACATAGAAAAACTTTCCCTGTCATAAATTAATTAATAAATAATAGATCATGGATCCTTAATACAATGAGAGTAGAGGGACTGAAGATGGAAATAAGGGCCTTGTATATGCTCGGCAAGCACAATATCCCTGAATTCTTCAGTTTTTGTTTTTTTTTGTTTTTTTGGTGGGGGGGCCGTCAGTCATGGGGCTTGAACTCAAGGCCTGGATACTATTTCTGAGCTCCTTGGCTCAAGGCTAGCACTCTACCACTTTGAGCCACAGCACCACCTCAGTTTTCTAGTGGTTAATTGGAGTAAGGGTCTCATGGAGAGGCTGGGAATGTGGCTTAGTGATAGAGTGCTTGCCTTGCATTCATGAAACCCTGGGTTTGATTCCTCGGTACTACATAAACATAAAAAGCCAGCAGTGGTGCTGTGGCTCAAGTTGGTAGAGTGCTAGCCTTGTACAAAAGTAGCTCAGGGACAGTGCCTTGGTCCCTGAGTTCAAGCCTCAGGACTGGCCAAAAAAAAAAAAAAAAAAAAAGAGAGAGAGTGTGTCATGGGCTTTCTTGCATGGGCTGGCTTTGAATGGTGATTCCTCAGATCTCAGCCTCTTGAGTAGCTAGGATTACAGGTGTGAGCTACTAGCACTGGGCTTTCAGTCATTTTTAATGTGTAGTAAAAAGGGTCTTTTCCTTTTGATAATATCTATTCTTTAAAGGAATCTAGTTATGGGCTGGAAAGGTGGCTCAGTGGTAGAGTGCTTGCCTTGCATGCCTGAGGCCCTGGGTTTGATTCCTCAGCACCACATAAGCAAAAAGAAAAAAGCCGGAAGTGGCGCTGTGGCTCAAATGGTAGAGTGCTAGCCTTGAGCTGAAGAGCTGAGGGACAGTGCCCAGGCCCATAGTTTAGGCCCCATGACCAACAACAACAAAAAAGAATCTAGTTTATTGTCTCACAGAATGGCTCACAATATTTGTTTAATCGCCCTTTCAAAATTAGACTATATGTTCTCAGCAAAAATATTTCATAGGTGATACTGTAAACTTCCTACTGTAGCCCATCAAGAGGCACATACCAGTAGTCCCAGTTCTTGGGAAGCTAAAACAGGGGAATCTCTTAACCTTAAGAGTTCCAGACTAGCCTGGGAAACACAGCCAGACCCACTCCAGAAAAGAACCCCCCCCCCATTCATTCAATTATCGTCATGCTAAGTTTGATCATCTGATTAAAATGGTATCCAAAGGTGTCCATTGTTTTTTGTTTTTTGAAACTGTCTTGTTACATAACCCAGAGTGGCCAGAAACTCACTATGTCACCTAGAATGAACTCTAACTTGGAATCCTTCCCTGCTTGCTCTCCCAAGTGCTGGTATTATAGGTATGCACCACCACAGCCAGGTAAGATCTCTCTATTTTATTTTTAGACTCCCTATACCAAAGTAAGGGTTAACAACAGATCTCTCTATTTTAATGATATCTTTTCCCTTTTCAATTAATAAGTAATTTTGGAGGGGATTTTTTTTTGGGGGGGTCCGGTTGTAGGGCCTGAACTCTGGGCCTGGGCTCTGTCCCTCAGCTCTTCAGCTCAAGGCTAGCGCTCTACCACTTGAGCCACAGTGCCACTTCTGGCTTTTTTTTCTTTTTGCTTATGTGGTGCTGAGGAATCGAACCCAGGGCCTCATGCATGCAAGGCAAGCGCTCTACCACTGAGCCACCTTCCCAGTCCTGGAGGAGATACTTTGAGATCATGCAAATGTATTCTTCCCAAAAAGTTTTCATACAATTATTTCTAATCAAGTATTACATTGATGGCTATAAAACAGAGTTGGAAAAAAGATAATCTCTTTAACAAATAGTGCTGGGAAAAGTGCACATTCCATATGTAGAAAACTGACACGAGATCCCTATTTTCTCTCCCTGTTCAAAAAGTTAGTTCAAGAGGAAGGCAAGGCAAGGCAAGACAAGGCTGGGCACTACTACTAATCCCACCTATTTAAGAGGCAAGTATCTGAAGGATTGCAGTTTGAGACCAGTCTATGCAAAAAGTTAGCAAGACCTCATTTCAACAAAAAATAAGCTGGATTTGGTGACACATGTCTATCCTCCCAGCTTCATGGGAAGAATAAGTAGGAAGATTGATGTCTATGTTGGCCCAAGAAAAATCACAAGATCCCACCTCAAAATTAAGATAAAAAGGAATAGGGTGTGGTTCTAGTGGTAGGTCATATGCTGGACAAGTACAAAGCCCTGAGTTCAAATGCAATACTATAAATAAAAAGAAAAAACATATTTGAGGCATGAGGCAAGAGAGCTGTGTAGAAACTGTTTTCATTTACTTTCATAAAGGACAAGAGTCAGGATACCAAAGGCAAGACTATATTCTGAAAAGAGAAAGATAGGAAGAACACAGAGAACCACAAAAGAGGGATAAGACAATTGAAAAGCATGGAGAAACAGAGTGACAGAGTAAAGAAGGAAACAGACTATATCTCTAATCTTGGATCTTGGGGATGGGAGTCGGAGGGAAAGCTGAAGTCACAACCACAAGATAAGCTATGAAACTTTGGCAGCAGACTGACAGCTATGGAACAAGCCTAACTCTATACAGGCCTTAAACCAGTGTGGGGATTTGGTACAATAGCAACTTCTGCCTGACAGGCTAACATCAGAAAAAAGACTTTTTTTTCACTTCCCATATTTCAAAGAGCTGTATCAAGGTGCCATCTGGAGAAGAGCCTATTCTTCAAGCCTGAATTGTTTTACTAGGGATTACAAGAGACACTAGCTAGTTTTCCTCTATCAGAGTGGTGAAGGAGATTGGGTCTGGTACCCTGAGAATATGGTGGAATCATTTGCTGAGATGCTGAGAAACTGTACTCAAGACCGCCATGACACAGTCTTGCCTGAATACTGTGAATACTTGAACCAAAAGACTATAGGTAATTAAAACAACCAACCAATGACTTGGCCTCATTTGCACAAAGCTCAATGCAGAAAACAAAAAATATGGAAAAACAAGGCAACATGACTCCTTTAAAAGTCATCAATTCCACAAGACTGTACTCTAAACTAGTACCAGGGGCTCATGTCTATAGCTACTTGGGTAGCTAAGACTGTTGGGGTGATGGTTTAGATCAGCCTGGGCAGAAAGAAGTTTGATTTTACTTAGAAGTAGTCATTATAAGCCAGGCACCAGTGGCCCATGCCTGTAGGATTACAGCTGTTCAGGAGGCTGAGATCTGAGGATTGCAGGAAAGTCCATGAGACTCTTATTTCCAATTAACCACCCAAAATGCTGTAAGTATTATATGTGTGGCTCAAGTGGTACAGTGCTGGCCTTGAGCACAAAAGCTCAGGGACAGTGCACAGGTCCAGAGTTCAAGCCCCAGGACTAGCACAACAAAAAAAATCCTTATGGATGATCTGGATGAGATCATTACACTGGGACCTAATTCTATATGCTTATGTCACATAAAGGCTAATGAATTAGACATTTAGAAAGGAAAGACACTGAAGATGCAGGGGAAGACCATATATATAAGCTATGGAATGCTGGTGCTTTTAGGCGAAAGGAATGGAACAGATTGCTCAGACAGTCCTCAAAAGGAATCAACCCCACACCCATCTTGATTCCATACCTCTAAGTCTTCAGAACTTTGAGATAATAAATTCCTATTAAGACACTGAGTTTGTAGTACTTTGTTAGCATACCCTCAGGAAATAACATATGCTAAGAATCAGCATATGCCCTCTCATAGCATCTAGCACCTAGCATCTCCCATTCTTGGTCTCTGTAGCTTTCTCTTACTGTCTTACCAATGTAACTCTGAATTCCAAATATACTATAAAATATTTTATGTAGCAATTTATTTATGTTGGGATTATTGTGCAGAATATCTAATCTTCATTTTATTGAAAATGGAAGTCTAGCTGGACACCATGGCTCATGACTATAGCTGCTCAGGGGACTGAGACAAAGAGGATCAAAGTTTAAAGCAAGCCTGGGCAGAAAAAGTCTACAAAATTCCTTCTTCACACAGTGAGAGCAAAGGAGGATATTCTTAGGAGAGGATCACAGGGGCTCAATAGCTATGGGTATATGATCATATAAAATGATGCTTACCAAAATGAACTCCAAGAAGTGGAGTTTTTGTGGTTCTTCCCCTTCCCCCCCCCCCATTTTTCCCTTTGTCACTGTTTTTTATTTCTATACCTTTTATATGTAAATTAATCTGATTTGGGGAGGGGAAGGGGAAGCACAGAAAATAGTGGGACAACAGGTGAACTAATTCAGCAATGGTACTCACTAGACACTATGTTGGAAATGAACTATACCACTTGGGTGGGAGGGAGGTTGGGAGGGAAAAATCTGGGAGAAAAGGAGGGATGGGATACTGTTCAAAAAGAAATGTACTCAATACCTGATTTATGAAGCTGTAACTCCTCTGTACATAACCTTTACAAAAAAAATAAAAAAATAAAATTAACTCCACCTTCAATTAATTAGGAAAAAAGCTGTGATGGAGGCATGCTCAAGTAGAGTGCAAGCAATGAGAAAACTAGCCAAGAGAGAACTGGAGGCATTTAGTTAAAAGCCTGGAACCAGCAAAAAATAAATGAACAGGAAATCTATTTGATTCTTCAAGAGTAATTTTCTGCAAATGAAGCCTGATTTTGCTCAGGTACCTAACATTTGCCAAATATTTATTTATTAATATATTTATTGTGCCATTCCGGGGGATTGAACTCAGGGCCTGGGCTTATCCCACTTTAGCCTCAGCTCTACTTCTTACTTTTTGGATGCTAATTGGAGATAGGAGTCTCACAGAATTTCCTGCCTCGGCTGGCTTTGAACCTAGATCCAAAGAGCTCAGCCTCCTGAGCAGCTAGGATTACAGGCATGAGCCACTAGTGCTCAGTTGAAATTTATAATTTTAGCCAGGTGCCAGTAGCTCACCCTTGTGAGATCTGAGGATCTCGGTTCAAAGCCAGCCTGGGGCAGGAAAGTCTGTGAGACTCTTATCTCCAATTAGCCACCAGAAAATCAGAAGTGGCACAGTGGCTCAAGTAGAGTGGTTGCCTTGAGCTGAAGAGTTGAGCGACAGCATCCAGGCCCAGAGTTCAAGCCCTACAACCAACCAAAAAAAAAATTTATAATTTTAATCCAAAAATGTCTGCATTATTCAAAGCTATAGTACTTAAGATTTTCTTTTTTTCCTAACTAACATAACTAAATCTACATCTCAGGAAATCTGTATATAAACTTCAAAGCTTCCTATATTAGAGTTTGAAATGATTTATTAATGAATATTATAAGTATTACAATTCTGTAAAATAAATGTTAATGCTCATTTTATAAATGACAAAGTATATCTTACCAGTTTCAAGGTGACATACATAATAAGTGACAGAAGTAAAATTTATTTGGCTTTAAAGCCATTAACTATCCTATGCTGACTACTTTTTTTTTTTTTTTTTTTTTTTTTTTTTGCCAGTCCTGGGGCTTGAATTCAAGGCCTGGGCACTGTCCCTGAGCTTCTTTTGATCAAAACTAGTACTCTACTATTTGAGCCACAGTACCACTTCCAACTTTTTCTGTGTATATGGTACTGAGGAATCGAACCCAGAGCTTCATGCATGCTAGGCAAGCTCTCTACCACTAAGCCACATTCCAAGCCCCTGACTACTTATTATAGATCCTATTTTTTGTAATGATTATGAAACTTGTTATTTTTCTGTTCTTATTTTGATCAGAGTACCATATTCACTTACTCCAAAATAGTGAAAAATACCTTTCAAATACTTACTTATACATATTTTTATTATAAATTTCCTGTTTACCTGTTATATTGTTAGGAATGCACATTCTCAGAGCGAAAGACAAATTATTTTGAGGAAGGTTTTCCTTTTTCTTTTTTTTTTTTTGTCGGCCGTGGGGCTTGAACTTTGGGCCTGGGCGCTGTCCCTCAGCTCTTCAGCTCAAGGCGAGCGCTCTACCACTTGAGCTACAGCGCCACTTCCGGTTTTCTGGTGGTTTATTGGAGATAGGAGTCTCAGGGTCTCTCCTGCCCGGGCTGGCTTTGAACCGCGATCCTCAGATCTCAGCCTCCTGAGTAGCTAGGATTACAGGCGTGAGCCACCAGCGCCCGGCCTTCCTTTTTCTTTTCAGTAAGGGAGTTTCCATGATGGGAAACTTAGATCAGTGTAATTAACTGAGCTAGATTTTCACAAATAAGGCTGCCTTTCCATGCAATCTATACCACTTAGTACCATACACTTTCTTACACTCCGGTTGTGTGTAGGCCATATGGGAACTTTATTTAAACAAATAGTTCTTAGATTAGGAGTAGATTTTCTGCTACTTTGTATTCCTATAACAATGCCTGATTTTTTTAAAAAGCTTATTGGGTAAAAGGAACTTTTTACACATTTATTTCATATATTATTTAAAACATTAGATACTATTACTCCAATTTTACAGATATGAAAAGCCTCAGATATAATTAGTCCCCAAATCATATGCTTACTAGATGACCATAATTATGTTGGTGGATTTGTAGTAATTTTTATGAAAGGTCTTTCCATCTGTGTAACAACAAAAAAAGACATGTATTTATGCTTTAAATTGGTAGCCCATATCCATAGACAGGTTCGCTTACTGATTATCATATCTGAATATCCTGATTTGAAAGATGGGATTTAAAAAAATTCCCAATTCATGAAGGGGTTACGAATACTATATAGAATATAAATTCTATATAATGTAGAGATGATAACTTAATCTTACATTGATTCTGAATGTAATCTCTTTGTGGGAGTAAAGAAAAAGTGCTGCTAAAAAGTACCAGATTTTCATCTTGGTAATTTGCCAAGATATTTTCCTTTGAAAGCATGGATCATTAAAAATTCTTTTATGCTGGTGGTAAGAAACTATTTGTTGATCTTAGTATATGGTACAAGCTCTTTTTATGAGCTCCAGTGAACTAAAAATTATTTTTGTAGTGATTTTGATGGAATTTTTAAAAATTAAAATATTAATAAATGAATATGTGTTGTTTATAGATAATAATATTTGAAGAGCCATGCATTTTAAATGTTTAACATATGAGGATTGGTATGTGTGTGTGTGTGTGTGTGTGTGTGTGTGTGTGTCTGTGTGTGTGTGTCTGTGTGTGTGTTCTGAAGATTGAACCCAGGCCCTTACGCCTGGTGGGCAAGTACTCTGCCACTTATTTACATACCTGGCTCAATTTAAAAATCTTCAAAACATTATTAAGCCTTTTAAGAAAGAACTTCAATACAACCATTGACTGTCAACTTATGTTATATGTAATTCTTTGTTATATTGTCACTTTAATATTTTTCCTGGGACATCAGTTATGTTGATCTGTTATATTGTCTTTTACAGCTGCTTTTGTATAGAATAATGTATCATTACAGTAGGGACATGATATATTTCAAATATGGTAGGCAATTTATATGGACTTAGAGACATTTCCTTACTTTAAGCACAATAATCAGCATGCAGCCTGTTCAGTGCTTTCTTCTAAGTGGCCTTGCTGTGGTTTCACACTGAATTGCTCTTTCGTCTAGTTCAGATGTCCAGCTGCATTCACTAACTCCTTCAGAATGGTGCTGAGCTTGATATCTTTGGACAGAACATGTGTCTGTTGTATGTAGAAATAAATAGATATAATTTATACATGTAACTGTAAATTAGAGATTTGGTTCTAGTTCTGTGTTTTAAAAATATTATCTAAAAGAAAATATAGAAAACATCACAGGAAACTGTCCATGTAAGAAAAATTAATTTGCTTATGTTTATTATGATGATGTAATAAAAGCAATATTTTTAGATGTATTTGCCCTGGTTTTTTATTCTTATCTTTTACTTGTCTTGTTTTATCCTTGCTTCTGTATTCCTTAGTAAATTACCAAACATGTAATTAATATTTAATTAACTTGCCATCATGAATATCTAAAGCATTGAAAACATCTATTCTTCCCACTCTCATCTTCACAATTGTATTTGTAATATTTAATATTTCTAAGCTGTTGGTATTTAGTGGCTTGTTTATATACCTGCCTCATGACAAGAATCTGAGATAAACAATAGAACTCAGATATACATCAGTATTCTTGGCTCTAAGACTTTAACTTATATTCTTTCCTGCATCATGAGTGAAAATGGTGTCTCCTATGTCTAAAATATTATCAGCTTATTTTATGTGGAGCATTATAGTATGTTAAATGTAAAGTGAGATAAATTGATAGGTTTTGTTCCAAATATGCATTTTCATAGCACTGAACTTCAGTAAGAAATATCTTACATTAATATACATATGTAAAAATACTCATATAGGACCAAAAAACCATTATTTTGAATCTCTGCTTAGTACCATCTATATACTTACAGAGAGACATAGAATATTTTTCCAAGTGTAAAAGGTAACTATAAAAGAATGAACACTAAAGTTGAAAATATTTAATTTACCTGTTTGAGTAATTTATTTTTTAAATAACTTGGGCTTTTATATCCTACTTCTATAAGTATTAACATTTAGCTTTTACTAGTTAAGATAATTAGCATGGTAAATTTAGTATGGTAAATTAAAATATATCAAATTGCCTTTGGAAGACCAGAATTACATTTAAGTTCTCTCTATATCTTGAGTCTATGTTAAAAGTCTTAGCATAAGACACAATAGTAAATACTTTAGCTTGTAGTTAATTGATATTTCAATCATAAACATGCAACTGTTATAACTTTATACCCACACTTTTTACACTTACCTTCATTTTAATTAAAGAATAGACTGTGCTTTTTGGCTTAGAAGCCTATGATAAATTTGAATTTATAAGGACAATTACTATGATATTTAAAAATTAGGTAATTTTTTGAAACTTGAGGGAGAGATGGTTAAAGAAAGAGGAATAAGAAAAATTGTAAATCTCTTCCTGATGCTATTTTTTGCTCATAAGCTCAACTGTAAATGCTAAAAAAAAAGTTGAATAAAATATTTTTTAAACTACTGTTCTTAATTATGTTTTACTTAGCTTTGAAGAAGAGATTGGAATGATTGCTTATTTTTCCCTCATGATTAGTAAATGGAATTATCCTTCACAAAAAACATACCATGACATATATTATTTCTTATTTGATATTGAGATGGAGAATATTATACTGCTAATCATTAGGTGCTGCTTAACATAATAATGTAAGCAGGTCTTTTAATATATGAATATTTCTATTCCATCTTGAATCATCACCACATTGTATTATTATTGATTTGTAAATTATTCTAGGCCTTTAAGATGTACATAGTTACTCATATCTGCTCCAAATTCTGACCAAGAATAAACACACGTCATTTTAAAATAGCCTGATTTTGTCTGAAGTCTTTTTTATTGTCAAAATGATGTACAAAGGGATTACAGTTACATAAGTAAGGTAGTGATTACATTTCTTGTCTAATGTCTGAAGTCTTAAATTAGTAGCATGGACATTAGAATGCTGCTGAGTCATTGAAGATAATAATTTTAATAAAAATAAATCTAAAGATGAAAAGTATAAGAATTATCTAGGTTCTTAAAGGGCCCAAATGTATAGTACAGTTTCTCCAGATTGTAAGAGGAGAGACATTAACTGTACACAGAATAGCCAAATAATTATTCCTAAAGATCTGTGTTTTAATTTTATGAAGTCATGTTTCCAAAGCACAGATTTAAAAACTCCAATTTCTTTTCTAGTAAGTGTGCAAAGTGTCCACTGAGAAGGAATAGGAGAGAGGACTGTTTTTGATAAGGCTGTGTTGAATAATTTGGTTGCATCTCTAAGTTTAAAAATCCAGCATTATGAAAATGTTGACAGTTTTCCTGTACATGTGAACTTTCCCCGTTCATATAACTAATCAGAACATCTTAAGCATATAACTAAAATAAATTTAGTTAGCATGATACTGCTTTATATATGGTCAAGATAAAATACCAGTTTTATTTTTTCTAAGGACTGATGACATACTAAAAGCAGAAACCTCTGTCTCCAAATATGCCCAAGAAGAATTTTGAGTTTTTCATTTAGTGATTCCCAGAATGTGTCCCATTATTTTCATGTTAAAAGGCACTATCACCTTAATTATACCAATTAAATGTGTTTGAGTCCTAGGTAAACTATTTCTTTCATAGCACTGATTGTATGATTTCTTCTTAGTGCTCAAAATAAATGAAGTGTTGTTGGATAGGGATTGGTGGTTTCTTACTTCCTCCCCAAAAGAGCTGATATTTTTGGCTGGTTGTTTTGTGTTTTTTGGTTGGGGTGGAAGGATGTGAGGGAAGAGAAAAGGCCTGTATATGAAGTTAAGCAGGGCTATGCTAAAATCCTTGAGGGATGATGAAAGCTGGAAGAGAAGGAGGGTTATGTGGAACACTTTCAGTATAATAATAGTATCTTTGTAGGTTGATTTTTCTTTTTTTTTAATGTACAAACTCCTTTTGCCTCCTGTCCGCTCCTCTTCTGTACTGATACCTCTGGATGGTTCAGAAGCCATTTTAAAACTCAGAAAGAAAAAATATGTGAGTTCTAGTAGTGCTTTTGCAGGTGCTGTGGAGGCAGGGTAACCTTTGCTCACTTGTTGGATGTTACTGAGCTTTAAAAAAAAATCTGTGAGAATTAAAAACACAGAAACTTCTAAATTCACATCCTAACACCTGACTTCGCACAATGGCTCTACAGCGGATAGCAAGGCATCTCCCTGGAACCTTCATATATCCAGGTCTGGGGAACTGTGATTCTTTGGAGACAGAAGCTAAAGAGACCCACTGGACTTCCTAAACTATTCTGGATTAGGAAAAAAAATAACAGAACAACAAAAAAATAAGACTTGGTGTGCATGCCAAGCCTCGGATCCGCGGTTGGGGGGCTGAGGGTCTTTTCCACACGATCGTGCCTTTTCAGTCGCGGACGTCATCGAAGTCACTGTAGTCGGGGAGGCCAAGCCAGTGCGCAACCTTCCTAGCCGTCGGAGGGGGCTGAGCAGCCCGGGAGGTCTTCGCCTCCTTGCAGCTGGACGCCGGACTGGTAGCCGGCTGTCCTCAGCTGTCACCGGGCGAGGCGGCGCGCGCGCCGAGGGGCTGCGGCCGCCCGGCCGCTCCCGCCGCCAGCTCACCTCCGCGGGGAGCGAGGCGCTCACCGGCCGGCTCGCTCCGGCCCCAGTCCGCAGGCACAGCTCCCCGGGGTGTGGGAGGGTGGGGGTTCCGAGGGTCTAAATGGCGGTCCAGGAGAGGACGGGAAACCGGGTCCCAGCAGTTTGGGGGTACCCCGCAGCTCGCGGGCGCGGTAGCGGCGGCCCACTCCCCCGCCCTTGCCCCAGCTCCCGCCTCCCACCCCGGCGAGCGGTGCGCCAGCTCGCCCGGGGCGGCCGGGGCTGCCGCGCACGCTCGCTGGCTCGCACGCACGCACGCACTCACTCACCCTCTCTCCGAGGGCCGGGGCGCCTCCAAGGTTACCCTCGCGCTGGGGGCTGGGGCCGGCTCCCGCCACGCGCCTCGTCCGCTGCTCGCCCTTCCGCTGCTCCTGGGCCACGGGGTTTTCAGCCCAAAGCCCAGGACGCTCCCAAGTCCAGGGAGGGCAGTGGCGCAGGAGAGGCCGGCAGGCGTCCGGCCGGCCTGGGCGTGAGGGCGGCCTGCGTGGCTCCGCGAGCCCGGACAGCCGGGTCAAACGAGGTCGCAGCGGGAGGGGGCTGTGGCTCCGGTGGGCGCGCCGGGTTCCGCGCGGGCTGGGTCCCGGGGGGCCAGGGCAGTGGGCCCAGCACCAGGGCACTGCCGCAGGCATCCCGGACCCGGAGGTGGACAGAGCCAAGCCGACGGCCAAACCTGCCGGGGAAAACTAACTAAATAAAAAGAGACTGTTATTTAAGGCGCGGAAATTTGAAATATTTGGACAGGAAGAGAAAAGAAACCTTAGAGAGGGAGGGGGGAAAGCGAGCTAACGGTTTTGAAGCTCCCCCACCCCCACCCCGGGCTTTCTGCGCGCCCTGGAGGGCGCCCCGGGCTCCTGCTTTCTCAGCTGGGCTCCTTGGGGCAGGAGTTAAGTCTGAAGAAAGGGTTTCAAAAGGATAGAAAGGATGTCTTTGCAGCAACTCCACAGTTGCATGGGGCAGAGCTTTCCTCCTGGCTTCAGGCGGAAAGTTTGTTTCCAGCCTCTCACTAGGTCCCTGCGTGGATGTTTTCATGGAACTACTGTGTAAAAGAAAAAAAAAGTCTCCAATGACTAAAACAGAGACTTTTCCCTGTAGCCTTTTGACAGAGGTAGCTTAGGACAGTCAGAAAGGACCACAGGACCAGCCTTCCCTCCAGCACTGATTGCCCCCTCCCCCCCAGTGCTTCTGGGCAATTACTTGCATCACCGTTAAAAGCCGAAAGCACTTTATTTATTTGTTTTCTTTTTTGAGAACTGAGATTTTGAAACCAGTTCTGGGCTACGGTTTCTACCGTGTTCGTTTGATTAGTATGATAAGGGAAATGTATCATATTGTTAAGTGAATTGTTTTCTCAGCCCTGAACACTGCATGTGCTCCGGGATACCCAGCATGGGTGTGTGTGTGTGTGTGTGTGTGTGTGTGTGTGTGTGTGTGTGTGTGTGTGTGTGTGTGTGTGTGTGTGTGTGTGTGTGTGTGTGTGTGTGTGTGTGTGTGTGTGTGTGTGTGTGTGCCTGAGCTCATCACGCTACTGCTAGATGCAGCAATGTCATTGATTCATTACTGGAATATGATTTTAAAAAAAAAAGTCACTTTGGTTAGTGGCTTGGGGACCAGCAGGTAGTCAGGTCCTGGAAGCTCCTCGCTCTTGTTCCAGGTTTGTGAGCTGGGTTTTAGCCTACTGCGTAAAGGCTAAACCCGTTTCCCTGAGGACTGTGCGCTCAGTGAAGAACTGAATTTGTGAGCGCATCTCTGCTTTGTGTCTTCCACACTTTCTATAGCAACATCTTCTGGGCTGGGAGCATTGAATTAGCCAACTCACTCCCAACACCTGAATAAATTCAGACGCCTCCCTCACTAAGCTCCTTGCAAATCAGACCTCATTTTAACTCTGTAGCGCCATCTCTTCCATCCTATACATTCTGGCATATTAAAAATTGTTTTACTAAGTACTGTCGAGGTTTTTGAGAGATTGAATAATGGCTTTTCCAATTTCCTAGAAGGGACCAGATAACTCATTTCTAAAATACTTAGATTAGCAAAGCTACTTCCTGAGACAAGCCAGACAAAAGTGGAGATGTTTAATGCCTAGCAAATTTTAGGCTGATAAGAGATGCGCTTCCTCCCTCTCTATGGTATGGTGGTCCGATCTGAAAGAACAAAGCAGTTGCTGTACTTCTTCTCTTTTGCTTTATCAATGTCCTGTGCGTTTATATATGAATTATCAAACCCCTAAAGGCAATTTTTACAGTATGTGATAAAGCAAATGCTGAGACATGAAGAGTAAGGATCATTAAGCTGAATTTCAAATTCAAAAGCTTTCATCTATGTAGTTGATAACTTGTAAGAGAGTTTTTTTAAATTGCTTTCAATAATAGTGTGCTTGGAAACTATTCAGCTTAGTAAAGCAATATATTTTGTGTATTCTTTAAGTCAAAATACAACTTTTCCTCTAAAACAATCTCAATTTGGACTTTTTCAAAAAAAAATTGTCTTTGGGACTCCTCTTTGGGGCCTCTCTCTGAATGGAGGTCTCCCTACATCTACACTTTCTTTCATGGCTTTTCTTTTGGTTTCAAATAAGCTTGTTCAGTCTGCTTTAAAAAATGTCTTAGTTTAATTTCATGCTGCCATCAAAAATAAATTTAGTAACTTGTGCTTAAAGGTGGCAGAAGGGAAAGTCTTGTTACACTCATCTTAAGGAATGCAAGTTTTAGTCCAAAAATGAAAAAAAGTTTTACCTTCTCCTTTTATATATTTTTATATAATAATGAAAAATAAAAGCTTTATAAACGACTTGCCTGCAATCGTTCCAGTCCTTGTTAGGAAAGGCGTCAGAACCATGCCCTTCAATAAACCTTGAAGTATTTTGTTCTTTTTGAAGTGAGGGCAGAGAGTTTATAAAGCAGGAGGAGGGGACTTTTCACATAAAACATATTTGCTCATGTGGCAGATTATAAAGTATTAAAAGTGGTCAGTGCATTAAAATCTCTTGGTGACAATTATTAATTAATATGACAGGATAAATAGTAGTTGCTGGAAAATTCTCTTGGAGATATATCTTGAGATATTTCTCTTTCATTCAATTTTTAGTCATAGCTAAACATGTTTCCCAAAATATACTCATTTACTAAAAAGTCTTGTGAAAACCAAGTACCATATGGAGGAGTGACTTATTTATTTATTGCAAAAGTTTCTACATTTATTATTTCAAAAACTCTAAAATAGTTATGACCTTTATATGTAATTTATACAGTTTTCTGGCTAAATGTCTTTGTTCCCCCCAAACTGGTGCTTGTATTTTACTTTAATACTTAAACATTGTGTAATTTTACATTTCTGCCATTCAGGGAGATCAAGACTGGCAAAAGGATAAGCAAGGAAAAAGTTAAGGAAAAATAAAATATTCAGAAGAAAGCCAACACTTATTTGCAATTACATGTTAGAAATAAGGGTTTTGCAAGTGAAAAAGATACTGCTTAAATATACTCATTAAGACTCTAGTAAAAGTTCCACTTATATAGTTTCAAAGATTTAACTAGCTTCTTAAAGTATGAAGAACTATATATTTTAACAAATGATGTTAAAAATAGGACAGGCAATCAATTAACTGACAAAATAGAAGTAATGTGCAAAAGCTCTCCTCACATTCATTGCAGATTTGTGGCTCCCCCCACCCCATTTGCCTCCATCAGGCTAATGACCTCGTTCCTCCCATAGAGCCTGGCCAAGTCAAAAGCGGTATCTCCTTTATGATTCCGGTGCCCCACATGGCTGGCTGTGTGCTTCACAAGGAACTCCACCACTGGGAGGTGGCCTTCTTTGGCAGCCAAGTGCAAGGGCAGGTTCCCTTCATTATCCTCGATGTTAACATCAGCTTGAAACTCCAGTAAAGTCTGTAAAGTGTCCAGGAAACCTGCCCTGGCTGCATCATGAATGACAGCAAAACCAGTTCCGTCTTTCAAATTGGGATTAGCACCTTTTAGTAGTAGTCTCCTGGCAATCTCAGGATTTCCAAGTTTCATTACCTAGAAAAGAAGTTTAAAAGTGGTAGAATACTTCAAGTGCTCATACTAGAGGAATACTTTAAATTATTAACTGCTACTGATGGAATACTTGGGGGAGACTTGTAGGATAGAGTTGAAGGGCATAGTGGCCAGAAAGTACTAGTTAGGAAAAGTAAAAATAAGCTTCTAAAATTGAGCATCTCTAATTGATTGAATATCTTAAATGGGCCATGGTATAGGATAAGTTGATCAATAAAATATAATTTGTGCACCTTCATAAATTTCATGGATAACTCAAGTTTTTATCTTCTAAGAAGAGTTGTGTAGTTTCTTTCATGAATTCCTTAAAATAGAAGAAATATGGGATTTAAATAACCTCCTGTTTGCCTTTCCATGCACATAAAATATGCCTGGGGTATTAATTCTGGAAAACCAAACGTGAGTAAAATTTACTTTACAAATAGCTGCTAAAAGCAAATAAGGACGATGGGTTTCTTTAAAACCTCAAAGGCCACCTAGTGTAAAACTGAAATTTTCTTAACTGGTTATTTTTCACAAATTTCCAAACACTTAAGTTTCTTTCTTTGCAGTCTACTTCATATTGGCTACCCATTCAGTGCTTAGAATTCATTTCAAATTACAGAATGTTACTGATTATTAAGGTGTTAAATAAGCCACAGTGTTCTACACTGCTTGTTTTTATATCAATTTATCTTAAACGAGGTTCATGTTATGCCTTGTATTAGATAGGAAATGACTGTATGGCAACTGTTCTTGAAAAGAAAAAAATAGTCATCAAATTATATTATTCACTGTTTCTTGGAATTCTAACTAGCCTCCTGATATTCAAGAGAGCAAAAGAAAAAAGAAGATATTTAATATATGTTGGAGAAACAGATGGATTTGTCTTGTGATTTGAGTCTATTTAATAATCAATTGGTGAGCTTGTCTTATTTCCTTTTATAGTTACTATAAGCATTTAGGAATAACTATTTGTAAACTGCTAATATCTTAAAACTCTAAAGTTTGTTAGGAAAGTGCAAATTTATATCATGAACACTTATTTACTGTTGTTTGTATTTCAGTTTAATAAGGCATGTCAATCTCTCATAATTAAAATTATCTTGAATAGCATATAAGTATAAAGTCTATAATTTAGTCATGAAAAACATTACTGTCATTAACATGCTAAAATTTTTCATCATTTTAACTAATTGCATTTATATTAGCTATATTTATAATAATCTACATTTATAATAGTTTGTATAGTAGATATTCATTGTTTATTAAGTCAAATAATAACTGGAAATATATGCAAAATTGATTTCTCTTTTTAAAACGTTTTCTTTAGTAATCACAAACTAAGTAATATAATAAAATGTACTTAAAGTAATATTTTATAAATGTAAACTATATAGATAGTCAAGATAATAAGTTTCTCTGTTGATAAAACTGAACTTTTAGGCCTTTTTTTTAGGCAGTGGTAAAAATGACACCTTATTAATTTTTCAAGAACTTTTATGAACTATACTTTTTAGTTATTAAAAGTTAATGACTCTTAATTTTTTGCCACAAGTTTTCTCATCTAGAATGAGAAGAACAAGAGACAGACACCTTGGATCTGTGTAAAGCAAATGTACAACTAAGGCCTTTGATATTATCCAGACTGAAAAACACTAGGAAGGGAGAACAAGCATTAGCAATTGAGTTAAGTAAATATAATTATAGAAGAAAAATCGCTATCTTTCATAGAAAACAATAGTAATTTTAGTAATGGTATTGAAGAAAGTTCTTAGGTCACAACTTCAATTCGGATTATGCATACTGAAAATAAGCCTTGAGACTCTTGTTTGTTCATGTGTTTCATTATATTACTAAAGCTAAGCCACATTAAGTGGGTGTTGTTATCTTGATAAGTCTGTTAATATAAACAAGATTGCAGAGTTACATTAAAATTTTTTCAAAAAAATTTAAAAATAGTATTCCTTGTCCAGTCTTCCAGTTCATCAAAATCCTATAAGCTCTTATTGTGAACATTGGATAAGTGGCTCATTCTTTGTGAGATTATTTTAATCTTTTGACTTTTCTTTAGGAAACTTTTCAATGTATTAAATTTGTGGCATTACTATCACCACCACGCCTGTTCAAAACTAATAAGTAGGAAAAGAAAAAAAAAATCTTCTTCCTACTGAATGTACCTGAAACAAGATAAACAAGATAAAAATGTAAGATAATATGCATATGCTTTATTAATGCTAAAATGTTTGCAAGGCCAGTGAATTCTGATTTTAAAATATTCAGATTGTATTGACCTTGTGATATCTCCTTCAAGTAAAAATTTCAATTTTAGAACCGAAACAAAATCCTCTAAAAGCCTCCCCAATGTGTTTTCAAAAGCAGCATCGGAATAAGAATATCATCAGAACTCTGATATAACTATTTAAGACTCCTTTTCCATTCTTCTGCTTTTAAGCCTCTCAACTAAGTTACATGATAACTTTTGGAGGAGAAAAAATATTATCAGGTATATACTTGGCAGCTGGACATGTGTCAATTGTTGCCTGTAAATCTAATTACTGAAAATTAGAGCATACCACGGCATGACTGCAGGGACAAAAACACTGTACCTAACCTCTGATTAGAAAACTCAGCTTTTATTTCTTCTCACCCCTAAATGGGTGGATGGTATTATATTAACTGTGAAATGTACATCCTGTCCCCGTGCCCAGGCTGCCCCTTCCAAACCAGGAAAGGTCGTTCGTCAAAACATGAAGCATTTGAAGGAAAAACACCCTTACTAGCAGTTAAGAAAACTAGCGTTAAAGTCAATTAGGGGCAAAGTACCTAAAGCCACTAATAGCGGTGTATTTACTTCGAATAATAATCAGAACAATGTGTTTACATTGCTGTCTAAAACAACACAAAACCAAACAAATAGACCTCGGTGCTGCTGCGAATACTTTAAAATCCCCACCGTCTTACACACACACAGACACAAACATTCCAAAATCTAGGATCCTTTTGATATCGAGGATGTTATTGGATTTGACGAGTTTCTTCAAAATACGTCATTTTGGGGAGTTGGATCCTTTCTTAAAGATATAAAATATGGCAACCAAGGAGGCTTTTAAAAATAACAGTGAAAATCGGTACCCCTAAAAGCTTAAATACTGTCATTCTAGAAACCCGGTTCACGTAGGCAACGTTTTTAACCTGTTTTCCCCCACCTCTCTGGATACCAACCTGCAGCGCAGTCCTTCCAAATCCATTTTGGGCATTGACGTTTACATTATTTTGCAACAAACTAGTAAGTTGCTCTAGGTCCCCCCTGGCAGCTGCGGACGCCAACTCGTTCCCCCAAGGCTCGGCCATTCTTTAGGGTCCTGACGATCGGGAAAAGATGAATTAGTTGTTTTTCCTCTCACTCTCACTCTCTCTCTCTCTCTCTCTCTCGCCCCCCGCCCCCCCCCCCCGATTCCTTTGCTCCTAACCAGGCTGCATGATGGCATCGAAGACTGACAGAAGGACTGGGATGGTTAATCTGGAGTAGAGCTTGGTAGTAAATACTAGTAAGATCTGCCTGCCAAAAGCCCGCCCCTCGGTTCACACGTGATTATTCAGCAAAACTGAGCCATTGGAGAGGGGCGCCTCCGCTCTCTTTAGCTTAACCCCTATGAAGAATTCTGATGATCCTCCCCCCACCCCGACACCCCCAGCCCAGACACACAGACATTCTGGAGTAAGCACTCTGGACGTGAGATGCAGGCAGAGCTGTCACGTACCTACGCCTCGGAGCGGTGGGAGGACTACGTGTGTAGACTCTTAGGGACGAGGTCCAGCTCAAAAAATACCGCAGAAGAAAAGGCATTTGGGGTGAAGAAAAGGTATTGACCCACCCTGGTTCGCGGTGGTGACTGGAGCCAGAACTTCAGGGGCCGGTCCTCGGAGGGGCTCGGGTTCCATCCGGCTCGCAGAATCCCGAGTCCAGGGCGGCCGGCAGAGCGCCGCGGTGGGCTGGATGCTGACGTGCTCCGGGGGTTAAAGATGATCGCCAAAGGCAGACGGCAGAAGCAGTTCCGTGGCCCTCAAAGAGCAGGTCTCAGGGGCTCCCGAGCGTGCTCAACTTCTCCCGGGGAGCCTTCAGTCCCGACCGGGCCCTGTTGGGGGCTAACGCCGGGCGGGAAGACTCCGGAGCCCGCCCGCCGTGCTGCCGCAGCCCGGCCGAGCCTCAGAGGCCGTGGGAGCCGGGCTCGGCGCCAGTCTCGGGAGGCTGCGGGGCGCGCGGCAGGCCCCCGGCAAGCCCGTCATGCCTGCCCCACCGGGTCCCGGGACTCCCGGCAGTCCGAAGAAGGAGGGGAGACACCGGGGAGGTAGCTGCGAGGCTCAGGCTGTGGGGGCGGCTCGCCGCAGCATCGCTGCTGCCGGGGGCAGCTCACCGGCAACTTCCCGCCTCCGCCCGGGCTAGCTCAGCCCGTTTATGGAGTCGCTCATCGAGTGGCCGCCGTCTCCGTCCTTTCCTTCTTTTCCTGGGTGTCGGAGGGCCTCTGGAGACGGGGAAGGTCCGGGGGAACGCTGGCCAGGCTCTGAGGACCGGGGGTCGCCACAATTCCAGGGTGCAACCAGTCCCGCCAACCTCTTGGCGAGAGCCCAGCAGCTTCGGCGCCCCGTGCCACTTGGCTAATTTTCCTCGGTCCCCCGGTCAGTGTCCCCTAGCCTAAGCCGCCGACCGCTGCCAGCCAGCTGTGCCCAGGGGCGAACCGCGTCGGAGCGCTGCCAGTGACAGTTTCTTTTGTAGTTAGTCCCCCCAAAATCGCGGGTCCCGATTCCCTTCACCCCTACAGGCACTAGAGCGTCGTCCCTCTTTTAGGTCTTTTCCTTCTCTCCTTTCCTGGCTTCTTTTCTTTCTTCCCCCCACCCCCCTGAAACAATTGCTGCTTCTGTTGCCTCGGCAGAGATGGTGCCGGTTTCTTCTCCCTTTTTTTCCGACCTCATCAGCTTTTTTTGAAAAGAAAAAAATTGAGCGCTTTTTGAGTTGAAAAACCCGCCCCCATTTTAACGGCAGAGTTTTAAGGAGGCTCGGCCGAGTTGCCGCGCCGCGGGAGCGGGAAGCCCGGGCACCGCCCTCCGCCCCGCCCTCCGCCCTGGTGGCGCTGGGTCCGGCTGCGGCGCGCGCTCCGCCTCCCCGACCCAGAGCCCTTCCTCCCGCCTCGGCGCTCCCCACCACCCTCCGGCGGTTCCGCGGCGCTGCCTCTCGCCGGCCAGCTCCGAGGGGCCGCCTCTGCTGAAGCGGGGTTCTGCACTGCGGAGCGGGGCCGGCCTTCCTCGTCTGGCAGGCGGGAGGGCTGGAGTTCGCGGTGTGCAACCTCAGGCAGAGCAGAGCCGTACCGGGGCGGGGACTGGGGAGTTTCTCAAGGAGGCTGTGGGGCCGTGAAGGGCCGAAAGGCCCTAGAGGCCCGGTGCGCTGGCTGCTGGAAAGCGGGAGCCGGCCGTAGCCGAGGGAGCCTTTCCCCTGCTGTAGCGGGGCGGGGCCCGCTCTCCCGGGCCAGGCTCGCCAAGTTCGAGCGGCCAGGCCTGCAGCGTCCGCCTTTCCCCCTCCCTGGACGCGCGCACTGGGTAAATTCGGCCTCCCGCTCCCAGCCCGGGCCCTCGGCCTGGCACCTGCCAAAACTAGAACTGGAGGGCCAAAGAGGAAGCCGGCTGACCAGCGCAGAGCTCCAAAAAAGCAAAAGTCTGTAAAAGACTGAGTTTTTGGTACCAAAAGCAAAAGACATTTTAAGAAATCGTAACCAACTCTGTGAAATCCATATCCAGGGACTGGAAAACGGGAACAGTTTCTATTCTTGGATGAAAGGGAGAAAAGTAATTAATTCAAAACTTAAAATGAGTCATGGGAAGTATTTTCTAACAAAGCTATTGTTTTGTGGACCAAGTTTTCTCTTTCACTACTGAGATTGGGGCTTGGTCTGTTTTTGGTTGAGGGGGGGGAAGGGTGTCCTAATGTTAAGGAATTATCTCAATCTCAGTCATTTATTTAAGTCACCCAACACCAATTTTCTGTACTTCTTTTTCTTTTAGCAGACTTTTTATATATTTATGCCCTTAAAAACACGGTTGTATGCTGCACCCAGTGGCCAAAATGAAACCAAACAACAGAAATATGACAAGTTTTCTAATCACAACCAGCCAACGACATATATATCCTCAAGCAACATCTGTACCTAGCTCCTTGAAGTAAACATGTCAGAAACATCTGGATCATCATCTAGCAACAGACTGTTAGAGATAAAACTAGGACGAATATGGTAGTGTTTTCTTTAACTGATTTTTTTTTAAAGAAAAAAATATCCAGGGCTCTTTTCTAAGGTAACTAAAGCTGAATTGTAAATCGAGGGTTGGGGGGGGGGAGGGGAACAACACAAAAATTAACTCCTTTTTTTTCTTACATATATTTCGAGATTTCAAGGAGAGCATTTAGGAGTCTTCGATACCAGTAATAATAATTTGCTTGTAATTATCCTGGGAACTATGTAAATGCTTAGTATAGCTCTAAATTGTGATGGTATAGTAACACTATTGGCTGATAAGCAATAACTAGCATGTATCCAATGTGTAAAAATTGCCTTCTAGCATTTATTAAGTTTTCTTGCTTACAGAAAATACTGTAATGAGAAAGAATCAAGTTGTACTTATGTAGCGATATATTTCCAGGCCCTGTAGCTCATGCCTGTTATCCTAGTTAATCTGGAGGCTAAGATCTATGGAGTGCAGTTCCAAGTCAGCCTAGGCAGGAAATTCCCAATTAACCACATCCCAAAAAGCTGGAAGTGGAACTGGGCCTCAAGTAGTAGAGCACAAACCTTGAGCAAAAAAACAAAAACAAAAACAAAAACAAAAAACCCTCAGGGACAGCTCCCAGGCCCTGAGTTCAAGCCCTAGGACTGCCACAAACACAATCATACCACCAGCAACAACAAAAAGAACAGCCATATATGTTATAATTTTCATGAAATAAATTCATTTTGCTGAATAACTGAGTAAACAATATTTATATGTATATACTGAATTGGATTTAGTTTTTATTTTTGGATATAGGCCCTAGAAGTCACTATGTATGCTTGGCTGGCCTTGACCTTGTACTTCTCCTGCCTCAGCTTCCTGGGATGAAAAACATGCATCCACCATGCCTTCTGGATTAGGATTTTTGGAGATCCATATAAAATAATACAAGAGTGAAACAATGATCATGGCTTTCCCATGATCACTAACTTTAGTTGCTTTTGCTAAAAATCAATTTATTTAGGATTTTTTTCTTTTTGTAACACTGTATTTGCTGGTGCCCTAATGCTTACTCTGCTTTGTGTAAACCAGAACTGGCAGCAGAGAGGTTATATTCTAATTTAAGGACTCTAAGTGATGGGCTAAGAGCATGGCTTCAACGAGGTAGAGAGCATATATGAAGTCCTGAGTTCAAATCCCACCAAAAGCATAAATACCATCAGTGGAAATATGTATTTCTTTTCTTCCCCCTTTTCTTCCTCCCTCCCACCTTTTCTCCTCTTTCTTTTCCTTGACAGTGTTTCATGTAACCATCTCCTGACTCAACCTCTTTTGTTCTTTCTGTTTTTTGGGAGTCTGGTCATGAGGCCTGAACTCTGGGCCTGGGCGCTGTACCTCAGATCTTCAGCTCAAGGCTAGCACTCTACCACTTGAGCCACAGTGCCACTTCTGGCTTTTTTTTTCTGCTTTTGTGGTACTGAGGAATCGAACCCAGGGCCTCATGCATGCAAGACAAGCCCTCTACCACTGAGCCACCTTCCCAACCCTTCCTGACTCAACCTCTTTAATCCTGAAAATAAAAATGTGCACTACCACTTCAGGTGAAGAATCTATTGTTCCTTGCAACCTAGTTCATTGAAGTAGATTCAAAATATTTTCCCTCAATAAACATATCCTAATATGATAAGAAAGATTCTGAGTTAAATATTCTATAACATTGAGGCTATTGGCTTCTCTCTTAACATAGTAATGATTACTAAAATACAACCTTTGTTGTTGGTATCATTGTAGTCATGGGCACTTTTTTTTTTTTTTTTTTTTTTTGTCAGTTGTGGAGCTTGAACTCTGGGCCGGGGCGCTGTCCCTCAGCCCTTCAGCTCAAGGCTAGTGCTGTACCACTTGAGCCACAGCACCACCGCCATTTTTTCTGGTGGTTAATTGGAGATAAGAGTCTCACAGATTTTTCTGCCTGGGCTGGCTCTGAACCATGATCCTCAGATCTCAGCCTTCTGAGTAGCTAGGATTACAGGTGTGAGCCACCCAGGCCTGGTGAATGGGCACTCTTTTAGTTAGTAATTCATAATTATCTTGAAAGATTTAGGAATGTTATTTTTATAATAGTCATGCTTATGTCTTATTAACTCAAGTGTGCAGTTTGTAAATGATTAACTTTTGGAAATGTAAATAAGGATATTAGAGTTTTTTAACTTGGAAGTTTTTTTATTTTTTATTGTTATTATAAAGATGATGTACAGAAAGGTTACAGTTATATGTCAATTAATGAGACCATTTCTTTTTGGACAATATCACTTCTTTCCTTGTGGAAGTCTACTTTATTAAATTTATAGATAAAGGTAGAAAGGAAAGGGATTGGCTCCTTGAGGGACTCTTTTCATTTATACTAGTGGTGTTGACATTTGATTTTATAGACTAAGCAGGATTTTCATATGTTTTCATATCACTTATGAAAGTTCTTTTGTACAGTAAGAAAAAAGTACCTAGTAAGCAACTCAAAAGCTAAATGTAATAGAATAGTATTCCATGGTTATAAAATGAGGCACATGTTACTTAATCTTTATGAGAGATAAATATCCCTAATCAGTGAGAAAATTAAAGTTGATAGAGAGGGGCTGGGAAGTTGGCTCAGTGGTAGAGTGCTTGCCTTGCATGCCTGAGGCCCTGGGTTCGATTCCTCAGCACCACATAAGCAAAAAGAAAAAAGCCGGAAGTAGTGTTGTGGCTCAAGTGGTAGAGCACTAGCCTTGAGCTGAAGAGCTGAGGGACAGCACCCAGGCCCAGAGTTCAGGCCCCACGACCGGACCCCAAAAAAATAAATAAATAAAGTTGATAGAGATTGTGATTTAAAGTCAGCAGGTAGTGGGCATCTCAGATCTTGGAGGCCGAAATATCACACACTTTTTATTACTTATGGGCCCAGGACAAACCACTGGCTTCTTAAACATTAAATCATGTTGAAGTACTTTAGGGTTCTAACTGTAGTAGCATTAATCTCTTAATTACATTATAAGCCAGAACTATTGATTTAAGAAAATGTTAACTACCTTAATCAAAGTGAATACCGCTAGTAATAAGTCATGTTGATAACCTATGGTCCTGATACAATGTACTGTGATGAAAAGGGCCTATATTTTTTTGTGTGTGTGTGCGTTGGTCCAGCACTGTCCCTGGGCTTTTTTGTCTTCTTTTCTTCTCAAGGCTAGTGCTCTACCATTTGAGCCACAGCACTTCCAGGGTTATTTTTGGTGGTTAAATTGGAGATGAGAGTCTCATGGATTTTCCCACCAAGGCTGTTTTCTAACTCGGCTTCTTTAGCAAGGATTACAGATATGAGCCACCTGTGCCCAGTAGATAGCCTACTTTTGACACTTTGGTAGTATTTGTCCCCCAAATCCATAAACTCAGCATAGTTCTCTTCTCTCTCCTTCCTTCTCTTTCTTTTTCTCTTTCTTGTCTTGCTATGTAGCCCCAGCTGGCCTTGAACTCTGGATCTGAGTGCCAGGATTAAAGTCAGGAAGCACATGCAGCAGAAACCTAGTATAATCATGAAGAAACTCAAGTTGGAGGACATTCTATAAAATTCCTGCCGTTTAAAAAGTGTCAAGGGCTGGGAAGGTGGCTCAGTGGTAGAGCACTTGCTTTGCATACATGAGGCCCTGGATTCGATTCCTCAGCACCACATAGCAAAAAGAAAAAAAGCCGGAAGTGGCGCTGTGGCTCAAGTGATAGAGTGCTAGCATTGACCTGAAGAGCTCAGATACAGCACCCAGGCCCAGAGTTCAGGCCCCATGACGATGATGACCACCACCACCACCAACAATAAAGTGTCAAAGACAGAGAAACTGTTAAGAGGTTGGAAGAAACTACAGATACATGATGACTGTATGTAATGTGGTATTCTAGACCTGTGGCATGGGACCTTTGATAAAGAACATGAGTGTAAAAGTCCAGGAAATTCTCTAGATTAATAATGTAGTAATATTAATTCCTTCATTTTGGTAATGTTATATATAAGATGGTACCATTAGAAGAAGATGAATAAAAAGAATATATAGTAATATTCTATACTATCTTTGAAACTGTTTTATAAGTCCAAAATGATTTCAAATAAAAGTTTAAGTCTATTATTTATATTTGAAAGATAAAAATTCCTTTTAAAGCAGTAATTGTAAGACCAAAGAACACAAATGGTATAGAAGATCTGTAAATGAGTTAGCCTGAGCTCTATGAATTATTACAGTGGACCAACTCTGAGACTAGGTAGGTTAAAAAGAAATTTTGGGGGCTGGGAATGTGGCTTATTGGTAGAGTACTTGGCCTAGCATGCATGAAGCCCTGGGTTTGATTCCTCAATACCACATAAACAAAAATAGCTGGAAGTGGCGCTGTGGCTCATGGTAGAGTGCTAGCCTTGAGCTCAAGAGTCTCAGGGACAGTGCCCAGTCCCTGAATTCAAGCTCCAGGACTGGCAAAAAAAAAACTATGTATCTATATATATCTCTATCTCTATATCTATCTATATCTATATATATAGAAGCAGAATATATATCTATATATAGATTATATATCTATATATAGCAGAACATCTATCTATAGATAGATAGATATTGCTTCTCTCCATTTCTAGAAAAATGGGTGCTTTTCATAACATCTTGACTTGTGACATTTCATTGTCAAAGTTCTTTTTTTTGTTGTTGTTGGTCGTGGGGTTTAAACTCTGGGCCTGGGGCACTGTTCCTCAGCTCTTCAGCTCAAGGCTAATGCTTTACCACTTGAGCCACAGCATGCCACTTCAGTTTTCTGAGTGGTTTATTGGAGATAAGAGTCTAATGGCCTTTCCTACCTGGGCTGGCTTTGAACCACCATCCTCAGATCTCAGCCTCCTGAGTAGCTAGGATTACAGGCATGAGCCACCGGCGCCCAGCTGTCAAAATTTTTTTCAAAAATTGTTTTTGTTGGGGATTTAGCTCAGTGGAAGAACACTTGCTTGGCAAATACAAGTCCCTGAGTTCAATCCTCAGCTCTGGAAGAAAAAAAAAACAATGCTAGCACTGGCGGCTCATATCTGTAATCCTAGTTACTCAGGAGGCTGAGATCTGAGGATCTTGGTTCAAAGCCAGCCAGGTCAGATAAGTGCCCAAGAGACTCTTATCTCCAATTAACCACTCAAAAAACAAAAGCAAACAACAAAACAAAACGGAAGTGGAGCTGTGGCTCAAAGTGGTATAGCACTTGAGTAAAACAGCACTTGAGTAAAACCCAGGTTCTGCGTTCAAGCCTCACAACTGACAAAAATATTGTTCTAATCCCTTTTTTTCAGTATTTTAATTTCTATTTCTCTGCAGTAGAGAATACAACCATGAGTAAGTAGTTCATAGGAAAGAAATAATCTCTTCTGGAATTATATAAATTTAGCAGCAAGGAGGATGGATAATACAGTAGCATGGGTGGGGAACATCTAGGGCTGCATAGCCTCTCAAAATCATTTGGCACAAGACAGAATAGACTTCTATGCTACATATTGGGTGCTCTTGTTGATAATTTTCTATGGTCCCTCAATGATGTTGCAGACATTGGTGCCTTTGGTGAACATTGGTAGCCTTATGACTATAATCTTAGCTATTTAGGAGGCTAAGACCTGAGGATTATGGTTCAAAGCCAGCTTGGGAAGAAAAAGTCTGTGAGACTCTTACGGCAATTAACCACCAAGAAGCAAGAAGTGGAGCTGTAGGTCAAGTGGTAGAGTGACAGCCTTCAGCAAAAAAGCTAAAGAAGCTGGGTGCTGGTGGCTCATGCCTGTAATCCTATCTGCTCAGGAGGCTGAGATCCAAGGATCACGGTTCAAAGACAGCCCAGGCAGGAGCATCCATGAGACTCTTATCTCCAATTAGCCACCAGAAAACTGGAAGTGGAGCTGTGGCTCAAGTGGTAGAGCTAGCCTTGAGCTGAAGAGCCGAGGGACAGTGCTTAGGCCCAGAGTTCAAGCCCCATGACTGACCCGCCCCCTCCAAACAAAGCTAAGGAACAGTTGCACCCAGGTCTCAAGTTCAAACCCTAGTACTAGAACACACACACACACACAAACATACATCTAGATACACATAGACACAAACACAGACACAGATAGATAGACACACAGACACACACATATCCAAATCCCAACTCCCATACGGTCCTTGGAGGAGAAAAGTTCCCCATCTCTGCTAGGGAAGTCACCAAGGTACCTGGAAAGAACACTAGTTTTGACCTAGCCATGAATCCTGCATCTATAACTTTATAGTAAAACCTTGGGAAAATTCTTAACCTTTCAGAGCAATCTTTTATTTTGTAAAGTGGTTGTTAAGCTAAAATTCAGTGAGAAAGTGTGTGTAATGTGTATAAATACAATAAAAATGAATACATTCAAATTATTGACTATTATGTACCTAAGATTTTATATATGAACTATGGTGAATATAAAACATGTAGAATGAACTTTCAACCTCTGGGAAGAAATAAAACATATGTAAACAGTTACAGGATTTACTAAACCATTAACTATGATGTAAAAAATTAAAATCTTTTATTAGAAATAACAGAAAGCATTGTTGGGTTAAGTTTATTGGAAAAGGATGGCCTTTTCATCAAAGCATGTAGGGATTAGCATACAGAATTCAACAACGAATGTTACAAGAGTTTTAAGGCTTATGAGGTATCTTTACAGCACTGTATCACTCAACATTCAAAATAAGCCTGTATTTTTCTATGTTTATAGATAAACAGAATCATAGAAATTTTGTCAAAGGATAGAGTTAAATCTCAAAGCCACATATGCCAACTATGAAATCTATGCTAGATTATAAAAATATTTTGTTTTCCAACATTTTTAAATAATTGTTCTCTCATTTACTACTGATCTAGTCCTACAAAGACGCTGATATCAGAAAAAATGACTCATCCAAGTTCCTACAGTTATTTGTTTGGAACTAAAAGCCATATGTCTGAATAATAACCTTGTTTTAATTTCCAGATGGAGAGAAAGATGAGAGAAAGGGAACAGCACAGTATTTGAATGAATTTTTTTTTTTTGCCAGTCCTGGAGCTTGAACTCAGGACCTGGGCATTGTCCCTGAACTTCTTTTGTCAAGGCTAGCATTCTACCACTTGAGCCACAGAGCCACATATGACTTTTTCTGTTAACGTGGTACTGAGGAATTGAACCCAGGGCTTCATGCTTGCTAGGCAACTCATTCTACTCCTTGAATGAGTTTTAAGATACCCATACATCATAAAGAGAAAAATCCCCAACTTTTCAGGACTATATTAATCCCAGCAATTATTCACTGCTTTGTTCTGAGAGTGATTTATACAAATGGGAAGACTGAATTGTCTCATTTATATTAAAGGCACTTTGTTCACTTCATGAGTCATATTTATGTCAAACTGTGAAGCTTTTTACAATTAAATGAGAAACTGATAAATCTGATAACAGAGGGCTCTATTCCTTATTTAGCTAATCCTGTACAGAACACTGATCATTCTCTAAGAGTTTGGGCCAGAGTATTTTCATTTAAGAAAATACATAACACACTGGGTGTGGTGAAGTATGTCTATGGTTCCACATACTTGGGAGGTGAAGATAGGGAGATGTCACTTGTAGGCCATCTGTGGCAAAGTTAGCTGCAGACCCTACTTAGAGAACAGAACAACAAAGAAAAAGGACTGGGAGCATAGCTCAAGTGGTAGAATGCTTGTTAGGAAAGAGGCGCTGAGTTCAACCCCAAATTTCATGAGAACAAAACAACATCAAAAAAATGTATAGCATCTGGATGTCAGTGGCTCATGCCGGTAGTAATCCTACTTACTCAGGAGGCTGAACTCTGAGGATGGAGGTAGCACAGGAAGAAAAGTTCATATGACTCTTATCTCCAAGTAACTATCAAAAAAGCCAGAAGTGGCGCTGTGACTCAAGTGGTAGAGTGTTAGCCTTAAGTAAAAGCAGCTCAGGGACGGAGCCCAGGCCCTGAGTTCATAAGTGGAAGTGTGTCTCAAGTGGTAAAGTACTAGCTTTGTGCATAAAAGCTCAGGGACAGTGCCCAGGCTCTTAGTTCAAGCCCCAGGTGTATGTGTGTGTGTACAAAAATAAAGCAGACTTTTTTTTTTTTCTTATTTTATGGTGCTAGAGATCAACCAAGGGCCTTGTGGATGCTAGGCAAGTGCTCTTTCACTAAACTATCAGGCTAGCAAGTATAGATCATAAAACAGCAAAGAATGCTTTTATTTTTTGTATTCCAGGGAACTGAACATTTAATTGATTTTCGGATTTTTTAGGTCATGGATACAGTTCCAGTTTATAAAGCTTTGGCCTTGATTGTAAATGATTTCATTGGTTTCTGTTTTAGTTCTAATGTTTAAAATCAGGAATATCACGTCACCTGTCTTGGGTTTCATGTATTTTTCCAAAGCAGTGCGTTGCCCTTTTAAAATCCAGAAGCTGGTATTTTTCCACATCATGTTTGAACATATTCCATTGCCACTCTTCCTGAATGGCAATTAACTGTCACATTGTACAGTTTTTGATTGTTTTAGGTAGAGAATCTGTCAATTTCTAACCATAACTTGATGTAATTCTAACATAGTTTCTTTACTTGTGAAAGAATCTTGATAGACCACAGTATATTAAAAACTAGACCCCAAGGCTGCGAATGTGGCTTAGTGGTAGAGTGCTTGCCTAGCATGCATGAAGCCCTGGGTTCGATTCTTCAGTACCACATAAACAGAAAAAGCTAGAAATAGCGCTGTGGCTCAAGTGGTACAGTGCTAACCTTGAGCAAAAGAAGTTCAGGGACAGTGCCCAGGCCCTGAGTTCACGCCCTAGGACTGGCAACAAACAAACAAAAATTAGACTCAAGCTGAGAGTCTGGTGGCTCAACCTGTAATCCTAACTACTCAGGAGGCTGAGATCTGAACAATGCAGTTCAAAGCCAGCCCAAGTAGGAAAGCCTATGAGACTCTTATCCCAATTAACCACCAAACAAGCTGGAAGTGGAGCTGTGGCTCAAATGGTAGAGTGCTAGCCTTGAGCAAGAAAAGCTCAGGGACAGTGCCCAGGCCCTAAGTTCAAGCCTCAGGACGAGTACAAAACAAAACTGACAACAAAAACAAAATAAAACAAACATCATCAAAAACTAGACTCAAGTTTTCCTCCCATTTACAAGATGCTTCAGCTCTTAAAAAAATGTAGATGCCTGGACGACAGCAGTAACCTATTAATTAACACACACACACACACACACACATACTCATCCATCTGAGATGCGGGTTCTCACCTGTCTCAGCTGTCTCCCCCACTGTACCAAGGGAGTATGGGTACTGCTGTGTTACTGATGTCTGAGGATGCAGATGAAGAGGGCTTGGAATGGGGTGTGACCGAATTTGTCAAGGAAATGTACATTGTGAAATGTGGTGCTAGACCGGGGCGCGAGGATGCGTGGTAGGCGTCACAGGCCAGGTGAGGTTTTGTGTGTCACGAACCACGGGGAGGCGCAGCAGCGGACTCCCGCCGCAGGCAGGGAGAGGCGGTACCTCGAGGCCTGGGCTTCCAACCCAAACCGGAATAACCTGTGGCGGGGCTGGACGCTCGCCGCAGTCGCAGGTCAGCGTCCCCGCCGCGAGTGCCGGCGTCCCCGCCCAGCAGTCGCGCGCGCCCGGCGCTTGACAGGAGGACGGTCACGTGGTAGCCGCAAAGCAACGTTTTGCGACCTGGATGACAGGCAAAATGTGCGACAGCTCTGGTGCTGGCCAACCAGTGGCGGAGGCGGAGGCCAGGGAGGAAGCGGAGGAGGCGGAGGCGGCTGTGGTGTTCGCCCGCCTGCCCGCCCGCCTGCTGGCCCGCGGGTTCGCTCCGTTTCCCGGCCCCTCCTCCCTCGCCGGTCTCGCAGCCGCGGAAGGGAAGCCGGGTGCGCGCTCTGTCGCAACCTGCCCCTCATCCTGGCCGGCGACGAGGAAGACCGGACCAGCAGCCAGACCCACCTCCCGGTTGAGGCGGCTGCGGCTCGGGGTTCACAGGGCGCGGGCAGGCGGTCGGGGCGCCTGAAGGTTACCGAGTGCATGAGCACCTAGCGGCTCCCGCGCTGCCCGGCCCGCCCGTCCGCCGGCCCGCACGCCGGCTCGCCCGCCAGCTTCTCGGCGCCCGGCGGCGGCGGCGGCAACAGCAGGAGCGGCAGCGGCGGCGGCGGCAGCGACGGCGGTGGCCACGGCCGCCGCAGGAGGCGCCGTCTCCCTTCCAGGTGCGCGCTTCGCTCCCGGAGCCGCGGAACTCGGTAGCCGCCATGGCGTCCAACATGGACCGGGAGATGATTCTGGCAGATTTTCAGGTGAAGAATCTGTTCCTCTTCCACCTCCAGTCTCGTGGGTTCCGAGTGCCCGGGGGTTGTGATGTTGTTGTACCTTAGGCATTTTTATACTGTGTGGCCAATGAGTGTGTGTGTGTGTGTGTGTGTGTGTGTGTGTGTGTGTGTGTGTGTTTTGAGCGGTGGGAGACATAGAATCCTCACGCCGTTGTTGGGTGTGTGCAGAATTAATCAAGTACGGGTTGAATGAGATTTCAGGTGCTCTGATTTTTTTTTTGGGGGGGGAAGGGGACGATTACTATGTGTGTGAACTGTTTAATGGTATAGGGAAATGTGTGGAATCTTTACATGCGGGCCCATTTAGAATGGGGTGTTTTGGGTTGTTCCATGCGGACACTGTGATGTCTGAGGTGTGGGCGTGGAGCGTGTGTTAAGGGTGTGGTGTATTGTATGAATCGAAGAGTTAAAAAAAAAAAAGCAAAATGAGGAGGAGGTGGTGTGGGTCGTCGGGCATCGTAGTCCTTTTCAAAGAACAATAAACATTTGAGACTTTGGGTGCCTTATTTCAGTCTTTGGGGCCTAAGGATGAGGAGGCAGATAAAAGACTGTACATGTCAGTGTATTTCTGCAATGAATTCACAAGCTCATTAACCATTTCCCTACAGACTTGAATTGCTTAGTTGGTGTCCTTTTGCCAGGACTAATTTACTGAGCGCAAATATAGTGGCCCTGGCATCTAAGTATCTTAGGGAGGCCCTCTGAAGCTGTGTGTATCAGGAAGGAGTTGGGGTTAGAAGTTATATTTCGTGAATGTTAGCATTTTGATGTTTGGTGAAGAAAAGATTTTAGTGCAATATTAATTTTTTTTAGTAATTTAACATTAACTTAAGAAACTACTGTCAAGTATCGTAGACTTTCTCCTCTTTAACACTGTCATCATTTATCACAGGCTTTGTCTGTATTATTTTTCCTTACTGAGCTTTTGTTGGGCTTTTCTACTTTTTCTCATTGTTCTAAAAGTTCCCTTATTTTTACAACCTGATATTGGATGACCATTTCCAAGAGTTTGCTCTTTTGGCTGTCTGTGATATCTGATATACTAGGAATATGCATGTATCTACATTTTGATTATATTGTAGCCTCCAAACTTAGGTTTCTTTTCCTTTTCCTTTGTTTTTTTAAACAGGCCCTGGTGCTTGAACTCTGGGCGTGGGCCATACCCCTGAGCCTCTTTGCGCTCTGGGCTAGCACTCTACCTCTAGAGCTACTGCACCACTTCCACTTTTTCTGAGTTGTTTATTGGAGATAAGAGGTTCCAGGACTTTGCTGTCCAATTTGGCTTCCAACTGTGATCTTCTAATCTCAATTTCCAAGTAGCTAGGATTACAAGCTTAAGCTTTTGGTCCCTCCCACCCCCGCAGAAAGGAGGTTTCTTGAGGGCTGTATGTTTGGCATAAGTGGTAAAGCACCTACCTAGCTAGCGTGAGGTGAAGTTGAAACTCCAGTACCAACAAAAAAGTTGATCACAGAAGATTTGCATTTTGTATACTTAGGAATACCTTAAAGTCTGTCTGTACAAATGTTTCATCTCTTTTTCTTTTTTTTAAATTTCCAGTTGTCTTTTATCTAATATGGAATATATTGAGTAAAATACAATCCTGTATTTCTAGATACAATTTTTTTTGTTTTTTGTTTTTTGGTCGGTTGTAGGGCTTGAACTCTGGGCCTGGGAACTGTCCTTCAGCTCTTCAGCCCAAGGCTAGTGCTCTACCACTTGAGCCACAGCGCTATTTCGAGTTTTCTTGTGGTAAATTGAATAGTTTCATGGACTTCCCTGCCTCGGCTGGCTTTGAACCTTGATTCTCAGCCCTGAGTTCAAGCTCCAGAACCAACACACACACACACACACACACACACACACACACTCTCTCTCTCTCTCTCTCTCTCTTTCTCTTTCTCTTTCTCTCTTGTATTCTGATGGGAAAAGCTTTGCACACACACACACACACACACACACACACACATATTCTCTCTCTCTCTCTCTCTCTCTCTCTCTCTCTCTCTCTCTCTCTTTCTCTCTATTGTATTCTGATGGGAAAAGCTTTGGAGCAACCGAAAAAATGTAGTTTACCCTTTTAAAACCTAACATAACTTTTGATTTTATAAACTTTCTACTTTTCTTTTTTAGGCCCTGGAGCTTAGAGATGAGTCTTAAGGACTTTCCTGCCTGGGCTGGTTTTGAACTGTGGTTCTCAGCTCTCAGTCTCCTGAATAGCTAGGATTATGTGTTTGCTACTGGTATTCAGTCAAACTTTTTACTTCTAATAACTTGTGTCTGCTTTTATATTTTGATTTGTGACATTTGTTGCTGCATTTTGTGTTGATATTGGGGCTTGAACTCAGGGCCTTATGCTCTCAGTTGACCTTTTTGCTTATGATTGGTACTCTGCCACTTGAGTCACACCTCTACTCCAGCTTTTTATTTGCTGGTTAATTGGAACTGGCATTTCACAAACTTTTTTGCTTGGACTGACTGTGATTCTCAGCTTTTAGCCTTCTCTGTAGCTAGTATTGCAGCTGTGAGCTACTGGTGCTAGGCTATTTGTAAACTTTCATTTTGTGCATATATAGTGAATCTGTTTTCATTCTGTCTTAAGAGATGGGGTCTTTGGAAGTATACCAGACTCATCTCAAACTGGTTGGTGATCCTCCTGCCTCAACCTTTTTCTTTTTTTGTTCAGTCATAGAGCTTGAACTCTGGGCCTGAACGTTGTCCCTCAGCTCTTCAGCTCAAGGCTAGCGCCTCTGTCACTTGAACCACTGTGCCACTCCCAGTTTTCTGGTGGTTTATTGGAGATAAGAGTCTTGCAGACTTTCCTGCCTGGGCTGGCTTTAAAACCGCAATCCTCAGATCTCAGTCTCCTGATTAGCTGGGATTACAGGTGTGAGCTACCAGCGCTCGGCTTTGCCTCAACCTTTTGAGTCCTGGGATTATCAGCACACCTAGTTCATGGTTAATCTTATATTGGTTGAAGGACTAGAATTTAGGATTCTTGTTTTCTTAAGCAAAGTTAGTATTTTCTTTCTTTTCTTTTTTCTGGCAGTCCTGGAGCTTGAACCCAGGGCCTGGGCACTGTCCCTGAGCTTCTTTTGATCGAGGCTAGCACTCTGCTTCTTGAGTCACAGTGCCACTTCTGGCTTTTCCTGTTTATGTGGTTGTGAGGAATTGAACCCAGGGCTTCATGCATGCTAGGCAAGCATTCTCCTCTTAAGCCACATTACCAGCCCCAAATCAGTATTTTCTGAGAAGCATCTAGGCTTTTGGTTTGGAGGTCAAATTATTACTTGGATCACATTAACAAATCATAATAAGATTATCATTCTTTCTCTCTTCCTTTTCTCTCTTTCCTTTCCTTTTTCTCTCTTTTTTTTTTTTATGGTGCTGAGTATTGAACAGAGGTCCTTTAGGCAAGCATGTTGCCACTATGCTACAAAAATTTTTCTTACTAAAATAGCATTGGAGCTGGGCCCTAGTGGCTCACAGCTGTAATTCTAGCTACTCAGGAGGCTGAGATCTGAGGATCATGGTTTGAAGCCAGCTAGGTAGAAAAGCCAGTGAGATTCTTCTTTCTTTCTTTTTTTTTTTTTTTGGGTCTGGTTGTGGGGCCTGAACTCTGGGCCTGGGCGCTGTCTCTCAGCTCTTTAGCTCAAGGCTAGAGCTCCAGTGCCACTTCCAGCTTTTTTCTTTTTGCTTATGTGGTGCTGAGGAATGGAACCCAGGGGCTCATGCATGCAAGGCAAGCGTTCTACCTCTGAGCCACCTTCCCAGCCCCAGTGAGACTCTTATCTCCAATTAACCACAGAAGGCTGCAAGTGGAGTTTTGGTTCAAGTGGTAGAGTTGGCCTTAAGCACAAAAGCTCACACATAGCACTCAGGCCCTGAATTCAAGCTCTGGGACTGGAGCTTGGAAAAATAAAAAGAATCCTATTGGAATAACCTTCTAGGCTAATGACATGCTTCCTCAATTGCTTGTAAAGGAATAGAAACTGATGACATTTTTTTTTTTTTTGGTCGGCCGTGGGGCTTGAACTCTGGGCCTGGGCGCTGTCCCTCAGCTCTTCAGTTCAAGGCGAGCGCTCTACCACTTGAGCTACAGCGCCACTTCTGGTTTTCTGGTGGTTTATTGGAGATAGGAGTCTCACCGTCTTTCCTGCCTGGGCTGGCTTTGAACCGTGATCTCAGCCTCCTGAGTAGCTAGGATTACAGGCGTGAGCCACCAGCGCCTGGCTGAAACTGATGACATTTGATGTAAACAATTTTTTTTTTTTTAGGTCCGGTTGTGGGGCCTGAACTCTGGGCCTGGGCGCTGTCCCTCAGCTCTTCAGCTCAAGGCTAGAGCTCTACCACTTGAGCCACAGCGCCACTTCCGGCTTCTTTTATTTTTGCTTATGTGGTCCAGAGGAATTGAACCCAGGGCCTCAGGCATGCAAGGCAAGTGCTCTACCACTGAGCCACCTTCCCAGCCCTGATGTAAACAATTATGTACCAAATGGTAATAGTTTTATTACTGATAGAATAAAAAACTATTTAAAAATTATATGCTTAGCCAGGTGTTGGTGGATCATGCCTGTAATCCTAGCTACTCAGGAGACTGAGATCTGAGGATCACAGTTCAAAGCTAGTTTGGGCAGGAAAGTCTGAGACTTTTTTTTTTGCCAGTCCTGGGGCTTGAATTCAGGGCCTGGCCACTGACCTGGAACTTCTTTTGCTCAAGGCTAACACTCTACCACTTGAGCCACAGTGCCACTTCCGGCTTTTTCTGTGTATGTGGTACTGAGGAATTGAACCCAGGGTTTCATGCATGCTAGGCAAACACGCTACCACTGAGCCACCTTCCCAGCCCATGATTAACTTTTGAAAATAGGCATTTATGTAGTTATAAGAAAATCAAGGGGCCAGGTGGCTCAGTGGTAGAGTACTTGCCTTGCATGCATGAGGCCCTGGGTTCGATTCCTCAGTACCATATACACAGAAAAAAGCCGGAAGTGGCACTGTGGCTCAAGTGGTAGAGTGCTATAATTGACCTGAAGAGCTGAGGGACAGTTCCCAGGCCCAGAGTTCAAGCCCTATGACCGACCAAAAAAATCAAGTAATTATTTTAAAGATTGTACACAACACGTTATGTAGCAGAAGGAAATATTGCTCAGTGGTAGAGAACTTTCTTAGCATATAAAGACCTGGATTTGATCTCTAGCACTACTAAAAGATAAATATAAATAAAAGAGTTGGCATGTAGATTGTTAGATGACACTGGCATATTCTGTAACTGAAGAGTTTTTTTCACATAAAAGTGAATATAGTATAGTTATATTTTATTTATCTTAAAAGGTCGTGAGAATAATATAAGAGCTCAGTCTATTTTTGTAGAAAAGACATTTTAAACATTTGACTGTGGGAATAACTAAGTGATAGACTATGATCATTACTGGATAATAAATAGGTTCTAATAAATATAAAATCTAAATATGAAAATGCTTTTGAGGAGGAGTTTTGTTATTTTTATCTCAATAAAGACTTCTGATGAAATTAGTGGAGGAAAAATGGTAAGTTGTGAATAGATTATTATAGCTGATAATAGATTTGGGACATTGTAGGTGGGTGGACTTAAGGCAAATAGGTTCCAAATTTTCCTGTAAGAAAATAATCCCATCATCTCAATTTTTTAAATTGCTAAATTTAAATAAAAAACAAAAGTCACTCATAAAACATATGAACTAAAATTTGCCATATTAACCATTTTAAGTACGTAGTTCAGTGCCATTAAAACATTCATATTACTGTTCAACCATCATAATATCACTTGAGCCACACAGCACCACTTCTGGCTTTTTCTGTGTATGTGATACTAAGGAATTGAACCCAGGGCTTCATGCATGCTAGGCAAGCACTCTGCCACTAAGCCACATTCCCAGGCTTGAACTTGTTTTTTAAAGTCAATTTTAGGTATGTCCTTTGGCATTTAGTTAATGTTAGAAAGTGACACATTAGGAGTTGAAATTTAATAGATGCTGAATGCTAACATTAACTTTCAGCTTTAAATTTATTTGTATGTGCCATATACTCTGCCAGAGTCTTAATATCTAATCTTTACAGCACCTTTTCATTGGATTATAGTTCTCTACAGTTTTTGTACATTAGATGAACAGAGACATTTAGTCGTCTTTTTAAGGATATTTGCGTACTGAAAAACATGCAGACATATCTGTCTCTGGAGCCAAGAACAAAGATGTATTCTTTATACTATAAGACTGGTTTTTATAGCCCCTTGAATCCTTTACTATAATGCAGTCCACTATACTGGCTTACTTTGTGTTATCCTGTGGGTAATGGGAAATTAACATAAGAAAAGTCGTAAAGTCCATTGTTCCTGACCTAAAAGTTAGTGTCTTCTGCTAGCATCTATGATACTGGCATTCTAAGTTTGGTTATCTTGCAAGTAGGATAGCTCTTAACTCCTTTAAAGTTTTGTTTTTAAATAGTTTTGGCAACATGGGCTGGGAAGGTGGCATAGTGGTAGAGCACTTGCCTTGCAATGCATGAGGCCCTGGGTTCGATTCCTCAGCACCATATAAGCAAAAAGAAAAAAGCTGGAAGTGGCGCTGTGGCTCAAGTGGTAGAGCGCTAGCCTTGAGCTGAAGAGCTGAGGGACAGCGCCCAGGCCCAGAGTTCAGGCCCCACGACTGGACTCAAAAAAAAAAAAAAAGTTTTGGCAACAAAGATGAAAGCCTTATGGACTGGTTATCAGAATTTGAGGAAGTCCATGGGAATTAGTAGAAGCATTCTGACCAAATTATTATTATTATTTTTATTGTTGGTGGTCATGGGGTTTGAACTCTGGGCCTGGGCGCTGCCCCTGAGCTCTTCAGCTCAAGGCGAACGCTCTACCACCACTTGAGCCTCAGAGCCATTTCTGAATTTCTGGTGGTTTATTGGAGATAAAGAGTCTCACAGACTTTACTGCCCCGGCTGGCTTTGGACCATGATCCTTAGATCTCAGACTCCTGAGTAGCTAGGATTACAGGAATGAGCCCAATTGACCAAATTATTAAATGGTTTTTCTATTGCCTATTAATAAGGAGAAATTGGTTGCAGATAAAATTCCAAGAAGTAGAATCAAGACAGCAAGCTGCTTGATTGTTTCTCTGGTTCTGGCCGACTCTTTCGGATGGATGGATATCCACCTCTTCCCTCCCCCAATCTGAAAATCAACCTCTCATATTCTCCCTAGTGTTAACAGCTAGTACTAGATGTGTCCTGCCTAGGAAAAATGTTCTTCCTTTCACAGACAAGAGTTATAGCTGTGTGTATGTTTCCATTTAAGTGTGAAAGGAGGCAAAAACTTAACTTCTTTGAGTAAAAGAAAATTTGTTGGAGCTTTGATTTGATTTCAGAGATAGGGTGCTTAATTTTTATGATTTACCCCCTTCTTTAGAAGAAACTTTATCCACTGCTTCACTTGAAACAAAGCCACTGGCTCAGTGCATCTTTAATGTAGAGGTCTTACCCTAAATCTGGATCTAGTTCACTGATGGTAAAGTTAAACTAAAAGCTGATTGTGTCTGTTAATCTGGGTATGTTTAGATTTGGCACCTACTGTGCAGACCGATAATGGATATGCGTGGTCCGAAGTTGGGTAAAACTCAAAAGTTTGGTCATTACTCTCCTTGACAAACATGTTAAATTTCTCCTAACCCTTGCCTGTTGTCAATGGTCTAGCTGTTTGCTCTGCTACTTGGAAAATTGTAGCCTTTTAGATTAAAGATACAGAACCTCTCTTTAAACCTGTGCATTGTAGAAACAAATTATAGCTGCTAATCAAATCATCTGGATCTCTCATATACGAGTTCACAGTAATGGCCTGTTTTTTGTTGAAGCCCACTGGAATCAAGCTTCTGATTGAACCTACATTGCCCAGAGTCATCATAGTTTCTTTTATCATTATATCAAATGTGACAACATTTAAGTCATCATAAACTTGGAAGAATGTAAAGGACTCTATTTCTAATACAGAGGGTACCATTACATGCCAGACAATTGATTCCTGCCCAGAGTTTACCCATTTATCATGTGATAAAAGTTATATCTACGAGAATGGGATATATAGTTTGATTTTGTGACAGTGAGTAGAGAACAACAATCTTGACATCTGGGTAGGGAATTATGTAGACTCCTGGATTTTGGGGAAGGAAAGACATTAATATTCCTGTTCACTTCAGAACAAGAAACATTCCTTAAAAAGGAAAAATAAACTGTAGATGATGGTTCATGTCTGTAATTCTAGCTACTCAGGAGGTTGAGATCTAAGGAATACAGTTTGAAGCCAGACTGGGCAAGGAAGCCCATGAGACTCTAATTTCCAATTAACTACTCCCCCCCCCCCCAAAAAAAAAAAAAAAAACAAAACTAGAAGTAGAGCTATGCCTCAAGTGGTAGAGCATTAGTCTTGAGTACAAAAGCCCAGGGATAAGCTGGGCACTGGTGGCTCAGGCCTGTAATCCTAGTTACTTAGGAGGCTGAGATCTGAGGATTTCAGTTCAAAGCCAGCTTGGGCAGGCTGGAAAGCCTGTGAGACTATTTAGTTAACTACCCCAAAACTGGAAATGGAGCTGCAGCTCAAAGTGGTAGAGTGCTAGCCTTGAGCAGAAAAGCTCAAGGACAGCACCCAGGCCCTGAGTTCAATCCCCAGGACCAGCACAAAAAGAAATAAAAAAGGGAAAATACTCTCGTGTAGCACTTCTGCAAATGCATTAAATGTAACTGACTACTGAGTTGGAAACAGGAGTTGGCTCAGATCCTGTACCTTCTGTGCACAAAACCTGTTAGCATATTTTCATGTCTTTCTTGCTCTCATCCCTTAGCCGTCACTCAGAAAATTTGTGGGAGCAGATCATGGCCACCTACCTGGTTTTTGGTTTGGCCAAATGATGCTGTGTGGACTGCTCTCATACAGTACTTTCAAAAACAGTATTAGTTTCAGTCATTTGAATTGAATTTGGAACCTTATGTTGACACAGGTTGACAGTGCCTCCTAGATTGATGGTAGGTCCTTACTTGGAAAGACACAATAATTATAAACAATACTTTCTTTCCATCTGCACTGTATGGTCCTTGGGATACTTTACTTCTTTAGTGTAAGCCAGTTGTTGACTTGCTTTCTTCCAAAACATGGGCCATTATATCTTCACATATATAAGGAAACATAAGTAGATCTTGTAGCATTTAGATGAATATTGAGAGTTCTCCAAAAATGAAGTTATTTTGGTTTCTTGGGGGAAGCTTCTTGGAGTAGTAACTGATTGGTTATTTATGCATGTCTTCTGATAATTATCGGTCTTTATGAGGGAGTCATTGATTTAGGCTGGTTCAAAATTTGTTTCTGATCTTTTTGTTGTTGGTGGTGGTGGTTGCGGGGTTTGAACTCAGGGCCTGGCCACTGTTCCTGAGCTTTTTTACTCAAGGCTAGTGCTCTACCACTTTGAGCCACAGTACTACTTCTGGTTTTTGAGTGGTTAATTGGAGATAAGAGTCTCATGGGGACTTTTCTGTCTGTGCTGGCTTTGAACCATGAACTTGCTCCTCCAGAGTAGCTAGGATTACAGGCGAAAGCTACTGACCTCCAGCTGTTTCTGTTTTTTTAGCTGAAAACCAGTGGCACTTTGGTCCTGGAAAGCATTAAAGTAAATCCAATTCAGAAAGCTCTCCCCCTCCTCCCTTTCCCTTTCCTTTTCCCCTCCACTCCTTTTTCCCTTCCAACTCCAGCAGTCTAAGTGTTTCTATGTAATCCAGGCTGGCCTTGTACTTATAATTCTGCTTCTGCCTTCTGAGTGCTGAGATTATAGGATTATGCCACCATTCCCAGTTCCAAAGTTTTGAGTGATATTTTTTTTTTTCTGGTTGGCCAGGTTGAGTCTGTACAATTTCTAGTCCATTTTATTGTTCCTGGATTAAGGCTTTAGACCAAGAGTAAAGGTCAGTATAGTCATTTAAGGAGAAAGCTAACTGGTTTTCTGAGGTAGACCTGATGGCTTATGACATTTCTTTATGTTATTTGCATATGGGACTCTGAGGAACATGATTAAAATCAATTCTGAAGATTGATTTAATTTGCTGCTTGTAGTCTTGTTGATAGTAGCCTTAATTAAATGACATATGAACCAATTTGAATGGATTTTAAATCCAAACCCATGTCAAGTAAATTCATGAGAGTGGTTAATGGAGTGACATACTCATGACCAGCAACCAAGAAGGTTAGAAATAAGGAGTGGGTATTTTTTTTCCCCACAGACATGGTCTTCCTATGTAACTCAGGGTAGCATTTAATTCTTTTTCGGTTGTGGGGCTTGAACTCTGGGCTTGGGCACTGTTCCTGAGCTCTTCAGCTCAAGGCGAGTGCTCTATCACTTGAGCCACAGCACCACTTCCGCTTTTCTAGTGGTTTATTGGAGATAAGAGTCTGGCGGACTTTCCAGCCAGGACTGGCTTTGAACCGAGATCCTCAGATCTCAGCCTCCTGAGTAGCTAGGATTGTAAGCGTGACCCACTGACTCCCGGCTAGCCTTGAATTCTTGACTTCTCCTCCTCGCTCAGCCTCCCAAATGCTGGGGTTTACAGGTGTTCTTCATCTCTACAGGCCTGAGGAGTGAATATTGTCTTATATAATTCTTTGTGCTTTTTACATTTCTGAACATTTTATGATTTGAGGCACTGGTTAGTCCAGACTCCTTTTTAGGAGTCTTTCAATCTGCTTTAATAGCATATTTTCCACACTAAAAGATAGATTTCTTACTGCCCGGAAGATATAAAAATGCTATCTCTCCCCAAAGCAAAGAACATGCTTACTGTCCACTATAAAAATTCACATTTTGTAATAAGCTCAAGCTCAGGGTTCCTCTCATGTAGCACAGTCTACTTAATGGGCAGATGTCACCTAGTTTGTTACCAGTCCGTTACTATGGAAAATAGAACTCAGAAAGTTTTATAAAAATGTTGATAGTATAGCTATTATTTCTGTAATAACATATTTTGACCTTGCCCCAGGAATCTCTTGTCTTCCAGTATCCATGAAGTTGTAACAGTCTAAATTATTATCTTGTAAATAAGTAGGATCTTAGCTCTTTCAGGTGTTGTTAGCATCCTTTGAGGTAGATAGATTTTACAGATTTATTTCTGAGATGGTAATTGTAAAAATGACTACAAACATTTATTGAACAGTTCTTTTTGTTGAGCTCTGTGATGTGTTTTATGAATATTATTCCATATAATTGATATATCTCATCTAGCTTGTTGTATTGTTACTATTTTTGTTAAAGATGAGAAAATGAAGAGTAAGGATATTAATGACAAGTATAAAAGTAAAGTCTGATTTTAAGAAAAAGAATTTTGAGAAGTCAGTTTTGATTTCCTAGTTTGACAAATAAAGGTGAGTTGGTTGCTTATTGATTAGAAAGAGCAATTCTCATCCTAATCAAGGACTCTAGCTCTTCCTTGTCTTTCATCTAGGCTGGGGCTGCAGTAGCAGCAGAAATAGTAGTGGTAGCAGCCAGGAGTGTAGCAGCCACAAATGCAGATGGATTACCAAGAAGGCATTGACCTTTTGAGCCAGGAAGAAAGTATACTCAGTCTCCACAGAGAAAGCCAGAACCCATTTTGTTCCCATTAATGGTGGGACGAGGCACTGAGGCAGAACCCATTTTGTTCCCATTAATGGTGGGACGAGGCACTGAGGCAATAGTCAGTCTGCAGACAAACACTGGAAATGTAGATACTCCCCAGGAAACAAGAATACAGTTTTCTCTGTGATGCTGTGACATAAAGCACTTTGGAGGTTGTAGATACTACTTTTGTCAAAAACCTGCTGGATGATCAGCCCAGAGGAGAGAGATGATGCTTATCCTATTTAGCTGTGTGGCATTGTTGACTCCCATTTTGTCTCCAGTTTTTATCAGCTGTACATTATTGAGGATTTCAATGGTTTAATTAGAGATATTAGTGGTGGTGCCTAGAGCCTTAAAGAAAGTGGTCTTCTTGGCCCCACACCAATGTTCTAGGCTGGCATAGTGACTTCACCTGTGTCAGTGAATGGACTTAGTAGCTGCCACCTTAGAGTAGTGAGGTCATCCTTGGTGAACAGAAAGCCCATATTTTCCTGGATATGAGGCAAAAGTTTATCCAGAGCTGGGTTGTTTTCCAGATGTTCTTAGATGATCTTGTTCATCATAGTGCTTTTGCCATCAAAGCATCATACCTTCCTTGAAGGAACATGAGGATTTGCTGTATGTATCTGTATCTGTTTGGAGCACACATTGTCTACTCTCACGAGGAAGCATTTTGGAGAATCATCAAAAAATTAGATCTTAGACTTTTAGATCTCCTTCTGTTTTTTAGGCATCATAGTAGTATGTCAGGGATTGCTATGAAGAGTTTAAAAATGGTACTACTAGCCAGGCGCCGGTGGCTCACACTTGTAATACTAGCTACTCAGGAGGCTGAGATTGGAGGATCACGGTTCAGAGCCAGACTGGGCAGGAAAGTCCATGAGACTTTTTTTTTTTTGGTCCGGTCGTGGGGCCTGAACTCTGGGTCTGGGCGCTGTCCCTCAGCTCTTCAGCTCAAGGCTAGTGCTCTACCACTTGAGCCACAGCACCACTTCCGGCTTTTTTCTTTTTGCTTATATGGTGCTGAGGAATCGAACCCAGGGCCTCAGGCTTGCAAGGCAAGCACTCTACCACTGAGCCACCTTCCCAGCCCTCCATGAGACTCTTATCTCTAATAAACCACCACAAAACCAGAAGTAGTGCTGTGGCTCAAGTGTTAGAGTGCTCACCTTGAGCTGAAGAGCTGAGGGACAGTGCCCAGGCCCAGAGTTCAAGCCCCATGACTGACCCCCCCCCCTTTTCCCTCTTCCCCCCAAAATGGTGTTACTCTCATGAGAATACCTGGTAAGAATTTAAATATCCTTATTTCTCAAAAGGATATGTTATGCTGTACTCACCATTTCCCTTCTATTGTTATATTTATTGTAATGGAAAAAGTTAAACTTAGCAATGGAGTTTACCATGTTGCCTTTGGAAAAAACCAATTTAAACTTCATCCAGGTAATTTTTCTTTTTTCTTTTTCTTTCTTTCTTTCTTTCTTTCTTTTTTTTTTTTTTTTTGGAATTTTCCTCCTGTTGTAGCTATTTGGAGCACAAAAAAGTTGGTAAAGCCTTTTCTGATTTTCTAGAGTTGTCTGAGGTTAAACAGGAAAACAAAAGAAGAAAAATTTTGGGATTAGTTGTCTATTTTGAAGCTGTGAGTGGCAGTGGTGGCTATTAGATTACTTCATCAGTGTGTGACTGTGTGGCTATTGGGATTACATCATCAAGAGATTATATTGTTAGTGGTCTTTTTATTTCCCTTGTCTTTTTTTGAGGCAGTCAGTTTATGCTGGCCTCAAACTTACTCTATAGATTAGGTTGGCCTAAAACTCATAATTATTCTGCCTCAGCCTCTTGAGTTGTTGAAATTACAGACATGTGCTACAGTATGCTGCAATGACTGTTAGTGGTTTTTAACCTCTTTTTTTTTTTTGTCGGTTGTGGGGCTTGAACTCTGGGCTTGGGTGCTATCCCTCAGCTCTTCAGCTTAAGGCGAGCGCTCTACCACTTGAGCCACAGTGCCAACTTCCAGTTTTGTAGTGGTTTATTGGAGATAAGAGTCTCACTGGACTTTGCTGCCCCGGCTGGCTTTGAACCGTGATCCTCAGATCTTAGCCTCCTGAGTAGCTAGGATTACAGGCATGAGCCACCAGCGCCCGGCTTAACCTCATTTTTACACTTACCAATGGTTTGTAAATTTTTGTAATAGAAAGTTTATATTAAGTCGAAGTTCTTTGGCCTTATTTTTCTGAGCATAGTGTTAGTTTTAGGTATATTCCCAGTGATATAACATTGAAGCTTGAGCCAAAAGTAATGTCATTATAACAAACTAGTGAAAATAATAGAACTAATTCCAATTAATTTTAATACTAACTTTTTCTTAAACTATGTTGTAAAATGGGGTCATGCCTGTATGAGAATATAGAATTTGAGGTCAGCTTGAACTACATAGTGAGTTCGAAGCTAGCTTGGACTACATAGTGAGAGAACAAAACAACCTTCTTCCAAAAACCCCAAAACAAAAGCAAAAATCATACCATGTTTTAGAAGAAACAGTGCTTCCTGATTACTTTGGAATAATGTAAGAAATATTCTGTTAACGTTAACTTATAATTGATATTAAGTGATTGTGCTTGTCAAGTTTGAACATATATGAATAATCTTGAGATGTGTTATTTTGGCGAAGGAGTGTTTATAGCATTAAAAAAAATCAATCTGAAAATGTACAGCAGAAATTTTCTTTCTCTTTTTCCCTCTCTCTTTCATTCATTTGTTCCAGTATTGGGATGTGAACTGAATTAGGCTTTGAACTCTTACTTAGCTTTTCATCTCAACACTGCTATTCTATCACTTGAACCACACCTTCACTTTCAAAAAGATATTTTAGGCAGACAAAAATGTTAGTTAGATGATTTCTCATTTTCTCATTTTCTCATTTGTAATTGTCTGTTCTTGAAATGACATTTTAGTTTTTCTTGTCCAAATAGAACAGCATGCTATAATAATGTTCAAACACAACTTATTTTAAGAATGGAAATAATGCATATATTATTGGTCGATGCAGATTTCTGGAAAGTATATAAAGTTAAAAATGTGAATTATGTAAAAATCAAGTACATTTTTTACTTAGGTTACAGATTTTGTTAGATTGTAAATCCTACCATCATTCAAGAATAATTCTTTTTCTTTCCTAAATTGCATGGATTGTGTGTGTGTTTATGGCAGAACTTTGACATTTCCAGAGACTGAATCCTGAGGTATTCTGAATTAATATTTATGTAGAATCATCTTTTGATGAAAGGTCATTACTGACATTCATTACTAGCTCTAGTACCCAGTTCTATACATTCCTATTGAGTTTCAGGAAACATTCAAGGAGTTTCCTGATTTTAAAGAATATTTTAATTCGTGGTTATTTGAATCTGTGGATGCAAAACTCATGGATATGGAAGGCCTTAAGCACTAATAACAGGTAGATAGATATGAAAGGAGAGGAAGAAGGAGAAATGGCTCATGCTTGTAATCTTACCTACTCAAGAGATGAGATGAGCAGGATTGTGGTTCAAGACCAGCCTAGGAAAAATAAGAGCAAGAATCTATCTTAATGAAGTAGCTAGGTGTGGGGGTTTAAACCTATAAACTCAGCTAGTTGGAATGAATTATTAGTAGGATCATGGTCTGAGGCTGGTCTGTGCAAAAAGCATGACTTGATTTGCAAAAAACAATATAGCTCAAGTGGTAAAGGGCTTATCTTGTGAGTAAAAGGCCCAGAGTTCAAACCTTGGTGCCATAAAAATGGGGTAGCTGGTGAAAAATAAAAAAAAATTAGTTCAAGATTTTAATAATCTTCATTGTAAGTAATTATAGTATAGAGTACAATAAAGGAATATAGAATTTTGTTCTGATGCTGGGTGCCGGTGGCTCATGCCTGTAATCCTAGCTACTCAGGAGGCTGAAATCTGAAGATTATAGTTCAAAGCCAGCCTGGGCAGGAAAGCCCATGAGACTCTTTTTTCCAGTTAAACACTGAAAAACTAGAAATGTTGCTGTGGCTCAAGTAGTAGAGCCCTCGCCTTCAGCTGAAGAGCTGAGGGACAGCGCCCAGGCCCAGAGTTCAAGCCCCATGACTGACAAAAAGAAAAAAAAGAAAAAAAAAGGATTTAGTTCTGATGATTAAAATACCTACCCCTCATACAACTTTTGTTTTAATTGATTTTAATTTAATTGATTGGGCCTTGAACTCTCAGCTTTGTGTTCTCACTCATTTTTGTTACTTATGGCTGGCATTCTGCAACTTGAACCACACCTCCAGTTCTTTCCTTCTTGCTGGTTAACTGGAAAGAAGAATTTTTGTGTGCTTGCTCTGGCTTTGAGTTGTGATACTCAGATCTCAGCCTCTTGAGTAGCTAAGATTCTAGGCATGAGCTACTAAAGCTTGGCTTATTAAGTATGCACTCATATATAACTTTTAGACAATAATATTGGAGATACCAAAAGACAGAATGTGATTAACTGTCAAATGGCTGATAAAACTATGAAAATCTTGGGTTATAAAGTTACAGGTCTAAAATCTCCTCTCATCTTTTCTCAAATTCGTTTTTTTACAGAACATTTTTGGTGATGGGGTGATTTACTAAGGTAACTACAAGGTAGTAACTAAGGTAATTAAGGTAACTAAGAGAAGTTTACTCTTTTTGTAACTTGCTGATTTATTGCCAACTGAATACAGAATTTCTTTTTCTATCACATGAAGAAAAAAATTATCAGTAACTATCTGATGCTGAATTTCTAGTTATTTCCCCAATTCTTTCAGTAGCTGCTTCCCTGTATGTGAATGTGTATCTGTGTATCTCTGTGTGCATGTCTTATAACCTACAAAGAATTATAAATGATTTGGCTTGTTGCTAATAGTATTTACACAACAGAATAACTAACTTATGGCTTAGGACAATACACATTCATGAATAGTATTGTACCCAATGCTTCTATGTAAACATACTGAATTGGAAGTGTTCTCATGAGGTTCCCTAATAGTTCATTATTCCTTTTGAGAATCTACCCTTTTTGTCATAAAAATAGCTGTATTCAAATGTCATTAATGGACTTTGATTGACAGTTTTGGGTGTTGAAATTACTACTCAGCAATGCATTTTAAGGATATCCATTTATTGAAATGCTTCTGTATAAACACACATAATTGGGAGAGCTCTCATGGGGTCTCCTACAAGTTCACTATGCCTTTTTAGAATCCATTCCCTTTATGTTATAAAAATAGCTGTAATAAATTGCTTGGTACGTGTTATTTGCTTTTTAGAGCTTTAGATTTTGAATTACTTATAATTTGCTCAGTCTTTACATCATATTTGTAGTATCTAGTCAGACAATACTTGCAAATAGTAATTTATAGTATATTATTGAAAACAAAATATGGCATCTTCCACCCAATGTATTTTAGTACTACTTTTAGTATATGGTAGATAATATTTGATAGTTTTATTGTTACTGGTATTTTCTGATTTTGTTCTGAAAGTTTTGTACTTGATAGTTTTATTGTTACTGCTATTTTCTGATTTTGTTCTGAAAGTTTTGTGTGTACATGTGTATAATGAATTTTCCAAGATATGTTAAGTGCTTGCTCCCTCTTGTGGATAGGAAGGAGAATGCCAGCTCTTACAATAAATACTTTTTTTTTCTTCCAGTTCTGGGGCTTTAACTCAGGGGCTGGGTGCTGACTCTGAGCTCTTTTGCTCAAAGGTAGTGCTTTACCACTTGGGCCACAATTCCATTTCCAACTTTTTTGAGAGGGCAATTAATTGAAGATAAGAGTCTCATGGATTTTCCTGCCCTGACTGGTTTCAAACTATGATCCTCAGGTCTTACCTTACTGAGTAGTTTAGGATTAGAGGTATGAGCCACAGGTGCCCAGTACAATAAATATCTTGTCTAGTTCAATTTTCATATGGATTTTTTGATGAGGAACAAGAGTAGAGAAATATATAATACAGTCTACATACTCTCCTTGTCTTTGTACCAATTCTACCCCCTCCTCTCCCTCCTGACCTGACCTCAAGGCCTTAATATCTGAGCCATGCCTTCACCAATAGCTAATGGTGTGTGTGTGTGTGTGTGTGTGTGTGTGTGTGTGTGTGTGTGTGTGTGTGTGTGTGTGTGTGTGTGTGTGTGTGTGTGTGTGTGTGTGTGTGTGTGTGTGTGTGTGTGTGTGTGTGTGTGTGTGTGTGTGTGTGTGTGTGTGTGTTGGTCCTGGAGGTTGAACTCAGGGCCTGGGCACTGTCCCTGCGCTCTTGAGTTCAAGGCTCTACCATTTGAGCGCCACTTCTGGCTTTTTTCTTTTTGCATATGTGGTGCTGAGGAATCGAACCCAGGGCTTCATGCATACAAGGCAAGCGTTCTACCACTGAGCCACCTTCCCAGCCCCCATTTCTGGTTTTCTGGTGGTTAATTGGAGTCTCACAGACATTCCTGCCCACGCTGGCTTTGAAACACAATCTTCAGATCTCAGCCTCTTGAGTAGCTAGGATTACAGGCATGAGCCACTGGTGCCCAGCTTGCCTTTGTTACTTTTATATGGTATCCAGGATAGAAAGTGTGTATGAAGCTGGATGCCAGTGGCTCACGCCTGTAATCCTAGCTACTCAAGAGGCTGAGATCTGAGGATCTCGGTTCAAAGCCAGCCTGGTCAGGAAAGTTTGTGAGACTTATCTCCAATAAACCACTAGAAAAGTGGCGCTGTGGCTCAAGCGGTAGAGCACTGGCCTTGAGCTGAAGAGCTGAGGGACATCGCCCAAGCCGAGAGTTCAAGCCCCACGACTGACCAAAAAAAAAAAAAAAAAAAAAAAAAGTGTGTGTGATTCGAAGCAAGCCCAGGCAGGAAAGTCTGTGAACTTTTACCTCAAATTAACCAGCACAAAAGAGTAGTGGAGCTGTGGCTTAAGTGGTAGAGGAGTAGCTTTGAGCAAAAAAAGCCCAGGCCCTGAATTAAGCTCTGACAGTGGTATACACAAAAAAGTGTTTTACTACTTCTTAAAATTCCTTTTTGCTCTCATTGTTAGGATTCCTCAAGTGTGGAAATCATTGATAAGTTTTTGTTACTGTAACTTTGCTTTTTTAAGGATATCCTATGAATCTAATTATAAGTGGTGTTTGAATGTAATCTTTTGAATCTTGCTTCTTTCACTTAGCATGATTTGAGTTTTATCCACATTTTGGATGTTTTAGTTTGTTCATTTTTGTTGCTGAGTAGTTTATTATTGTGTTGATGTATAATTGAAGGAGATTTAGTTTTTTTCCCCAGTGTCTACGGATGGAGTTTTTGTAAATACTTATGTATAGGTTTTCATGTGAACTTCAATTTTCATTTCTTTGTGATAACTCTTAGTGTAGGGTTACTGAGTAATAACTTTCTGAAAAACTGCCAGTTCTTCTAAGTGACAATGTAATTTTGTATCTTCAAAGGCATGTAGGAGAGATCTAATTCTTCTACATACTATGGGGTTTAATATTAGTAATATTTTAGATTTTTAGCAGTTGTATGTAACATGTGGAAGTGATATCTCTCCTTGTTTTGTATTTCCCTAATGATTATTGAGGCTGGGCATTTTTTTCAGGTGCCTTTTTATCCCCTGTGTCTTTTTGGTTATTTCCATTAAAGTATATATATACATGTATATATATATATATATATGTATATATATATATATTTAAATTGAGTTTTCTGAATTTTTTCTTCTGGTTCTGAGTCTTCTAGTAGGCATGCTTTCTCTCAGACTGATTTACCTTTTCATTTTCTTTGTGTGCATATGCGCACAGTCCTGGAGCTTAAACTCTGGGCCTAAGCACTGCCCTTGAGCTGTTTTGCTCAAGCCTGGCACTCTACAGCACTTTTGCTACAAATCCACCTCTGTTTTTTTGGGTGAATAATTGGAGATAAGAGTCTCATGGGCTCCTGCCCTTGCTGGCTTCAAATTACAACCCTCAGATCTCAGCTATTTGAGTAGGTATGATTATAGGTGTAAGCCACTGGGGCTTGAATACTCAGGGCCTGGGTGCTGTCCCTGAAGTTTTTTGCTCAAAGCTAGAGGTCTACCACTCAAGGCTAGGGGTTTAGCACTTCAGCCACAAGTCTGTTTCTGGCTTTTTATTGTTGTTGTTGTTGCTGTCAGCTCTTGGGCTTGAACTCAGGGCCTGGGAGCTGTCCCTGAGCCTCTACCAATTGAGCCACAACATCACTCTTCCCTCTCCCCCCCCCTTTTTTTTTTCTTTTGAGTAGTTTATTGGAGGTAAGAGTCTCACGAGAACTTTTCTGCCTGGCTGTGATCCTCAAATATCAGCCTCCTGAGTAGCTAGGACTACTTACTACTGGTGCTAAGACTCTTACAGATTTACTTGCTTGGGCTGGCTTTAAACCACATCTCAGCCACTAGAATAGCTAAGATTACAGCTTGTTTTGTTTTTTTATTTCCATGTCAGTTGTGGGGCTTGAACTCTGGGTCTGGGCACTGTCCCTAATCTCTTCTGCTCAAGGTGAGCACTTTGCCATTTGAGCAACTGCGCCATGTCTGGTTTTCTGGTAGTTAATTGGAGATAAGAGTCTCACTGACTTTCCTGCCTGGGATGGTTTTGAACTGTGATCCTCAGATCTCATCCTTTTGAGTAGCTGAGATTACAGGTGTGAGCCACCAGTGCCCTGTGGTGTGAGTGTTTTGTTTGTGATTTTTTGCCATCATATCTAAGTAATATTTGCTTAATTTGGTAAAAAAAAGTGTCCTGTTTGTTTTTTTCTTTATCTAGAACAGTAGAAATTTAAAGTACATACTATTAAGTTTTTTTTTTTTTATTATTAAGTGCATTTTTTGGGGGGGGGGTCCAGTCGTGGGGCCTGAACTCTGGGCATGGGCGCTGTCCCTTAGCTCTTCAGCTCAAGGCTAGCACTCTACCACTGAGCCACCTTCCCAGCCCCTAAGTGCATTTTTTTTTACTATTAAGTTAAAGCATAAATAAATGGTTGTGATTAATTTTAGTATTATGCTGTTAAAAGCTAACCTACCAAAAATGACCATTTTGACATTTTTTCATTAGTAAAATTATTCATGAGATGGTATACATTTAAATTTTCATACTAAGGCTTACTTGATGTACATTTTACACTTATAGCATATCTTTTTTTCTTTTTTTTTCTTTTTCTCTGGTCCCCCCCGTCCCCCCCAGTCCTGTGGCGTGAACATTGGACACTGTCCCTGAGCTTCTTTCCTCAAGGCTAGCACTCTACCACTTGAGCCACAGCACCACTTCTGGCTGGTTCTGTTTATGTGGTACTGAGGAATTGAACCCAGGTTCAGGGTTTCATGAATGCTAGGCAAGCACTCTACCACTAAGCTACATTAAGCCATCCTTTTTTTTTTTTTTTTTTTTTAAGATTTTACTGTCAAGGTGATGTACAGAGGGGTAACAGTTACATATGTAAGATAATGGGTATATTTCTTGGGGAACATTGTTACCACCTTCCTCGGTTTTTCTCCTACTTTCCCTCCCCACCTTAAGTCATCCTGTTTCAAAGACTCACTAGCTATGTATGTCTAATGGCTACCAAATCAGAGGAGGCAGACCTTGCAGTTTTACAGTTTTCCTTCTGGTTTATCACCTATTTTAATTTTTGTATAGATATAGGTTTTGAGTTGAAGTTCACTTATTTTCTTAACAGTATCCATTAAAAAGTTTACAATAAGCTGGGCGCTGTTGGCTCACACCTGTGATCCTAGCTACTTAGGAGGCTGAGATCTGAGGATCGCAGTTCTAAACCAGCCCGGGCAGGAAAGTCCATGAGACTCTTATCTCCAATAAACCTAGAAAACTAGAAGTGACACTGTAGCTCAAGTGGTAGAGTGCGCGCCTTGAACTGAAGAGCTAAGGGACAGTGCCCCATGACCAACAAAAACAAAACAAAACAAAAAAAGTTTATAATGAAATAGTTCCTGGCAATTAGAGATCTAAATATTATCCTAAACATGGTAGTGTTTAAACATGCTATTTATTATTGCTTTTAACTTGTATTTTAAATATACTTTAACAATTTTCAAACTATATACGATACTCAGGAGTGTTAGCTGTCTAGTATTCAGAAGTGTTAGCTTTTTTTCATAAATCAATTTGGGCTTAAATTACATATTATCTTTGTTAAATATTTACTTTTTTCTTTTTGGTTGGTCTTGGGGCTTTGACTCTAGGCCTGGGTAGTGTCCCTGAGACTTTCAGCTCAAGGCTATTGCTCTACCACTTGAGCCACAGTGCCACTTCTGACTTTTTCTGTTTATGTATTGCTGAGGAATCGAACCCAGGGCCTCATGCATGTGAGGCAAACCCTCTACCGCTGAGCCACCTTCCCAGGCCCAAATATTTACATTTTTAAGTCTAACTTAATTTTAAAAATATGTTAAATGCTTATTTATTTCATTTTCAGGCTTGTACTGGCATTGAAAACATTGATGAAGCCATTACATTGCTTGAACAAAATAACTGGGACTTAGTGGTAAGTATTTTTTTAAAATTATCTAGCCAATATTCAAATTTCATGAATTCTTATATGCTTTTAACATACCTTCTAGATGGTTCAGCATACTGTAGCCAAACTATAACTTACCTGGATGGATAAAATCAAATATCTTTAATATTAAGAGTCTCCTGCTCTTCCGACTGAGCTAGCTAGGTGAAGGCTATCTTTAATATTAAATCAAATTTAGTATTAAATTATTAAATTATTTTGAATACTAAGATTAATGAAATGATTAAAAAGGTATTCCTTTATGTCACTGTGTATTGTCATTTTCCTGTGTAGTATTTTGGTGCAGATGTTTAGATGAAGAAAAAGTCATAGTTGCTTGATTATCTGAGTAAGGCTTATCTTTTCCTCTTCCTGAGGCCCTCAACAACAGTAATTCTGTTCTGAAGTTATTTAAGAAATACATCTGTTGTGGTTTCATGATCTAAAGGCAATTCATTATAGAGGTGGTTTAATTTAGTTTTTCTTCCCTATAATTCAAATGAGAAGGCACAGCATGTCACCAAGCGTTCAACTATTGCAAATCAAACTAAAAACAAATTGTATTAGAGCAATACTTTCTGTTTTAGGATGACACAGATGTCCTTTGATGTCTTTGAAATGCTAAAGAAAGTTGAAACTACAATTTTGAAAGAAAGGCTTACTTTTCCTTGTTTATAACTTTGTAAAAAGCTCTTACTATGTAGCATAGGCTGGCCTGGAACTTACGGTTCCACTTTGAACTAGAATTCAGCATCCTTATACCTTAAGTGGCTTAATACTATTACTGTTATTTTAATCAATGTAAAAAAAGTTCAGATTATAAAACTAATAGTGCTCCTTGTAATGAAATGAGAAGTTAAAAAATTTGCAAAGAAAATACTATAGGTTGAATATTATTATTCTCAACCCTCAAATCTGAAATGCTCCAGAATCTAAACTACTTGAATGCTGACATGACACAAAAATTTGGATTTTGAAGCATTTAGGTTAGAGGATTTTTAGATTTTTGAATGAGAGGTGCACAACCAATAAGATCTATGCAAATATTCCCAAGTCTGAAAAATTTTTGTGTTAAACATTTCAAACAAGATATTCACCCTGAAATTAACTTTAATCCCATCACTCATTGATAATAGCTATTTCACAGTTTTTAGATATTTTTATTTTAGAATATCTTCTATGTGTTTGAATATCTTCTATGTGTTTTAGCTTTTTTGTAATCTACAATCTCTACTTAACATGAACATTTTTCTTTTTTTTTGGGGGGTCCGGTCCTGAGGCCTGAACTCTGGGCCTGGGCGATGTCCCTCAGTTCTTCAGCTCAAGGCTAGCACTCTACCACTTGAGCCACAGTGCCACTTCCAGCTTTTTTCTTTTTGCTTATGTGGTGCTGAGGAATCAAACCCAGGGCCTCCAGCATGCAAGGCAAGTGCTCTACCACTGAGCCACCTTCCCAGCCCTTAACATGAACATTTTTCTGTCTTACTAAATGTGACTTGATTTTTCTAAATGCTTGCATAGCATTTCATGTTGTGGTTGTAGCATAATGATCTTGACAACTAATTTTGTTGTTGTTGTTGTTGTTGTTGGTCGTGGGGCTTGAACTCTGGGCTTGGGTGCTGTCCCTGTGCTCTTCAGTTCAAGGCTAGCACTCTATCACTTGAGCCACAGCACCACTTCCGGTTTTCTAGTGGTTTATTGGAGATAAGTGTCTCATGGCCTTTCCTGCCTGGGCTGTTTTTGAACCGTGATCCTCACTCAGCCTCTTGAGTAGCTAGGATAACAGGTATGAGCCACTAAGGCCCAGCTCTAAGACTTTTTTTTACTGGGGAGGAATAAAGGATAGAGGAAGGAAAGACTGTAGATATACAGTAATGGACTAGAAGTTTTTGATGTGGGAGTTAATGTTTTGAAGAATATTTTTCTAGCCTAACTAGAATGTTGTAAAGGCAGATTTTTTTTCCAATTGATGTTTAATAATTGAATGATATGATTCCCTCCAATTTTTTTTGTATCAGTATTTGGGCTGTCACTTAGCATTTTAACCTTTTCACTCTTGGTTGGCACCTTACCACTTGGATCATACCTCCAGACCAGCCTTTTTGCTGTCTTAGAACTGCAGTTTGAACTCAAGGTCTTACATTGACTTGTCTTGCTTTCTTGACTGATGTTCTACCACTTGAAACATGCCTTCAGCTTTACTTTTTGCTGCTTATTTTGGAGATTGAGTCCTGGGAATTTTCTGTCTGTGCTTGCTTTGCACCACAATCTTTCAGAGTGTGATCTTAGACTCCTAATTATAGGAGTGGGTTATCAGTGACTGGCTATATCTTGTTTTGAGGAGTCCTGTTTTTACAAAATCAAGGGTACAGAAATATTCAGCAGATCATAAATATCTTAAATACAACTTCATAATGTGGTGCTGACTGAGAGTTTTTCCTCACCAGCTGAGCTGTGTATGTAATACATGCACAAGAACTTAAAACTTTTGTCTTAAGTAGTATCTTTTGGTACTTAAAATTTTAATATTATGGCACTGGAAGGCTCAGTGGTAGAGTGCTTGCCTTGAATGCATTAGGCTCTGGGTTTGATTCCTTAGTACTACATAAACAGAAAAAGCTGGAAGTGGCGCTGTGGCTCAGGTAGAGTGCTAACCTTCAGCTGAAGAGCTGAGGGACAGTGCCTAGGCCTAGAGTTCAAGCCCAGTGACAGACAAAAAAGAAAAAAATAAATATTATAATTATTACTTTACCATGCTTGACCATGTAATAAATTGAAGGCTTACTGTGTTTGGTTTATGTAATTTTATATAAATACAGTGTTAGCTAACTATAATGTCAAATACATTGCGTTACTCTTGACTGGAGACTGCTGCCTTTTGATACCTCTTATTAATTTATTAAGTATGGCCTTGGCCAAATTGTCTCTGAACTACCTCTTGTCAAGTAAAAGGTTTGGATTAGATCATATTCAGACTCTAATGCTATATAGAGTATTTAAGAAAATCTATCATCTCTTAATTTTTGTAAAATTTCTATGATAAGCAGCCCAATATTAATTGGTATAAAACACTGAAAATAACTTTATAAATCAAATAATCAAATACATCCCAGTTTGGTTCAATCCTTAAAACAAATCTACAGTGTCTGTAAGAGCAGGAAAAAATGCTTTGCCAGTTTCACAGTAGGTTAATTATGAATGTATGAATCTCTGCCAATAAATTCAAATTTTCAATGAGTTATAGCAAGTCCATGGAAAAATATTTGACACATACTTGATAATTTTGAACGGCGTGAAATAAAAGTAAACATTAACCAAGCCATATTACCTTCTAAATGTTCTGTGCTTTTAGAAAATGATTTTTGAATTTCATATTCAGTTTCTACTTCAGTTTTTTTGGTTTGTGCTGACAATGCTGTTTTTTGTTTTTTTTTTTTTTGGTTGGTTGTGGGGCTTGAACTCTGGGCCTAGGCGTTGTCCCTCAGCTCTTCAGCTCAAGTCGAGCACTCTACCACTCGAAACACAGTGCCACTTTTGTTTTTCTCGTGGTTTATTGGAGATAAGCATCTCATGACCTTTCCTGCCCGGGCTGGTTTTGAACCATGATCCTCAGATCTCAGCCTACTGAGTAGCTAGGATTACAGATGTGAGCCACCGGTGCCCAGGCAACAATGCTGTTTTATAGAAGGACTCTATGCATAATTTTTGTGTTTCTTTATTACATGTTCCTACCTAAGACAAAAATGGTGCAAAAAAATCAGCACATAATATTTCCATATTACTGGATTTCTAAATGATAATTTGAACAAACAGAAGCTTATATGAAGTCATACACAGTAAAAGTGAAAATTCACGTTATGCACAAAGTCTATCCCACTTTAAGTTTCATTGAGGAGTGCTTTGAGGCATTCCATTCCACTAATTTTCACTTTTGAAGAAATACATGTTAATGCTTATTAAAAAAATCTGAAGAATAGTTTCTTGCACTATCCTGCACAGGATGTGATTATAGAGTTCCTCAAATGAGCACAACTTTTCTACTTTATACCTTGTTATAAACACCTGCAGTTTATGAATAGTCTAACCAGTGACAGTATTGAGTCTCTATATTAAGAAAAAGCCAAGTGCCTAGCATTGTTCATCATTGGCCTCCAGACACTAGTTTATATTTGCACAGATGCTTGCTATCACAAAAGAGATGTTACTGTAAAGGGATGACTCATTAGCTCAATCTATTCTCTATTGCAATCTTCTTTTTTCTTCCCTTTCCCTTAAGAGACCATAAGTACATTGTTTTCTGAATTACTAAGTGTCTCAGGTTTTAACCTGACAACTATCTTTCACTCTCATCTTTCCTTTTCTTGAGGGCTTATTATTTTTGTCTACTATTTTATCAAGTGATTTTTCTACATTATTTCCTAAGTTCACAGAAGTCCTGAAGATAGGTAGGTAGTAAGTAAATATAAGTTTATTGTTAAAGATAAGAAACTGAGACTCAATAGAAGGTTAGTCCAAAAGGAAGGTTTTCATAGCTTTAAAATCACAGTTCAATATTATTTTAAAAATTATTAACATTTGGGCTGGGAAGGTGGCTCAGTGGTAGAGCACTTGCCTTGCATGCTGGAGGCCCTGGGTTTGATTCCTCAGCACCACATAAGAAAAAAGCTGGAAGTGGCGCTGTGGCTCAAGTGGTAGAGTGCTAGCCTTGAGCTGAAGAGCTGAGGGACAGCGCCCAGGCCCAGAGTTCAGGCCCCACGACCGGACCCCCCCAAAAAAATTATTAACATTTTTTCTAATCAGTATGCCATTCATCTCTGAACTATTTTTTCTTCACTCAACCAATTTCATAGTGCCAAGTGAAATAGGTTTTGTTTTACACTAAATATGTTTCTGCTTTTTCATATAGATTCTGGGAGAAAGATTTGTGGATTGTGTGTGTGTGTGTGTGTGTGTGTGTGTGTGTGTGTGTGTGCGCGCATGTGTGCGCGTGCACACGTGTATGTGCATGTGTACATGCTGGGACTGGGACTTGAACTCAGGGACTTGAGATCCAGCTTATCGTTTTTGTTTAAGGCTCTTGTTCTACCATAGCCACAGCTCTACTTTTGGCTTTTTTGCTGGTTAATAGAGGTAAGAGTCTTGTCTGCCTGGGTTGGCTTTGAGCCACTGTCCTCAGATCTCAGCCTTCTGCGTAGCTAGGATTACAGGCATAAGCCACCAGTGCCTGGCATAGGAATTGTGGTTTTTTAAAAAAATTATTTTTGTCTTTGGTACATGGCAAATTGCCTAATAAATTCTTGGTTGATTGATTTAATACTAGCAAAGTTATTTTTAGATCTGTTCCTTCTCCATTATTTGGATAGTTGAAAGTCTTTGCTGTTAAGATTTCTGACTCTTAGAACCAAGTTGCTTTTCTATATCTGGCAAACAGGTTTGAGATAGGAGAGATAATCAGTTTACCTGAGGAACAGGATTGGGTTTCAGTATTGTGTGTGCATCTGATAATGATTTTCCTCTGTGGGTGATCTTTTTGTTTGTTTGGTTATTTTTTGGTCTGTCATTCTACAATGTGTAAAGTATATTATATAACTCAACCTGCCTGAAAATGTGCGCGCGCGCGCGCGCGTGTGTGTGTGTGCGTGCGTGCGTGCGTGCGTGCGTGCGTGCGTGCGTGTGTGTGTGTGTGTGTTTGCCAGGTTTGCTTCTCTGGAGAAAATTCAAAGTGATGTAAGATTACTATTTTTAAAGTGAAAGTTAATAGGTATGGAAGAATTGTTTTCTACTTTGCAAAGGAAAATCCACATTGTTACAAACATGAAACTTTCCTTTTAGTAAACTCATGTTGGCTATGTTATCAAATCTTAATTCCCCTGCCTTCCAGATTGTATATTTTCTTTCTTTGTGATCTCATTCTTATTAGGATGACCTGTAATCTCAGGGTAGTTTTGATTTTCATTTTCCTGATGACAAAGGTGTTGGAACTTTTATCAGGTTATCCTTGACTTTGTTTAATTCATTTGCCCTTTTATTGATTGGATTGTTTATTCTTTTGGTGTTTAATTTTCTGAGTTCTTTATATATTCTAATATTAATCCACTGTCTGGTAAATACATAGCAAAATTTTTTCTCCTAATTCTGGCTGTTCTCCCTGGTAATTGTTTCCTTTGCTATTCAGAAGCTTTTTAATTTAATGCAATCTAATTTTTCTACTATCGTTTCCTCAGCTATTGACAAAACAAAAAGACTCGATATTTTCCTTTTTTTTGTTCTGAGAAACTTTTTGTTTGTTTTTGGTGCTGGTGCTGGGTCTTGAACTCAAGGCTTGGGCACTGTCTGAACATTTTTTGCTCAAGGCTAGTACTCTACCACTTGAGCTATGTTGCACTTTGGATTTTAGGTAGTTGATTGGGGACTTAACTGCCCTGGCTGGCTTTGAACCACAATTCTGAGATCTCAGCCTCTTGAGTAGCTGAGATTATAGGCATGAGCCATCATGCTTATCTTTCTTTCTTTCTTTCTTTCTTTCTTTCTTTCTTTCTTTCTTTCTTTCTTTCTTTCTTTCTTTCTTTCCCTTCCTTCCTTCCTTCCTTCCTTCCTTCCTTCCTTCCTTCCTTCCTTCCTTCCTTCCTTCCTTCCTTCCTTCCTTCCTTCCTTCCTTCCTTTCTTTCCTTTCTTTCCTTTCTTTCTTTCTTTCTTTCTTTCTTTCCTTTCTTTCCTTTCTTTCCTTTCTTTCTTTCTTTCCGAACCAGAAGGCCAGTATGGATTGCCTGATTTGGAGATTTATGGGAAGTAGTTTTTCAGAGACCTGAATTGAAACTACAACATGTAAAAGTGTACTGTACTGAAAGTTCTAAATTGCAGGTTTCTCTGCTGGTTTGCCTGGTGAGCTCCCAGCTTCCCAACCACTACACATTCCCCTACATGACCTGTGGCATTCTCCATCTCCTAAGTCCCTACCAGCTCACAAGCTATTCTGTAGACTGGTAGAATCCTGTCCCTTGGTCAGAAACTGCTGTGCTTTGTTATCAGTTTTGTTGATTCTCTTGGTCACACCACTTAGGACTGTAGTGTGAGTTCAAGGTGCTGCTGTGGCTGTGGCAGGACCATGTTGATCCTTAGGATCTTACAAAAAGGTTTTTGTGATATGGGTAGTCTAGTCCTGTAAGTTGGAAATTCTAGCCACAGAGCTGGTGAGGATGGACCTAGGATCTCAGGTGCTCCAGTCTCACTTCCCAAGTTTTCTCTTGACTGCCTTTGGATCTGTCCCTGCTGGATCTGAGATTTCATGCTTGCCAGTGCTTACAGATGTGTTGATGCAGTCAAATCTACTGTGCTGCCAGCTCTGATTTTCTTAATTCTTCTTGAGGATGTTTGATGTGAAAATAGCTGTTCAATAAAGTATGTCCCTAAGGAAAGATTTGAGGTGTGTGGGTGTGGGGTAGGGTGTCATTCAGTCTCCATCTTGCCCACTAGCTCTGATTTTTAAAAATTACTTTTGGACATCTTCATCTTACTTGGATATCTTCATTTGAATTCTTCACAATATAATAGTTGAATGTATTCTGTTGTTCATAGATGTAAACTATGTTATGATTGTCAGTATATCTGTATTGCCTAGCACCATGCTTAGTACATAGTTGGCAATTGAATATATGTTACATGAACAAATGATGTCCTAATGTAACCTCAAAGTTCATATGTTCTAAGTGAACCAATGTGGAATTTTCCTGTTTCTGTATCTACCCATTGTTCAAAGTTCAGATCAAATGCTATCCCTGTTCTCTTAATCGTCAAGAAAAATATTGTTTTCCCTAATCTGTATTTCTTCAGTTAGGGACAGTTGTAGTGTCCCTTATTCTGAATTGCACACTTTTCTTAGTAATGAACAAAGTACATACTATTGTGATCAAGAACTAACTTCCTATCTAAAACTAAGTACACTATTTAAAATTATTTCATGGGCTGGGAAAGTGGCTCAGTGGTAGAGTGCTTGCCCCTAATGCATGAGGCCTTGGGTTTGATTCCTCAGCATCACATAAACAGAAAAACCTGGAAGTGGTGCTGTGGCTCAAGTGGTAGAGTGCTAGCCTTGAGCTGAAGAGCTCAGGGACAGCACCCAGGCCCAAAGTTCAAGCCCCACGACTGACCCCTCCCTCCAAAAAAAAAAAAAAAAAACAACCCAAAACTGATTTCACACTTTAGAAGAAGTTGAAATTTTTTTCGCCAGTCTTGGGACTTGAACTCAGGGCTTGGGCGCTGTCCCTGAACTTCTTTTGCTCACTCTGCCACTTGAGCCACAATGCTGCTTCTGGTCTTTTCTGTTTATGTGGTACTGAGGAATTGAACCCAAGGCTTCATGCATGCTAGGCAAGCCCTCTATGACAAAGGCACATTCTCAGCCCAAAGTTGAAGGTTTTAAGTGAAAGTATTACTACTGTTCCTTCTGCATAGAATATTGCACTCCCATTTTGTTCTTCCTTCTGTCTCAGTTGAGACGTTATTTAGATCTACCACTGAACAGTTTCTCAGTCCCAGGGAACCATTCGTAAGAAATAAGGAAGAATTTCTTGAGAAAAGTATGTTTTAATAAAGAGAATGTCTTCACAAATACTTAAGACCAAAATTAATGTCTTTGAGGAACAAAAAGGCCCATTTTAGCTAAGGATGTAAAACCTTAGTTCATTTTACACATGAGGAAATTGAGACTCAAGGAAGTTCAGTTTATATACATATATACACATACTCATATATGTACATATACTCATTAAACTCATAATGTGAGAGCCTCAGTTCCAAGTTTGGACTTTATTTTAGTTTTGCTCTCTCTTTTTAAATTATCTTCAAGTAGTTATATGAAGGGTAATATTTGGATTTTCTAAGTCCTTAATTTTTTTCCATTATACTTTAGCATTTCCCTAGTGAAAATGTGAATAAAAATCTTTCTAACTTATAGTATTTCTGTTTTATTTTTAACCCACATCATAGCAAATTCTCTGAATTACTTATTGTTATTTGCAGAAGAGATTTTTGTGTGTGGAAACATTGCTGTTAACAGAAAGTGGATAATGAACCTGGTACAAGGCAGACATGCTTCCATTGACTTTGTGGCTCTTGAAACCTTCAATTTTTGCGTGTGTGTGTGTGTGTGTGTGTGTGTGTGTGTGTGTGTGTGTGTGTGTGTGTATGTGAGAGAGAGAGAGAGAGAGGGGGAGAGAGAGAGAGAGAGAGGGGGAGAGAGAGAGAGAGAGAGAGAGAGAGAGAGAGACAGACAGACAGACAGACAGACAGGGAGAGGGGAGGGAGAGGGAGAGGGAGAGGGAGAGAATGAGTATGAGTATGTGTTTATGTGCCAGTCTTGGGGCTTGGCCTGGACACTGTCTTTGAGCTTCTTTTGCTCAAAGCTAGCACTCTACCTACAGTCCTACTTCTAGCATTTCGGGATTGGTTTATTGGAGATGAGTCTCATGAGCTTTCCTGCAGGCTGCTTTGAACTGCAGTCCTCACATCTCAGCCTCCTAAGTAGCTAGTATTACAGGCACATGCCACCATTGCCGTGTGTGTGTGTGTGTGTGTGTGTGTGTGTGTGTGTGTGTGTGTGTGTGTGTGTGTGTGTGTGTGTGTGTATTTCCATTTATTACTTTCCAGTGGAATGTTACAAATTTCAAGATTAATAGCAAACATCTTATACTCTACTTTATTTTCATTCAACAGTATCCTATTTGAACCACTTCTGGCAAGTTAACTTAGGTTAATGCTTTACAAAATGCACAAACTCCTTTTGACTGTTGATGTGTGTGTGTGTGTGTGTGTGTGTGTGTGTGTGTGTGTGTGTGTGTGTGTGTGTGTGTGTGTGTGTGTGTGTGTGTGTGTGTGTTGGTGTTGGTCGTGGGCCTTGAACTCTGGGCTTGGGTGCTGTCCCACAGCTCTTCAGCTCAAGGCTGAAGCCATAGTGCCACTTCCGGTTTTCTGACTGGTTTATTGGAGATAAGAGTCTCATGGACTTTCCTGCCCGGGATTGCTTTGACCCACGATCCTCAGATCTCAGTCTCCTGAGTAGCTAAGATTACAGGCGCAAGCCACCGGTGCCCAGCCCGGCTATTCATTTTATCAAACAAAGTATTAGTTTTTAGTATTCATGTTATATTTTCATTTCATGTTGAAGAGGAAGGAAGGAGGATTTGGTATGGTAAAAGGCAAAGTTGGAAAGGTTGTCTTTTAAAAATTTTTTATTCTCTTCTCTGGTCCGCACCCCACAGTAAGATGTCAATAATTCTGTATGTGGCAGGCAGTAGCCTCCAGAAATATCCTTGCCATATCATTACTACTTGTTTGATAGCTTAGAGACTGATTTCAGTCATGTTTATATAAGGAAGTGTCTCTTGTATTACTGTATTTTGTTCTCTGCCATAGTTGGGTGCTAGTCTTATCAAAAAACTTGACACTTAGTAACATTCTTTCCTTTTCAGTGTTCTTTTTTTTTTTTTAATTAAGAATAATGGTTATAACAAGAAAGAATGAATTTCTGCAGCTAATTTAATTTTTTAATTTTCATAGAAGTTTTCATTTGTGACTTATTTATTGTTCTTTCTGATCTTAGGAAAGAAATAATGTTAAAAATGTTTTCTTAAAGAATTGATTTGATGTGTTTTGATATCCTTGACCATTGATTTTTGTGAGCATTTTACTTTGACAGGACTGGAATTAAGCTTTCTTATGACTCAAAAAGTTTGGTGATACTGGTCCATGTTGAATGCAGGTTTTAAACTTTTCTAAAATGTTTTATTATTAAGTAGAAAGTGGGAGAAAATGAGGGAGAGGGTAACACTGTTTGCAGAATATACTCATTACCTTACTTATGTAACTATAACCCCTCTATACATCACCTTTACAATTAAACAAAATTAAAAAATAAAGTAGAGAATAGAACATATTTTGCACTGTTAAGGAAGCATTTAGTATTTTGTTGAAATAAATACTTCAAAGTGTACTTAATTCTTCATAAGAATTCCTCATGCTGTGAGCTTCTTGGTCCCTTAAACAGTTATCTGTTTCTTCTTCTGTCTTTCTTTAAATGAACATTATTTATTATTTATTCTTTAGTTGTACAAAGGGGATTTAATTCAGTATGTCAGTCTATGAGTACAGTGAAGTTTTTTGTTTTGTTTTGTTTTGGTGCTGGTAATGGGGCTTGCTCTCAGGACTTGGATGCTGATCTTAAGCTTTTTTTTTTTTTTTGTCGGTTGTGGGGCTTGAACTCTGGGCCTGGGAACTGTCCCTCAATTCTTCAGCTCAAGGCAAGCACTCTGCTGCTTTAGCCACAGCACCACTTCTGGTTTTCTAGTGGTTTATTGGAGATAGGAATCTCATGGAGTTTCCTGCCCAGGCTGGCTTCGAACCAAGATCTTCAGATCTCAGTCTCCTGAGTAGCTAGGATTATAGGCATGAGCCACTGGCGCCCAGTTTGATTTTAAGCTTTTTTTTTGGGGGGGGGGTCCGGTCGTGGGGCCTGAACTCTGGGCATGGGTGATGTCCCTCAACTCTTCAGCTCAAGGCTAGTGCTCTACCACTTGAGCCACAGCGCCACTTCCGGCTTTTTTCTTTTTGCTTATATGTTGCTGAGGACTCGAACCCAGGGCCTCATGCATGCAAGGCAAGTGCTCTACCACTGAGCCACCTTCCCAGCCCGATCTTAAGCTTTTTTTACCCAGGGCTAGCTCTCTACCATTTGAGTCATACCTCCATTTTCAGCTTTTTGGTGGTTAATTGGAGATAGGAATATCTAGGAATATCTGGCTAGTCACCAGTATCAAGCTCAAGTACAATGTATCTTGATCAGTGTCACCCCTGCTATTACTATCTCCTCTTTGTCCCAACTCCACTCTTCCTTAATTGACCTAGTTCCATTTTCACATATGTACACTGAGTATTATGATTATATTTGCCCATTTTTTCCAAATTTTAATTTTTTGGTTTGTTATTGTAAAAATACTGTACAGAGGGGTTACAGTTACATGAGCAAGGTAATGTATTTGCCCACTTTTTACCTCCATTAAATGACCTTGTATGTTTCTTGTTTGCAGGCAGCTATTAATGGTGTAATACCCCAAGAAAATGGCATTCTACAAAGGTATGTTATAGTGCTTAATGGTTTAGATAAGAGTTTAGCAGAGTAAAGAAGAGAAAGCTGTTAATTTGTTTTACTTTTTAATGGAAAATTTTATTTTTTATTAATACAGTCCTTGTACTTTTTTATATTTATTTATTTATTTATTTATTTTTTATTGTGAAAATACTGTACAGAGGGGTTACAATTACATGGGCAAGATAATGAGTACATTTCTTATCAAGCATTGTAGCCTCCTCCTTTGTTTCCCCTTCCCATCCCTTCCGATCCTCCCCCTGCCCCCCACCCAATCCTCCCCGCTCCCCCTCCTGGCCCCCCCGCCCCCCCCACCAAAGTTGTAAAGTTCCTTTTTGACATAACGACTTGTGCATCTCATTGTTGGAATGGGTCCACCTGTATCCCTATTTAAACGATTTGTTTTTCCCCTTCCCCTCCACAAATTATACCAATATCAATGTACTTTTGATACCTTTGTGAGTGTTATTTCTCCAAAAATTCCAAGGCTTAACTATAAAATTTTGGTGTTTTTTTTTTAGATTAGGTAATACTATTTTTTGACCTTCTATTATTCCTCTCTTCCCATCTTTGCAATGTATGCATGTACATGGAATTTTATGACTATATTGTTCTACCATTCTTCTTTCCAGTTTTCCATTCCCCTCCCATTAGCTCCTACCCCTTCAGAGAAGAAATATTTTGTCTTTCTTGTATTCATTTTGTTAAACTGTTACCTCTTTTTAAAACTTTTTTTCTTTTTGTTGGTCATGGGGCTTGAACTCAGTGCTTGGGCACTGTTTCTGAGCTTTTTTACTCAAGACTAGTGGTCTACCACTTGAGCTACAACTCCATTTCTGGTTTTCTGGTGGTTACTTGGAGATGAGAGTCTCATGTACTTTCCTGCCCCGGCTGGCTTTGAACTATGATCCTTAAATATCAGCCTATTGAGTAGCTAGGATTACAGGCATGAGCCACCAGTGCCCAGCTTTCCTAAACTTTTTTGTCACTTAGTTTTCCAGTTTTATTATTTACAAAGCCTGATCAGTTTTCCAACCTGAATTACTTATGATTTAATGAAAATTTCTATTTCAGGCTCTTTTTGCTTCCAGATGAAATGTTCAACCTATGATATAATCTTCTTTCCACTGGGAGGTGTTTTGCCTATTGCTGTTTTTCAGGCATATCTTTGAGGTCATAATGTTGTAGCAATCTGTAGTATCCTCTATTGGTTAAAATCTACTGAGAAGCCATTTATTCGGAAGAAATGAAGTTTTGCAGATTAGACCCAACATCATAGAATAGACTATATAGAAAGATAGATACGGAGACTAGAAACATTAAGTCAGTAATTTAAACTTAACAGTTTTTAGCTGCTTAGTAAGTTAAACTGATTTTCCCATATATATATATGTATATATATATATATATATATATATATATATATATATACACACACACACACACACATACACACACACACACACACACATACACACACACACACACTCTTATTTATTTATTTTTGTCGGTTGTGGGGCTTGAACTCTGGGCTTGGGTGCCGTCCCTGTGCTTTTCAGCTCAAGGCGAACACTCTTCCACTTGAGCCACAGTGCCATTTCCGGTTTTCTAGTGGTTTATTGGAGATAAGAATCTCACGGACTTTCCTGCCTGGGCTGGCTTTGAACCGAGATCCTCAGATCTCATCCTCCTGAGTAGCTAGGATTACAGGTGTGAGCCACCAGTGCCCGGCTTTCCAGATTTAAAAATAAACCTTAGAGGTATGTGTCACCATAAAGATTCTGATTATAAATATTTAAGAGCTCATTTTTTCATCTCATCAGTGATATTTTTTCCTGCTTTGGATATTTTCCCATATATTTATCATATGACTACTTTCTTGAATTTTGTAACTGAGATTTAAGCCCCAGACATGGGGCTTGAACTCAGGGCCTGGGCATGGTCCCTGTGCTTTGGTGCTCAAGACTAGTGCTCTATCACTTGAGCCACAATGCCACTTCCTGCTTTTTCTGAGTACTGTATTGGAGATAGACTTTCCTGCCTGGGCTGTCTTTGAACAGGGATCATCAGATCTCAGCCTCCTAATTAGCTAGGTTTATAGATGTGTGCCACCAGCACCCTGCCAGATTTTTCTTTTAAAATATATTTATTGTTATTATAAAGGTTATGTACAGAGGGTTACAGTTACATAAGTCAGGTAAAGAGTACATATCCTTTTAGACAATACCACCCCTTCCCTTGCTTTCCCAGTTATTCCCACCTGTAAGTTGTATAGTTCATCTTCAACATAGTTTTCCTTGAATATCATTGCTGCATTTGTTCGCCCTTTGTCCCTCCATTTCTGCACCTCCTCTTACACTTGAAAGGGTAGGTTTTTGTCTTTGTATCAGTAATTACTGGTCAGTAAGATCTTATGCACATTACAAAATGTATGACATATTAAGTCAGAGAAAAGCCAGTGCTTTAAACAATTACTTCTCTATTCATTAGTTTGATAAATTCAGATGCCTTCTATGCATAAAATCTTGAACTGAAGGCAAGAGGACACAGCCATTAAAAACAAAAATGTGAGCTTTGTCCTTGTGGAACTGTATTATGATAGTATTACAATATTATCATACATATTACAATAACTGAATATATGTATATATATAGTACTTCTTAAATGATAGTACTATTTATGTGTATGTACATATATCTACTATAATATCACTACTATATTGTAGGTGTCTAATGATTGTTAATATATATAATTTTGTAATTATAGATGATGATGGGGAATTAGACCTAGTTGTGTGGTAGCAAAAGTACTGAGTTAAAAAATAATCTGAAATGAGAGATTTGTATAAATCTGGTAATTGAAAGATGGAAATGAGATGAAGTTGGGGAGGAAAAGAATATTCTTGACTAGCCTGTGTTCCTGTGAAATGGGAAGGATCAAGGTGAGAAGGCTTTTGTGGTTATTAGCATAGAGAGAGAAAAGATAATATAGTGCAGGATTATGCTTGGAAGATGGATAGGATTTAGATAATACAGGACTTTTTTATGCTACTATCTAAAGAGCAGAGGGAACAATGGAAAGATTAAGGAAGAACATGGTCTGAAGACAATTGTTTTTTAGTTTCACTATAATGGTAGTTTGTGGAGGAGTAAGAGAATGTATTAAGAGATTGGTTAGAAGGCTTTTGAATTACTTTGTATGAAAGTTGTGACTTGGTTTAAGATGGCAGCTTCAGAGGATTAAGGCACATGACTTATCCAAAGGATATTTAAGAGGTAATATTGAAAAGATGTGGGTATATGGGAAGGGGTCAAAGATAACCGTCATAGGTTTCTGGCTTAAGTTGCTGATAATAGTGGAGAATCAGACTTGAGAAAACATTAATAATGTGATCTTTGAGTTTGAGGTATGAGGTATTACTAGTTAGATCTCAGGCATTGTGCAAATACTGTTATTTTTCCTCATTTTACAAATAAGACTGCTATTAAAAGGGCAGAGCTAGGATTTCATTTTTATTTTCTGTCAAGAAGACAAACATTGAAACATGTTTCCAAAAGAGATGAAGGGAAGAGAGTGGAGTTAATCTCTAATGCTAAAAGATGCTTTTAGACTTCACATACATAGGAAAAGTGATTCCCCCTTTATTTCATAGAAAGTGGGAAAAAGAGATAGTGCATATGTGGGATAGCTTATGGAATTGATGTTAAGAATATAAAGTAATTTCCTCTGATGATTCCTGCTTTTTTTATTTAAATAAACTACAAAAAATACCTTTTAATGCCAGGAGTCAGATAGAATTAAGTTTTAAGCACATTGAAGTTTCAAAAAAGTCTTTTTGGAAGATAATGAGTTAAATAGTGATTTAGTGAGAATGAATGAAGGAGAAGACAAGGTTTTTACTTCAGCATTTAAATGAGTATTTTACAAACATAGTGAGGGTACTTGGTCCTCTTCACAAGGTAGCTGTTAATAAACTAAAAAGGCAAAGATGGGTTGAAGATTAAAATGTGGCCTTCATTTGCTGGAGGAAGTAGAACTTTAGTTTGGCTTTAATATCAGTAGGATACTTGGTAGGAAGAGCACAGAGCTGGGGATGAAGAAAGCGTTAGGAGTATAATCTGTAAAGATTTGGTTGTTGAAAAACTTTTTTTATGTCAACATTTAGTGACTATGGAGGTGAGACCATACCAGGACCTGCATTTGATCCAGCAAGTCACCCAGCTCCAACGTCTACTTCCTCTTCTTCAGCATTTCGACCTGTAATGCCATCTAGGCAGATTGTAGAAAGGCAACCTCGGATGCTAGACTTCAGAGTTGAATACAGAGACAGAAATGTTGATGTGGTACTTGAAGACAGCTGTACTGTTGGTAAGTATTTTCCTATTATATAGTCTTCATATATGAATAATTCGTTAGGAAAACATTCAGTTTTTATATTCTTTTGAATTGACTGCCAACAGGAAGGGAAAAAGATAAAATGAAACTGATAGTTTCTTATACAGATCATTAGGCTCTAATTGTAACTATTCTATTGAGATAGAAGTAAATTCAAGAATAATGCCTCCAATCTGACATTTGCTGATTAATTGGAAAACTGAAGACTGTTCTTCTTGGGATACCTTCAAATTTTGATCCACCAGATATTATCCTCCTAAGTAGCCAGGATTACAGTTGTGAGCCACTGGTGCCTAAGCACTTTGCCCAACTTTAAAATGGGTTATTTGATGTTTTGTGGTTGAGTTATAGAAGTTTTTCATGTATTTTGGAAATTAACTCATTTGTAAATATTTTTTCTCATTCTGTAGCCTGCCTTTTGACTCCATTCCTTTTTGGTGAAAAAGCCTTTTAATTTAGTAGAGTCTTAATTGCCTACTTCTGCTTTTTATTGCCTGTGTTCTTGGTGTCATTGTAAATAAATTGTTACCAAGATTAAAGTCATGTAGGTTTTCACACTGTCTTATTCTTTAAATATTTTTGTAGTTTCAGGTCTTGTTTAAAGTCTTTAATTTATCAAATACAATGAGTTAAAAATTGTTATTATAAATGTGATGTGCAGAGGGATTACAGTTATATAAGTCAGGTAAAGATTACATTTCCTTTTGGACAATGTTACTCCTTCCCCTTGCATTCTTCCAGATTTTCCTTACCATCCCTACCCACAGAACTGATTTTTGAGTATGGTGTAATGGTTCAGTTTATTTACCTGCATGTGGAAATCCAGTTTTCTCAATACTATTTGTGGAAAACACTGTTCTATTCCCTACTATGGAGCCTTGTCTTATGGAGTCTTGCTGAAGATTATTAGACTCTGTGGGTTTATCTCTGGACTTACTATTCTGTTCCATTGCTTTAATTTTTTAAAAATTATTAATGTAAAGGTGATGTGCAGTTATGTAAGTCAGGTAAATAGTATATTTCTTTTTGCACAATGTCATGCCTTCCCTCATCAATTGTTTTTTTACGTCTGCCTTTAGGCAAATACCACACTATTGTGAATATTGTAGTTTTTGTTTTGTTTTGTTTTGTTTGTCGGTCGTGGGGCCTGAACTCTGGGCGTGGGTGCTATCCCTCAGCTCTTTAGCTCAAGGCTAGTCCTCTGCCACTTGAGCCACAGGGCCACTTCTGGCCTTTACTGCTTATGTAGTGCTGAAGAATTGAACCCAGGGCCTCATGTATGCAAGGCAAGCACTCTACCACTGAGCCACTTTCCCAGCCCCTGAATATTGCAATTTAAAAAAATGTTTTGAAGTCAAGAAATATAAAGCTAGCCAGATGCTGGTGGCTTACACCTCTGATCCTAGCTACTGAAGAGGCTGAGGTCTGAGAGGAAAGTCTCCATAAGACTCTTACCTCCAATTGATCCCTCAAAAAACCAGAAGTGGTGCTGTGGTTCTAGTTGTAGAGCACTAGCCTTGAGTACAAAGAGGTTCAGGGACAGCACCTAGCCCCACCCCACAACTGCAAAAACAAACAAACAACAACAACAACAAATATATATATATATCTTCTTCACTTTTGTTTTTTTCCAAGACAATTTTGGCTCAGTGGGGCTGTTTGTGGTTCATTAAGAAGTTCAGGATTGTTTTTAGTATTTCTGAAATATTGATAGTGATTGTATTGACTATGAAGATCATGTTGAATATGTGTGTTTTAATACCGTTATTTAGTTTTCAAACATGCAGACTCTTTTATTTTTTGTTTGTCATGAGGCTTGAACTCAGGGCCTAGGCTCTGTCCCTGAGCCCCTTTGTGCTCAAGACTAGTGCTGTACCACTTGAGCCCCAGTACCACTTCTACTTTTTCTGAGTAGTTTATTTGAGAAAAGAGCCTTACGGTCTTTTCTGTTTGGGCTGGCTTTGAATTGCAATCCTCATATCTGTCTCCTGAGTAACTAGGATTACAGGATTACAGACATGGAGCCAATAGGCCCCTGGCTTGCAGACTCTTATTTTGTTGGATCTTTCTTAATTTCTTTTACAAAACTTTTGTTATTTTCAGTGTATGTAAGTCTTGACTCCTTTGATAAGTTTATTTCTAAGCAATTTACTGTTTTTGAAACTGTTATAAATAAGATTATTTTTCTAATTTCATGTTTTGAATGGGCATTATTAGTATATAGACTAATGGATTTTTGTATTTATTTTTATCTGAATTCACTTTTTTTTCAGGGACACCTTAGTGTTTTCTACATATATAGTCATATTATCTGTAAACAAACATCTTTTACTTTATACTTTGGATCTGTCCAATTTATTTTTGACTATTTGCTGTAGCTAGGCTTTCTAGTATTGTGGTTATTAACAATGTTGAAATTAGAATCCTAGCTTTGTTCTTGCTCTTTGAGGAAAAACTTTGAATTTGTGTGTGTGTGAGAGTATGTGTGCGTTTGCAAACGCCTGCCTGTACTGGGGCTTGAATTCAGAGGCTGGGCTGTGTCCCTGAGCTTTTTTTGTTCAGGTCTGGCACTCTGCCACTTGAACCACATCTCCACTTTCAGCTTTTTGGTGACAATTGGAGATATGAATCTCCTAGACTTCCCTGCCCTGGCTGGCTTTAAACTGTGATACTCAGCCTCCTGAGTGGCTAGGATTATAGGCTTGGGCCACCAAAGCCAGGTGGCTTTGAAATATTTTAACATTTGAATATGAAGTTAGCTATTGATTTTAAATATTTAATCTCTATTGTATTTTTTTTTGTAATTTCATTTTGTTTCTTGTTTCTTTAGTGTTTTTTTTTTTTGTAATTTCATTGTGTTTCTTGTTTCTTTAGTGTTTTTATTGTGGAAGAAGGTTAAATTTTATCAGATACTTTTTTTTTTTCCATGTTTTTATTAGCATCTATGAGTTGTATAAAGAGGAGAAGGTTCATTGTGATTTTTCCATACAGGTGTTCAAGGTACCCTAATCAAAGTTAATCTTTTCACTTTTTGTTCCCTTTTCCCCTGATCAAAACAACTTCAACAGACTTAATTATTCTATTTTCATACATGCATATCAAGTACTTCAACTCCATTCATTTCACCCTCTGTTGGTGCCTCCTTACCTCTCACTAGTACTAAATGCCTGAATGACCAAGATTTACTTTCCTGTCATACATTTCTCATTTTTCCTTTAGTAGCTCACATTTATGTAAATACAGAATAGTTTCGGAAAGAAACAAAATAAAAAAGAAAAGCAAGGTAGGGCGCCGGTGGCTCACGCCTGTAATCCTAGCTACTCAGGAGGCTGAGATCTGAGGATTGTGGTTAAAAGCCAGCCTGGGCAGGAAAGTTCGTGACACTCTTATCTCCTCCAATACACCACTCAGAAAACTGGAAATGGCACTGTGGCTCAAATGGTAGAGTGCTTGCTTTGAGCTGAAGTGTTGAGGGACAGCACCCAGGCCCAGAGTTCAAGCCCCACGATAAACCCCCCCCCTGGAAAAAAATAAGAAAAGCAAAGAATACAAACAAGTCTATAGTTTACAGGTTGGGGCTCTGAGTATGCAGTATTTTCCTTTAGTCTTTGTCCATCAGAGATCTATTAATGGCTTTCCTAATATGTTTGGCATTAATTCCTTTTGGTCAGGGACCTGCAGCAGTTCCCATTAAGCCAGACACTTAAGTTATACATCTTGTTTTTGTTCATGGTTAGCATAAGTATTGAAGATATACTTATGTATGATATTTGAGACTTAATAGATTTTTTTCTTTCATTGTTTTATGATGCTGGAGTGGAACTCATGTCCTGATTCTACTCTATAACTCTAATCCTTTTCATAGCATTTGGTCTATTAAATGTGTAAATTCTATCACTGTTTCACATCTTTCCTTTATTTATTTATTTTTTTTGCCGGTCATGGGGCCTGAACTCTGGGCCTGGGCGCTGTCCCTCAGCTCTTCAGCTCAAGGCTAGCGCTCTACCACTGGAGCCACAGCGCCACTTCTGGCTTTTTCTGCTTATGTGGTGCTGAGGAATCGAACCCAGGGCCTCATGCATGCGAGGCAAACACTCTACCACTGAGCCACCTTCCCAGCCCTCTTTCCTTTATTTTCATTCCCTTTGTTATACTTCAGGAACTGGTTTATCTATGTGCTTTCAATTTTTTTGTACAAAGGAGTTGCCATTTAACAAAGCAGTTTATGAATGCAAGGCATCTTGATCAGTTCCACCCCTTTCAACATTTTTACCCTTACCTTCCAACCCACTCCTTTTTTTACTCTATTAAAAAATTTTTTGTGTGTGTCCATCTTGGGCCTTGAACTCAGGGTCTGAGTATTGTCTCTGAATTTCTTTTGCTCAAGGCTAGCACACTGCCACTTGAGCCATAGTTCCACTTCTAGCTTTTTAGTAGTTTATTGGAGATGAGAGTCTTACGGACTTTTTGCTCAGGCTGGCTTAGAATACTGCAGTCTTCAGATCTCAGTCTTTTGAGTAGTTTAGAATTGTAGACGTGAGCCACCAATGCCTGATACTGCTCTCACTGTTCTTAGTTTTGTAGGATATATGTTGCATTCTTTAAAAAATTATTTTATTATAAAGGTGATATACAGAGGTGTTACAGTAACCTAAGTCAGGTAATAAGTACATTTCTTTTTGGACCTACAGTGCATTGTTGACTACATTCTCTCCCCTTCTTTAATTAATCTGTTTCATGAGTTATGAAAAATAATTATCTGATTTCCTTATGTTCTATTTTTTTTCTTCCACAGGTCTTTATTTTCCTTAATTGGACTTAAGTAATCTTTCGAAAGCACAAATCTCATACCTTATGTGTCCTTATTTTGATCATTGTATTTGGTTTGCCTTTTCTTGTTTCGGTTTTCTAGAAAAGTCCTATTCAGCTTTTAGAATGCCACATAATTATGCCTTTTCTCTGTAGCCTTTCTTAACTCTGATGGATATAGTTAATTTGAGCCATTTTTTCCTGATCATATATGTGTATATACATATATATTTTCTTTTTTTTTGGGCTGTCATGGGGCTTAAACTCAGGGCCTGGGTACTCTCTCTGAGCTTTTTGGCTCAAGGCTAGTGCTCTATCACTTGAGCGACAGCACCAGCTCAGGCTTTTTTCTGTTTATGTGGTACTAAGGAATTGAACCCCAGAGGTTCATGCATGCTAGGCAAGTACTTTACCACTGAGCCATATTCCCAGCCCTAGAATGAGTTTTAAACATCATTCTTCTGTTTCAAGTTTTTCTTCTGACTGTTAAGTTTTCAAACATAGGGATCAGGTCTTATTTTTTATTTTTTTTTCTTCAAGTATTTGACAT